>NW_006399758.1:15209295-15236474 GCF_000299155.1 Elephantulus edwardii | reverse complement strand
TCCATTGATGTCAATGTACATCTTCTCTCCCCACCTATTTTTTAAGGGCATCCTTCAAGGCAGGTCTCTTCATTCTTCAGTAAAACACTGCTTGGCTTAAACAAGGTCCCTGAGACGTTTACTTTTAGGTGTGCTCATATGTCAATATGTACGGTTCAAATCCACCATCTGCTCTGTGGGATAAAAATGGGCAATCTCCCCGTGTGTGATTTATTGCCTCTGAAAATTCACTAGGGAGTCAGTTATGACTTGGTTTGACTCGAGGCATGTGACAATAGCTTAATCAATTAGGCTCTTTTTTTCTCCGTAGTCTGTTTCTTGGGATTTAAGCTAGATGTTCACGTTAAGAAATGTGATCAAATGATTGTTGTTTTTTTGTGTGCTGGAGTTGGAACATAGGTATCTCTTGGTGGGTTTAAGAAAAAAAGAAAAAATGTTGCATGGCAGAAGATTGTCCATCCTTTTCTTGTGAGGAAAAGCTGGTATCTCTGGTATCTCCGGACAGTATGCCCTTAGGATTGTAGCACAGTTTAACTCATCTCATTCCAGTTCTGTATTTATATTTATTCCAAAGTAGTCCTGGATCATTCATTCACTCACTGACTGACTCAGAATATGCACTGAGTGCTTTGTGTTGCCAGAACAAGATGGGTAAGGCAATGGTCCTGGTTCTCGTGGAGCTAGCTGGTCTAGTGAAGGAGACAGGTAAAGAAGGGATCACAGTCCCATTAGATAAGTTCTATAATGGAGCAGGCTTATTTATAAACCATGAAAGATCACGTCCAGCAAGGGAATTACAGGGCTTATGAGAGCCAGGCTACTAAATATCAGTAGACTCGGTCATGTCATACATTTCATGCTTTAGATTGACATGTTGAAATCTGGAAACAACTATGCTGATTTAGCAAGCAGCCAAGGATTTGTAAATAAAGTCTGTGGCCCTCTGAGATTTTTTTTTTAAAAAAGTCATAGTCTTTCTTCTGAAGAAATCTACCTGAGGTAGATGAATGCTGACTCTTACTTTCCAATAATCTTACCCTTTTTTTTAGCCATGGAAACAATAACAAACATGGTATTTAGTGCAGAATCGTTTCATCTGTGGAAGAAATAAAATTACAAGTGAAGTTTCATGCTCATGTAACTTGACCATTCTTAATATCTTAACTGTTCAGTAAGATGAATATGGAAATGCGGGGAAGGGGAAGCACGTGGAAATCAATCCTGGAATATCACATATACAGATTTTGATTTAAACATGTTTCAGGATAGATGTGGAGAAGATGTAAATTTATGGAAAATCAGGAGAGTTTTGTCTTTTAGGTTTGCACCCTTCTGTAAAGAACGAGACGGGCTTTTTCTAATGTAATGTGTAGACATATGTGGTCAATTTATGTGAAAATATAAACTACAGAATATTCACCAGTGGAAGGGAGGATTTTTATCTGTATTTTATAGTGACTCAGTGACTGGAAAAAATGAGATTAGGTCTGTCGGAGGTGATGAGATTGGCTCAGGATAGGGCAGGGTTCAGAGCTAATGTACATAGGGTTGCTGTGAGTGACAGGTGACTCAATGACACATAAAAACAACCACCTTAGGGCCTGTAAAATGGAATGTGCCTCCAGAAAGTAACATAAGAAATATGAAAAAAGTCTACTTTATCCTTTTGTAAAGAAAGTGTTTTTATTACATCTATTGAGATTTTCCATATTTCCTTAACTCTGCAAAAGCTGTGAGTGAACAGATCAGCTTTTCTTTTTTAAATTCATAAGAGGACTTTAATTTTTTAATCTTCTGTTTCTTTTTTTTTAACTTGAGATTTCATTGAAAGTTTATATAGAACTTGGATTTCCCTTCATTCACTGTTGCACATTTTCCTTCCTCCCCTCCCTCCAGTTCGCTTTTCTCTTTGAAAACTCTTTATTTGTTCTATAATACTTAATTCTTCTATACTTGTGCAAAATAACTACCTATCCTTGAAACAACTTTGCTTCATGGTGAACCCCAAAGCAGCCTGAATGGCGCAAGAAGTTTGCAAACTTAAGATTGGCTGTTTGAATCCACCCAGCAACTCTACAGGAGAAAGACTGATGGACTCCTTCCATAAAAACTGTAATTGTTGTCGTTGTTGTTAGGTGTTGTGGAGTCAAGGTCGACTCACAGCAACCTTAAGAATAACACATCTGAACCCTGTCCTAACCTATGCCATATTCACAATCCATGGCACATTTGCCCATTGCCACAGTCACTGTCAATCGTCTGGTTGAGAGTCTTCCTCTCTTTCACCACCCATCTGCCTTTCCAAGCACGTGTCCCTCTTCATGGAGTAGCTTCTCCTAACAACATGCCGAAAGTATGTGAGACCAAGCTTCGTCATCTTTGTCTCTAAGGAGCACTCTGGCTGCACCTTCTTCAAGATATATGTTTGTTTGTTTTTTGTTTTTTGGGGTTTTTTTTGGCAGTCCATGGGATATACAGCACTTTTTACTAATACCGTGATTCAAAGGCAAAAATTCTCCTCCTTTCCATCCTTTTTCACTGTCCAGCTCTCAGCAACATAGCAAGTGACTGAAAAGACCGTGGCCTGAATAAGGTGTACCTTAGTCTTCACACTGACGCTATTCAAGTCATAATGATTGCAGGCAAGAGGACCTATAGAGCAGCTCTATTTTGCAACACACAGGGTTCTTATGAGTTGAAGTGACAGCAATGACAACACTAATGCAGAGAATCCTGTAAACGTTTAAGGTTCAGTTTTGAAATTTCATATCTTACAAAGAGCTCTGTAGTGCGTTGTCCTGGCCTCTGGTTCATGTTAAGTACTGTTTAGTCAGATGAGACTAATAGCAACCCTCTGAATAGTATGTCGAAACTCTGCACCATCTTCATAATTCCTTCATGCTCAATTCATTGCAGACACCACAGAGCAGAACTGCCACCTAGGGTTCCCGATGCTATAATCTTTACGAAGCCAGTCACCACAGCTTTTCCCAGAAGAGCAACTGGTGGTTTGAACCTCTGACCTGATGATTTGCAAGTGAGCGCTTTAACCCCTGTACCACCATGTCTCCTTTCTAAGATCAGTAGTTGTGAGATAAACGCACATGAGCTACTCTATATGTCACAATTCTATCCCAAATGGGCTGAGCTTTGAATTTTTTGCCTGAAAACTAGGTGTGTAAATGCATATGTTCATGGAACCGTACAACTTTAAAATATAAGGGACTTGAGATAGCCATATGTAGAGACCACATGTGAAAAAAATCCCAGAGACTCAGACTAAGTTATATTCCTGAGATCATTCATCTGTTTAAATAGCAGAGTCTCGCTTGAACTCAGAGTTCTTGACTATCCTTGTGTGTAGTAGGGGGTTTGCCTACCATTTTAACATGCAGAAAGTTCAGTAATGGTACAAATAAGTATTACTAAAGTTAAACTAATACATACCCTGTATTCTTTACATTTATTTTGTTTAATATTAAGACTAATCCTAGAACCAGGAGCAGCATCCACTTCTGAAATGGCTTGCCTCCAGAAACTCTATATATGAACAGTGCTCAGGCCTCTCGTTTATAGGGTCACTATGAGTTGTCTATGACTCGACGACACCTAACAACAACAACAATATTAAGACTATGTTGTCTCTTATTTTTCCTTAAAATTGTATGTACATTTACATATCTGTATTAGGCCTTTGTATTTAAAGTGGTTGTTGTATTTTGGAGGCACATTCTTCTTAATGGTACTGCACTCTTCTGTCAATATGCTGTAATGAGGTACCTAGGGTTGCTGTGATACTGAAACTTGTGCAACTGGGGTTTCAAATGCCATAACGGTTACCCATGGAGGACAGTGTTCAGCGGAGCTCACAGTTTAAGACAGGTTTGGATGCAGGAGTGGCATTCACTTTCTTATCAACATGCCTCCCGAAACTCTATGAACTTTGATAAATGTCGATAGTTATAGAAAGGCTTCAGGCCTTTTGTTCATACGGTTGCTATGAGTCATGCTCTACTAGAAAGCAGTCAACAACATTAGTATTTATATGAAGCATATCAAATAATTTCTCAGTTGGCAAGCCCAGATGACTTGAAGGAGACTTGAAACACTTATTGTAGAAGATCAAAGCCTATGCCTTCAATATGGGTTACATTCAAAATCAAGAAAACAAAAATTCTCACCATTGGATCAATAGGCAACATCATGATAGGTGGAGGAAAGACTGAAGTTGTTGATGAAGTACTTTTACTTGGATCCTCGGTTACCATCCCTGGTAGCAGCAGTCAAGGACATGTTGCATTAAGGAAATCCGCTGTCAAAGAATTACCCAAAGCTCTAAAGAACAAGGATATCAGCTTAAAGACTAATGTGCACCTAATCCAAACCTTGATATTTTCTGTTGCTTCCTATGAATCTGAAAGTTTAGTAATGAATAATGAAGATTGAAAAAGAATTGATGCTTTTTAATTGTGTTGGTGAAGAATACCGAATATCCCATGGACTGACAGGAGAACAAACAAGTCTGTTTTGATGAAAATGCAACCAGGTTGTTGCTCCTTGGAAGCAAGGATTTGTGAAACTCTGTCTCACATATTTTGGGCATGTTGTGAGGAGGAACCAGTCCTTGGAAAAGGACATCATGCTGGGAAAGAAGAGGTTCAGCAAAAGAGAGGAAGACCCTTGGTGAGACGGACTGACATGATGACTCACTACCACAGCGAGCCCAAGCATGCAGATGTGAAGAGGACGGTGCAGGCTAGGGAAGGGCTTAGATACGTTATTCATTCGGTCACTCTGAGTCATGCTTGATTTGACTGTACATAAAAACGAGAAGCAGCAGCCTCAATTAAAAAACAAAACAAAACAAAACAAAACACACCCCAATAACCTGTTTTATTTTTCCTTCTATTAGTTTATTTACAAAATTCTAATACATTGTTTCCAAGAACAAATTCTTTCAATTTCCCTCACCCCCTCTTACATCAATCTACAATCCATGATTATTTCTCCCCTCCCTCTGCACATCCTCATTCCTCTGCTTCCACTCTCTCCCATCCCTCTTGGATCCTTATACTCATTCTACAATAATGGCTTTATACAATATTTATCCTTGTGGGACTGAGTTAGTTCCCTCAGTATAATGCTCTCCAGTCCCTCCCAAGTTACTAGTTAATAATTTACGAAATAGTTTCTTCTGTGTGCTGCATAGTACTCCATTGTGTGAATGTACTATAATTTCTCAGTCCATTCGTTTGTGTTTGGACATTTGGGCTGTTTCCGTGTTCTGCTTTGAATTCTCAGTTGGAGCATAAGCATAAAAATTTAATTCTGAGAAATAGGAAATTAGAATGGTCAGCTAGATAGTATTTTTTAAAAGATAGTTAAATGAAAAATACATTTCACAGTATCCTATTCATTGTCTATCTTTTGCAATATCCCCAAGCCCTATTTTTGTTGAAAGTGTTAGATCACTGAAGGTTTAGAATTTATCAACTGTGAAAGTACAACCTATGTAAACTTGCTAAGAAATCATATAATCATATCTTTGCCCTGAGGGTAACACACCCAACTCTGGATTTTTCTCTTTTATCCTTGCTCAGACTACAATCATATTCCTTGTTAGGGTTTTCTCTTTGTGCTGTAGCACAAATGACATTGACAGATAGCATGGAGAAACTGAATTTAAAAGGAAAAAAGAAGAAAGGGAAGAAAATGCTGTTGTATGCTTGACTCAAAAATAATGTCTTTGGAAAGCTCCTTGGCTTCTGCCCCCACCTCTCAACCTTATTCTTTTTTCTTGGGCTGCAGCTGCTGACAGCAGTTACATCAGAGCTATAATTTGACTGCATTTGGCTCATGTAAATTGTGATAAACAGTGAGCCCATAATATTTATTTTACAGATTCATTCAGTGAAGGTAAGTGCTCTTGACTTGTGTATACATGTTAGTAAATGGAACACTGCAGATGTAAAGATCAGGTCTTAATATCATGCCACACAATTAATACGGCTGCTTGATGTTCTGTTCTTCACAGGTGCAAGGGTCTTGAAACCCTTTGAAGACGTGTGTAGCTAATAGCCCGCATATCATTCTGAAGAGGCAGCCTTCAATGGAAGACCCCCAGGGGACAAATGGACAGTCTGTAAGTAAACAGTATCACACCCAAGGAAAGAGTTATTAGCTAAAAAAATTGTAATTACTATTTTTCTTGTAATCTTAGTCTCTAGAAATATCTTAAAAGCTCTGTACAAATTTTTAATGATTTTGAAAGTTCTGCATTAAGACTAGTAGTAGATGATTATAACCTACTTTGTATCTTTTCTTAGAAGTATTAGGAAAAGAGGAAGAGTCATAGAAGAAAAAAGTCAACTTTGAGTGATAATTATATCAGTATACATAATATCATTTTCAAGCTTACATCTTAATTTGCCTTGAAAAACATACACTTGTTCCTCAGAACTTTTAAATTTCTAGCTCAAGGCTTGCTTTCACTTATCTTTATTTTATGACTATATATACACATAGGAGTATTTTTAAAAAATATGTGTCTGTTTAGTGTGATCTTACAGTTTAATGAACTCTTGAGTTGGTTTAAAAATTAAGAAAAGCTTTAGGTCTCTTAACATTTGTTTTTGTTGTGAGTGAAAATAGTAGGTTTGATAGTTTCCTTCAGGTCTTTATAATCAAGAAAAAAAAGCTTCCTTTGACTCATAAATGAATATTCTTAAATAGAGAGAATTTTAAAAATTAATGTTTTTTTAAAATATAAGTATACAGATAACAAAACAAAAATTTGCCATTTCATCAATCTTCACATGTACAGTTCAGTGACTGTATTCGTCACACTGTTCAGACTCACCACGATCCATTCCACATCCTCCCCCCCTTAACAGAAGTTCTGGGACCTCGTTTTCACGTCATCTCACTTATTCCTGTTGTTGTCAGGGGTCTTTGAGTTGGCTCTGACTCCAGTAACCCTGTGTACATCCAGTGAAACTGCCAATCCTGCACCATCCTCACATTATCTTCTGTGCCATTGATGCTGTGCTGGTCTATCTCTTTGAGGGTCTTCTCCTTGCATGATGTCCTTTTCCAGGAACTCATTGCCAATGCATGGGAGACAAACTCTCACCACCTTTGCTTCTAAGGAGCACCATTGGCTTTACTTTTTCTGAGTCAAATTTGTTTGTTCTTTTGACAGTCTGTCCATGATATAGTCAGTAATTCTTCAACGCCATCACAATTCAAAGTAAACTTTGGACTCCGTCCATTTGCCTATTCTAGACTCAAATTCTAGGTACAGAGATGTGCAGTCTCCTTCCGTTAAGATTTACTCTCTCAGAAGCCTGAAAGAGGGTCACTGTGGGTCAGAATTGACTCCATGGCAGTGACTGAGTGCAGTGAGATAGTTAAATAGAATCAAATGGTGTTTATCCTTTTGTTGACTGATTTCTGTCGGTGTGCTGTTTCAAGGTGCACCTATGTTATAACATGAATAAGATTTGCATTTCTCTTTATAGCTAGAAGTAATTTTATTTTGACTTTTCACTGGAGTTTCTTAGAACTTGAATGATTCAGTGGATTTTATTTTTTCATAGCATCGTATTTCAGCTGGTTAAGACTCTTTCACTGGAAGATTTCCATAACAATATTTGGCGCAGCATATTTGATTCTCTATTTTAAGTTCCCTGATCATATATGATACTTTTGACACTGTGTTTTTATAGCCCAGCCTCACTCACAATAGGATTATTACAAACTGAGACTGTGATCTTTAGTAATGCTGTTGTGGTTTCTGTAAATGTGTGTTTTACAAGACCTATTGGTGTTATACAATCAGGAGTAACTGCTAATGGATGGGGATTTTAATAACAAATGGTCAAGTGCTATCAAGGTAATTTTGCAGTGATACTGTATGCAATTATAGCCTGTATTTGATGGATGTCCTAAGCCGGCTTGTGAGATAATTCACATAAAGCACTTGGGATTCCTTCCTAGGGCAGAGCTTTTACCCTGTACAGGAGAAGCACCTTTGACTCACCTCATTAGTTTGCTTGTTTAAACTCTATTATGAGATTGTAATATTTGAAGTGCACATAAAACAAATGAAATAGAAAGTAACTAGTGACTTTCTACTAACTCTCACTTTTTATGAAGGCTTTTTCTTTGGTTAATGTAAGGTGAAGCAATGGAGAAACACTAACTTATTTAACAATATCTGCAAATAAGCATCACAAATAAAGATTTCTTTGGCTGTCTTATGTTGTGCAAATTATAGTTAAAATTAATTAAGATTTGAATTGACAATGAAAAATAAGTGAGGATTTTTTTTTCTCCTTGCCTTTCCTGACAAAGGTATGGTTGGTGGAGGATCTGGTGACTCTTATTTTTGCAGATGAGTAAAAGCAGTTTTATTTATTAAAAACATTTGACTATCTCAGTTGTACAAAATTAGGACAAGCTTTGTTGTTAGGAGGGCCCAGTTCTTGGAAAAGATATCATGCAGGGAAACAGAAATAGAGAAAGATGGGTTGCCATAGTGACTCAGACAATGGGCTGGACATATCAGAGATGATGAAGATAATATAGGATAAGGGAAGGTTCTTGGGGTCGCTGTGGTTGGTAGTTGAGTGGACAGTACCTAACAACAACACCAACATCAACAATTTCTCAAGGGCAGACACTGTGATGTTGTGAAAGCTGTTTTCTCACAACATGACTTCTGGCTGTTCAGCTAGGAGGGTATTCTCTGCAGAGACTGTGTGGAGGGGTCTTTACCTCTTAGGTTTCACGGTTTTTTTGAAGCAGATGAGGGAGAGGACTGTTTAAGGGGGATATATGAGTGGGTATTCTTGTCATTACAGAAGTCCAGAGTGAAGGCTGCATGGTGGAGTGGACTAGGGAGGAGGGATTGTATAACAATGAAAGAGTTTTTATTTCTTTTCAAGGAGAACAATGAATGACTTGAAACCCTGAGTCTCTGTAAACTTTCATTAAAATTAATTTAAAAAAATAAAAAGGTTGGAAGTATAAACACTTTACATAGGTCTGCTGATAACAATGGGACTGGATGTTTGAGTTCATCCGCAGGTGACTTGAAATTTCCCCTCAAAATCATTGCAAACCTTTTGGAACAGATTGGAGGTAAAACAATAGCAACAATATTTCTTTTAGGGAGTCTGGGAAAGAGATGCAAAATAGGGGACAGCCAAGACTATTAATGAAAGTGTTAAAGTAACTAGAGAAAAGAAATATTGGAAAAAGACCGGGAGCTCTAAGAAAACAATTCAAACCTGCATTGACCTTTTTCTTGCCATCTTTAATACATTTTTTCTTGTGAAAAATGTGAACTTTTTTCAGAGTAAACATTGTACTGCTAGGTGCTGGCTCGAGTGCTTATCAACCTTCTGCCATCGTTGCTTCCTCTTATCTCCATCCATTCTCCATCCGCATGGATTTATTTCCCTTTTTAGTTGCTTGGTTTCTTATTTTTGTAAAATTGATATTAATTGCAAAGCATCAATATTAACATTTTGTATTAACATTTATTAACAAAAATATTGACAAAAAATATTAACAATTTTGACAAATGGATACACTCATTTGCACTCGGTCTGAATCACAAATTAGAACATTCTCAGCCCTCAAGAAACTTCTCCGATGTCCTTCTTGGTCAGTACCTCAAGCCTTGGAGGTGACCTCTGTTTTGATACTTTTTTCACATTTGATATTTTCTGTCTGTTTAGAAGGTTTCTATGAATTTAGTCATTACACACCACATTCTCTTCTGTGCCCCACTTCTTTCTTTTAGCATTGTATCTATGAGATTTGCCAGTGTTGTTGCACATATTAGTAGTTTATTCTTTTGTTAATTATTCAGTAGATTTCCACTGTACATGTTCATTTAAAAATATTAATGATACTCTAGTGTATTTGGTATTTACCACTAACTTGGGGGCGTCATGGTAAGGAGCTGTACTGTCAACCCAATGACCTGCAGTTCAAATCTACTAGTGGCTCAGCAGGAGAGAGGTGAGCAGTCTCCTCCCAGTGATTGACTGCCTCTGAAAACCTGCTGGAGGGTCAGCTATGAGCCAGTTCAGACTCGACAATGCATAACAAAACCAAAAATTCTATTCTAAGGGCATTCTAGTGGGATAATCACTAGGGAGTTGCACTACTAACCCAGAGGTGTCACTTCTCTGGTAGTTTGAATTCCCCAACAGCTCTGCAGGAGAAAGATGTGCAGTCTCCTCCCAGGCAATTTAGAGCATCAAGAAACTCTACTGGAGGGTCAGCTCTGAGTCGGTTCCAGTTCAATGGGAATCAAAGAGAAGAACATTTATTCCACTTTTAGAACCTTGGTTTTTTAGCTGTAAAAGAAAATTTAAATCCGTATTACCTAATACCCTTGGGCTTTATCATCTTATGACTTTTTGTTCAATTGTCACATCTGCCAGAGCTCCTCCCATGTTCTGGCTCTTTTAGTGAGAATTCATACTTGTAAACTAGCTTTAGTTCCCTAAGCATATCCTTGGGAGCGATATGTTTGGGAAGACTTTGCCCACAATACCAGTTTACAAAACAGATTTTTAAGTTTGTGCCGTGGTTAACCGAAGAGCTAATCAAAATAATAAAGATTTCCAATCACCTGGAGGCACCTGCTGACCTGCTAACCATGCTGCTAACCAAAAAGGATAAGGATTTCCATTCACCTAGAGGCGCCTGGGAAACATCATCTATTGAAAACGCCCTAGAGCACAGATGAGTAAGAACTGACCCAGTGGCACTTGGTTAAGTTAATAGAGTAATATCCTGAGCTTCATTTTTTATGAACAATTATTTCCCTTTCTTTACAAATTAGGATGATACTCCTTCTACTTTATAGAGGGAGAAATATCTATGAAGATAGATGGTCTTTTTGCCACATGACAGCTAGTGTGCCCTAGGCTCTCGCAGTGGCTGAAAGCTAAGGAACTTCTGTGGCATTTCAATGGGCAACAAAGGTAGTGTTTGAGGAAAAGCCTTTGCAAGAGTGTGCTCGTGCTTAACTATGGGGTATGTTTGGGCACAACTCTGTGCTGTGAGAATGGAAGTTAAAATTTTTAAGGTGACTTTTGACATATGAGGGAGAAGAAATGGTTGGTTATGAGCATGTTGAAAGGTGTATTATGCCTGATATGTAGCTGCTTGACCCTAGTAGGTACTTTGGGAATGTATCTATTATGTGACAAGGGACCGCGGGCAGAGGTGAAGTAACTTCTCACTTTGATTCCAAGAAAACACAGAACTGGGTAGAAGTGTGTCATTAAAAGTCCAAGATTTCTTATGCCAGAATGTTCTGCTTGTGTGTTTTCCACATGTAGGAAGAGGAAGTAGTTCATGTAACTTTTAAATTCTGGCCACTCATCTAAAAACCTAAAGATAAGAGGAAAGTTGTGGGGCTTTTCCATCATTTCTGTCATAACCCTGGCCACTCCTCTACTTGCCCTAGGAGGAGTTGTTTGATTGAGCTCTCTCCCTCAACAGCATCACAGCAGCAAAACTACTGCTATTTGAGTGGGGTTCCTGCTCCAAGAAAAACACTTACAAAGCACAAATATCAAAGAACCAAGTTGTAGTTGTATCTCTTAATGTCTTTAGTCTATACAATTTTTATTAATGAAATAATATCAAGGTAAGGAAAACATATGTTAGCTCTTTGAAAAGCAAAAGAAAAAAATGATATAGTATGATTTCACTTATGTGATATATCTAGAATGAACAAATCTATAGAGACTGTAAAAACAGAGCAGTCAGCATGGGGGTGAGCATGTCTGACCCCCACTAACTCCACAAGGAGGGATCATCCAAGTCAACAGTATCACGGTACAGAACAGATTCCTCTGTGGTCAGACAAGCCCCCATGCTCCTGATTTCTTACCCCAGACACCCCTTCCAGGGCTCACTACTCTGTTACGGGGTCCATGAACCCATTGCAGTGGCCATACTAACAGGCAATACTCAAGATTATAATTTTATTAAGGAAATTAACAGATTATAATTCAGATTAGAATGAACAGTCTTCTATCAAGTCATCGTCCCTGCTATGTTAAAGACCTTTTGACCTTAGCCATGTGGCTCTAGGACAGTGTTTACAAGGTCTCTTGGTATTCTATTTAGTCTTTTTTCTCTACTGAACTTGGGTAAAGGCCTCTGGCTCTGGCTCCATGGGTTGAGAGTCCCATTTCAACTGTCTCATGTCTCTGGTTCTTCATTGTTGCTGCTGCTCCTTCTGCTCTTGTGTAGTAAGTCTATATTGTGCAGGGATCACTGGTATAAATGAATGCATGCTTGACTCTTCTTCTTTCTTTCTGGAAACAAGGTTTCTGTCTTCTCCCTCTAAAACTTCTCCATTTAAGTCTGGCATCATGACAAGACTAGACAATCCCTTCATTAGTATCTGCAAATTGTTTGCATATTGCCACACAAAGAGTGCTATTCACATCACCAGAACTTAGCCATGCCACCATCATTGAAGATAGATGAGTTGTGCAAGGACATCATCCATGAAGAAATCAAAAGGTTATAACAAAGATAAGGAAGAAAGAAAAGACCAAAATGGATGTCAGAAGAGACTCTGAAACTTGCCTTGGAATGAAAAGAAGCCAAAACAAGGGGAGAGGATGTTGAAGAGTGAGATGTGTTAAAAAGTTGAAGAGGGAAGAGTGAACAGATTTCCCAGGGAAGCTTGAGAAGACAAAACAAAGAATTATAACAAAAAATGTGCAAAGACTTGAAGTTAGGAACCAAAAGGGAAGAATATGCTTAGCATTTCTCAAGCTGAGAGACCTGAAGAGCAAATTCAGTCACTGAATTTCAATAGTGAAGGATTCCATAGGGAAAATGTTGAATGAATCTGGAACCATCAAAAGAAGATGGAGGGAATACATAAAATCACGTTACCAGAGAATTGGTCAACACTAAACCATTTCAGGAAGTAGCACATAATCAAGAATCAATGGTACTGGCGGAAGAAGTTCAAGCTACACTGAAGGCATTGGCAAAAAATAAGGCCCCAGGATTTAATGCAACACCAGTTGATGTATTTTAGCAAACACGTGTAGCTCTAAATGTGCTCACTAACCTCTGTGAAGAAATTTGGAAAATTCTTCATAGCCAACAGATTGGAAAAGATACATATGTATTCCCATTTAAAAAAAATAGTTGATACAGCAGTGTGGAAATATCAAATAGCACATGATTCAAACCCAACTGCTGCTCTGTGGAAGAAAGATGGGCAGTCTTCTCCAGTGTGATTTACTGCCTCTGAACACCCTCTGGAGTGTCAGCTATAGATCAATTCCTACTCAGTGGTACATAACAAATCTTGTTGAAGAAAATAGCTGGAGCAGTACATTGACCTGGAACTGCCTAAAATTCAAGCTGGATTCAGAAGAGGCTGTGATACCAAGGATATTATTGCTGATATCATGTAGATCTTTACTGAAGCAAAGGATACCTGAAAGGTGTTTGCTAGTGTTTTATTGACTATGCAAAGGTATTTGACTCTATGGATAATAATAAATTTTGGATAACATTGATGAGACTAGAAATTCCAGAACACTTGATTCTTCCCATGAGAAATCTGTACATAGACCAAGAAGCAGTTATTTGAACAGAGTAAGAGAATGCTGCATAGTTTCAAATCAGGAAGGATGTGAGACAGGATTGTATTCTTTCTGCATACGTATTAAATCTGTATGCTGAATAAAGAATTCAAGAATTTTGACTATATAAAGAAGGATATGGCATCAGGATTGGAGGAAGACTCAGTGAACAACCTGTGTTATGCAGACATGACCTTACTTGTGAAAAGTAAAGAAGACTTGAAGTACTTACTGAAGAAGGGCAAAGACTATAAACTTCAATATGGATAACATCTCCACATCAAGGAAACAAAAATCCTCACCACTGGACCAATAGGCAAGATCATGATAAATGGAGAAAGGATTGAAGGATTTTACTTGCATCCACAATCAAGACTCAGAGTAGTGGCAGTCTTCTTGGTCTATGTACAGAAATGAAAAGGTGTACGGCAAAGGGAAAATCTACAGCCAGGAACCTTTTAGAAGAGCAAGGACATGCCCCTTTAAAAGACTGAGATGTGCTTGATCTAAATCATGGTATTTTTCACTTACTTTGTAGCCATGTGAAGATTGGATAAAAAAAAAAAAAGAAGAAGACTTGATGTCTTTGAATTGTGTTGTGGATCCCATGGATGGCCAGAAGAACAATCTGTTTTAGAGGAAGTGCAACCAGGTTACTCCTTAAGGCAAGGATGATGAAACTTCATCTCACATACTCTGGACACGGTTTTAGAAGGGGAAGTTCTTGGTAAAAGGCATCTTGCTGGGAATGTTAGAGGGTCAGTGAGAGCAGGAAACACTCAGTGAGATAGATTGATACAGTGACTGCAGCAATGTGCAAGGCCGAAATTGTGACAATGGGGCAGGAGTGGGCTAGGTTTACATCTGTTGTTCATATGGTTGCTATGAGTTGCAGTCAACTCTAGGGCAACTAACAACAACAAGCTAGTGGTGAAGGTTAAAGTCAAAGGTTAGTAAAGCCATTTGGAAAATCTACCTACGCCATAGAGACCTAAGGCAGGTTTCCAAGTTTAAGCGTCCTTGGAAAGGTGGATTGGAGAGGAAGAAAGAGAACTATTATTTGGGAAGCATTAAGCATTTGTTAAAGATAATGGAAATTCACAGAGGTACCTGATGCTTACACAGTAAGATTAATGTTATTTGGTATTCTTGAATTTTACACGTTAAAAAAAGTGTTGATTTGCCAAAGAAAAATGAAATTAAAAAAATAAGTCACTGGATGTTCTTTTGAAGTTCTGAGTTAAAAACCTATAATTTACTTATATAAGAAACTTTGTCACTTGTAGGAAGCTCTGGTGGCTGAAGAGTTGGATAGTTGTACTACTAACCTCTCTGGAGGTTTGAATCTACCAGTGGCTCTAAGTTAGAATGAATGATAGATATAATGTCAAGCCTCAGGAAACCTGTGAGAGGATCTGCTATGCGTCAGTTATGACTCGATGGTAATAAGTTTGAGTTTTTATATCACTCATGAGTAATACAGTCCCTTAAATAACAAGGAAGCAAATGGTCAACATTTATGCAAAAGGAAAAGTAAAATGTCAAGGAGGAGAAATGAAGTTCGATTAAGGGATCAGACCTTCTACACACGTTAAACAGGCAGTCTGATAACTTAGGAAGTGCTCTTTGGATTAAATATCAGCAGACCAGTACTCTTAGTTTTTGCAATTGTGATTTGTTTGTAAATCTACAGAGCACCTTGGTTTAGGTTTTTCTTTAAATAATTTATGCACATTTTGTTTCATGGCAGGAAGTAAAACACTCATAGTGTCTGATTGTCCATTCATTCCATCTTGTCTTTGATTAGTTGTTTGACATGGACATACTTGAAAACACTGGTCTTCTCAAGTGCAAAATACTGAAAATTACACTGTGCCTCTATTTGAAACCATAATTTTGTAGGCTGACTCTAGTGCCTGTAAAAGTTTTTTAAAATGGAAAAATGCAATGAAGCCCAATATATTATTTTTTTTAAATCACTGTAAAAATTTGGTCATAAGTGAGAAATACCTGTCTACCTGTAAATCAATGATAAAGTTTTTAAAATGCAACCCTGATACATGTGCCACATGTTTTAGCTACCAGTAGTACATATATTTTGTTAGGATTGTTAAGTTATGGAAATAATTAGATCTCTCAAGACAAAGAGGAACAATTTATGATAAGTGGTATATAGTCCCTTGTTGTTGTTGTTGTGTGATGTCGAGTCAGAACCGACCCATAGCTGACCCTCCAGAAAGTTTTCAGAGGCATTTAATCACACAGGAGTAGATTGTCTATCCTTCTTCCATAGAGTTGCTGGTGGTGGATTTGAACCGCGTGCCTTTGGGACTATAGTGCACCTTCTTACCAATAGGGCATCAGAGCTCATACATAGTCCCTTACTTTTATTATTAAAATTTCAGATATTTTACATATTTATATAGATGTACAGCACATCAACAGAAAACTTCCTAAAAGCAGGCTGTGTTTAGAAGAAGCCATGGTACTAAGGATATTATAGCTAATGTCAGATGGATATTGGCTGAAAGCAGAGAGTACCAGAGGAATGTCTGTGTTTGACTGACTATGCAAAGGCACTTGACTGTGTGGATCACAACAAACTGGCTGACTCAGAGAAGAATGGGAATCCCAGAACACTTGATTGTGCTTATGTGAAACCTGTACTTGGACCAGGAAGCAGTTGTCAGAACAGAGCGAGGAAACACTGCATGGTCCAAAATTGGGAAGGGTGTGTGTCAGGATGTGTCCTATCTCCATATCTTTTCAATTTTTATGCAGGACAAATTATTTGGGAGGCTGGGCTCTATGAGGAAAAATGTAGCATCAGGATTGGAGGGAAGACTCATCAACAATTTGAATTATGCAGATTACACTACACTGCTTGCTGAAACTGAGGAGGACCTGAAGCGCTTGCTGCAGAGGGTCAAGGACTGCAGCCTTCAATATGAGTTGAAGCTCAACATCAAGAAAACAAAGATTCTCACCACTGGGCTGATTGGAAGCATCATGATAGTTGGTGAAGAGATATAGATTGTTAACAGCTTTAGTTTGCCTGGCTCTACAATCAACACTTGGTACCAGTAGCCAGGAAATTAAAAGACAAATAGCATTGGGAAAGTCTGCTGTCAGAGACCTCTCCAAAGTACTAAAGAGCAAGGATATCAGTCTGGAGACTAAGGTGCACCTGATACAGGCCATGGTCTTTGCAGTTACTTGCTATACATCAGAGAGCTGGATGATGAATAGGGATGATAGAAGCAGAATTGATGCCTTTGAGCTGTGGTGCTGGAGAAGAGTATTGAATATACCATGGGCTTCTGGGAGAACAAACAGTTTTGTCCTAGAGAAGGTTAAGGCTTCTCCTTGGAGGCAAGGATTCTGAAGCTTCACCTGACATACTTTGGACATGTTGCAAGGTGGGAGTAGTTCTTGAAGAAGGACGTCATGCTTGGGAGCATGAAGGGACAGTGCAGAAGAGGAAGACCCTTTATGAAATGGATTGATTTAGTGACTGGGGAAATGGGGGTAGGTGTATCAGAGACAATAAGATTGGCACATGATAGAGCAGGGTTTGGAGCTGTTGTACATTGGATCACGATGAGTCACAGGTGACTCGACAGTGCATAACAAAACAACAACAACAACAGCAACAATATAGATATAAAAATTATATATGTTTTCCAAATAATATTTATTTTCTTCTAGTATCCATGAATCAGGATTCTAATGTTCTTTCATAGTCTCATAAGTACACTTCCTGAGTCTTTTTTAAATGATGATAAATTTGAATTGTTAATAGTAGCTTTTGCTGACATGCTAGATTTTGCAAAAAACTGCTAAATAAAATATGTATGTACCTTGCTCCTGTACTTGAGAAATCTAAAAATAATAGCTGACTTTTAACCACAATGAAAAACTGAAATATTTTATTATTATAAATAGTTTTAACAGAAATTCTCAAATAAAGTTATGCAACTATAATACACGTGTGTAACTGGCAAATTATTAATGAAATTAGTTTCATTTATTCATGTTTACCATGAGAATGAAGTATTTTAGATAGGTTATAAATTTATAATTTACAGTTTATTTTATAACCCAGTGGCTTTCACTATTAATTTTAAAACAGGATCATCTTAGTAGAAATCATCTTATAAAGTTAAGGTCTAATACTTTACCCAAGAGCTCCCGTGGCATAGTTCATAGGAAATTGCACTGCGAAACAAAGGGGATGCCTCTCAGGAGTTAGAATGCACCCATCAGAAAGATGGGCAATCTACTGTGTGATTGACAGCCTCCAGAAAGCCTGCTAGAGGGTCGGCTAAGAGTTAGTTGGTTTCGACCGACCAGACAGCAATGAGTTTGAGTTTTTGAACACTTCATCTCTCTGTCTCCCTATCCCACTTCTACTTCATCTCAGCACCTTAGTACTTTGAGTGTTACTTTACTACTTTCAGTGTGTTTGGTTACAAGTAGTGGAAATCCCTGTGAACTGGCTTAAACAAACAATAAAAGGATTACCCAGGAAATACAAGCAGTATTCTTTCTTTCTCTCTC
The DNA here is from genome assembly GCF_000299155.1 of Elephantulus edwardii. Classification (NCBI taxonomy): domain Eukaryota; kingdom Metazoa; phylum Chordata; class Mammalia; order Macroscelidea; family Macroscelididae; genus Elephantulus; species Elephantulus edwardii. The sequence continues at coordinate 15,218,265 of NW_006399758.1, read as the reverse complement.
TCTGCACATGTTCTTTAATCCTGTCTGTTCATAGAATGATTGGCTTTCTCAATTCTCCTTACACGGTGTTGGTACTTGATAATGTACACCAACCCAAAATAAAGACTGCACAGCACAGAAATGCCTACTGGGAACCTTCAAGAATGTCCTAGGTGTGCGCATCAGTTGGAAAACACTGGTCTAATTCTCTTGTTGCTGTGCACCACAGAGTCAGAACCGGCCCATAGCTGACCCTCAGGCAGGTTTTCAGAGGACTGTTCATCACACAGGAGGAGCTCTTCATATTACAGACGAGCATGTGTTGCCCAGCTTGCTTCATCCACATTCTAACTGTTTTGATCAAAGTCTCTAATCACTCACATACTGCTATTGAGTTGGTTTTGACTCATAGTGCCTCTTCTCCATCAGAGTCCCATGGCTGTAAATTACTGTGGGAGGAGTCTGCCCATTTGTCTCCCTCCTAGCAGTTGGTGGCTTCAAACCACTAGAGACAGCCAGCCTTTGGCAACTCACTATGGACTATGGCACCAGAGTTCGCTTCCAATAGTGAATACAACAGACTTCATGATTTTAAAAATGATGCTTCACTGTCCTTGTTAAGACTATCATCTAATAGTTGAGTTCCTAATATAGTAGCTTTTCCCTCTCCCTTTATTTGCTTTCTTTTTTTTTCACCAGGTAATGCTAATTAGATAATAACTTGGAAATGAAAATGCAGTTTGGCTTGGGGAGAGCACCTTGATTTGTGATTAAGGACCTTATTCCGAGTAACAGCTTACTATCTACTAAACATTAACAGCTTTATTTTGATCTCTGAGATGATAAAGAAATAAATGAAAATAGTTTGTAGACTATAAAGCCATATATCGAGCCAGCACTATTAAGTCCAGTGCCATACCTTTTGAGAAGGTTATGCCATTTCCACTCAGCCAAATAGCCTTTGCTCTGCCCTTGGACATGTTTTCTTACTTCTCTAAATTTTAGTTCTTCCATACATGAAAAGTGAGGTAGTAATACCTACTCTCTGTGACATCATGGACAAAGCATAACATGTGTATGAAGAATATCTAGTGAATAAAACACAAATTTTAGAGCCCAATTCCTTGGGTTCAGATTTGAACTTTGCAATTTACTATTTATTAGACCCTGGGCAAAGTCTGTATCCCTACTCTTAAGATATTTCCCTCTCAGTTGCAAATGAAAATGACAATTATAGTCTACTCTATAAGGAAGTCCTTAGTATTAAATGAGGTCATACATGTAAGAGTGTTTAGAATGGTGCAAGGTGCCCAGTAAATGCTGTCTTGGTGTTGGCCGTTGTTAAGGATTAAACTGTATCCACCCAAAATATGTGCTGTTAATCCTGAGATCTATGAGCCCTGGTGGCACAGTGGTTAAACTTTTGTCCTCTGACTGATGATTGATGGTCCAAACCTTCTAAAAATGTGTGTCAGTTTGCTTATTTTTTTAAAATGATTTTTTTTCTTTATTTTTTTATTTTGCATTGGTTTGTTTACAAAGTTCATATACATTGTATTTCACACTATTCTTCATTCATATTGTGTTTCATACAATCATTCCCATCCATTATGTTTGTTTTTTTTCTAATACTAGTTTACAAAATTCTAATACATTGTTTTCAAGAACATATTCTTCCAATTTCCCTCAACACCCCCCCAGCAAATTGTACAACTCCATGACTAACCCTCTCCTTCCCCTTCACATCCTCATCCCCCTGCTTCCGCCTTTCCCCACCCCCCTTGAATCCTTATACTCATCCTACAATAATGGTTTTATATAATATTTGTCCTTGTGGGACTGAGTTAGTTCACTCAGCATGATGCTCTCCAGTCCCTCCCAAGTTAATAATTTACAAAATCATTGCTCCTATGTGCTGTGTAGTATTCCATTGTGTGAATGTACCATAATCTCTCAATCCAAGAGGATCCACATCTCATACCATACACAAAAATCAACTCAAGATGAATCAGAGACCTGGGAGTAAAGTCCCAAACCATAAAGTTCATAAGAGACAAACTGGGATCAAGCTTAGAAGGACTAGTCCAAGGTATATAGAAACTGCCAAATACAGCCAGAAATGCACAATCTGAAGAACATAAAATTGATGAATGGGACCTTCTAAAGAGTAAATCCATGTGTGCATCAAAACCTTTTTGCAACAAGGTGAAAAGAAGACCTACCGACTGGGAACAAACATTTGGTAATATCTTCTTAGACAACAGACTTATAACGAAAGTTCACAGAATACTTCTGGACCTCCACAAGAAAAAGACTGATAACCCAATTACACAAAATGGGCAAAAGACATGGAAAGACTTTTTCATTATGTTCTATAAAGTTAATCACCATTGGATCTTGCCCATCATTACCCCACCATTTTTTTTCTTTGTTATGTGGTGTCTCTCTGGAGACTAAGGTGTGTCTGATACAGTCCATGGTCTTTGCAATCACTTGTTACGCATCAGAGAGTTGGGCAATGACCAAGGAGGATAGAAGGAGAATTGATGCCTTTGAGCTGTGGTGCTGGAGAAGAGTATTGAGAATACCATGGACTGCTAGGAAAACAAACAGATTTGTCCTGGAAAGGGTTAAACCGGGTGGCTCCTTGGAGGCAAGGATTCTGAGGCTCCGTCTAACATACTTTGGACATGTTGTGAGGAGAGACCAGTCCTTGGAGAAGGACATCATGGTTGGGAGGGTGGAGGGACAGCGCAGAAGGGGAAGGCCCTCTATGAGGTGGATTGATTCAGTGACTGGGATAATCGGGGTGGGAGTGTCAGAGAAAGTGCGATTGGCACAGGACAGAGCAGAGTTTAGGGCTGTTGTACATAGGGTCGCTATGAGTCACAAGCGACTTGATGGTACATAACAACACCATATACCATTGAATCAGATCCAGCTGGCACAGGAGGAGATTGCCCTTCCTTCTCCAGGGAAGAATATGGTGAATTTGAACCGTGTGCCTTTGGGATTGCAGCACAGCTTCTTGCCACTAGGCCACCAGAGTTCTCTTGGTTGTTTGCTTTTTAAAGTTTACAGCCTTTGGTAATTCTATGGGGATAATTCTACTGTGGCACTAGGGATATCATTGCTGATATCATAGGGGATCGTGGCTGAAAGTAGAGTACCAGAGGATGTCTGTTTGTGTTTTATTGACTATACAAAGGTATTTGACTGTGTGTATCACAACAAACTGTCCCTAACGAGGAGAAGAATGGGAATCCGAGAACACATGATTTTGCTCTTGTGAAACCTTTATCTAGATCAGGAAGCTGTTGTCCACAGAGCAAGGGAACACTGCATAGTTCAAAAATCAAGGAAGGAGTGTGTCAAGGATGTATTCTTTCTCTATACCTTTTTAATCTACATAGAACAGATCATTTAGGAAGGTGGACTTTATAAAGAAAAACGTGGTATCAGTACTGGAGGAAGGCTCATCAGCAACATGCAGATGACAACTTTGCGGACAAGCATGAATCATTTGCTGCAGGAAGTTAAAGACTATAGCCTTCTATATGGATTGCATGTCAAATCAAGAAAACAAAGATCCTTATCATCAGACCCATAGACAGCATCAGGATTGAAGATTGATATGTTAACTGAGAGATTGGTGCTGTTAATGATTTAATGTTGCTGAGATTCACAATTAACACTTGTCATCAGCCAGGAGATCTAACGATGAATTCCACTGGGGAAAACTGCTGTCAAGGATCTCTTCAGAGTGCTAAAGAGCAATGATGTCAATGTAGATACTATGGTGCACCTCATCCAGGCCATCGTCAGTTGGCCTGCTATGGCCCACTTCTCAGTTGCTTGCAATGCATCTAAGAGCCGGCCAATGAGTAAGGATGACAGAAAAAGAACTGACGCCTTTGAGTTGTGGTGCTGGAGAAGAGAACAAACAGATCTGTTCTTGAGAGTGTGAAACCAGTTTGGTCCTTGGAGGTAAGGATTTTGTAGCACTGTCTCACATAGTTTTGGCATGCCACTTTGAGTTGGCAGTGCAGCTCTTTACCACTAAGCCATCAGAACTCCCTTGGCCAAAGTAGTTAAGTCTTAATGGTGATAGCCCCTATTTCATCTGTTTGTAGTATCAGTCACAAGCAATTCTCATCTTTGTCGCACTCACTTTGTTTTGTGTATCAGACCCATTGAGCTATCCCAGAATTCAAGATGCTAGCTAGCTCAGAAAAACAACTACTGTGTGTACGTAAAATGCTTAACATTGTGTTTGGCCCTCAAAAGATAAACAAGTCACTCTACTGAGTAGAGAGCAGCTTTCCTATCTGGACTTTATTTCTCCATGAAACACTTCTACCCAAAATATATCCACAGGGCACATACCCTACTGTTGGTATCATCTGGTAAACAATTTTAAGTTGAAATGTCAGTCTTTCCTGAATGTCCCACATCATCCTACATTACAACCTGGAATCTCTGGGAAGTCACATGCACAAGTTGTTCCACAAGAGAAAGCTGAACCGTCTCCTTCCATGCAATTTACAGTCTCAGAAGCCCATGGAGAGTCAACTATGAGTTGATTCCCACTTAGCAGCAATTTCTAAAATAAGAGAGACAGTACGTCATTCCCCAAAATTCATTTTAATGACATAAAGTTGTTAAAGCTCTCTCAGGAGTAAGAGTGTGGTATAGGCGGCACTGTTGGAGACTAAATTAGCAACAATGGCTATCTTAGTGCTGCTACAACAGAAATACTCCAAGTTAGCGCTTTAACAGCAGAATATTTTCTTACAGTTATACTTATTCCCAATGTCATCAAGTGTAACTGACTCATAGCTGCCCCCTCCAGTGGGTTTTCAGGGGCTCTAAGTGGCACAGAAGGAAACGTCACGTCTTTCTCTGAAGGAGCCGCCTGTAGATCCAAACAACAACAAACACCTTCAGGCCTGTCTCTGACCTGCCACTCCATAAGCCATATGGTACATACATGGAGATAGTTGTGGGCCACAGAACCAGGTATCAATGAGCAGTTAGCAGGATGGTATGTCTGTTTCTCCTTCAAAGTGAAAGACATAGGCTTTGGAAATTAGTATTTTTGGAGAATGGTACAGTTTAAAAACTTAAAAAGCAATGAACAATACAGCTAAAATTTGGAAACAACATTAATGGGCAAATGAACAAATAAATAAAATGTGACATATACATACAATGACATATTATTCAACTGTAAAGAGAAATGCATACTGGATACGTGTTATTAAATGAATGAACCTTGACAACATAAGGCTGATTGGAGTCATGTCAGTAACAAAAGGACAAGTAGCATATAGTCCCACTTATACGAAGTAACTAGAATAGGTAAATAGAGATCATAGTGTATTAAGAGGTGAGAAAAGAGCAAAGATGGTTCTTTGCAGTCTAAAGTGGTCTAACCCATGCCATGTTATTTGTTGTCACCTTATATGTATGTGAAAGTTGGACAGTGAATAAGGAACACTGAAGAATTAATAACTTTGAACTGTGATGTCCAGTGAAGAATATAAAATATGCTACGGACTACCAAAAGAGCCAACAACTCTGTCTTGAAAGGATAGCGAGAATGGTGAGACTTCAGCTCAGAAACTTTAGACATGTTGTCAGGAGGGGCCAGTACTTGAAGAAAGACAACATATCCATTGACATAGCAGCCACAACAAATGTGTGTAAGTACAGTAGAGATTGTAAGAATGAAGCAGGATAGTGAAGGTGTCCTTCTGTTCTACGCAGTCCCTATGAGTCAGAACCAGCTCAACGGCACCAGCCAACAATAACAGAGGTGAGGGGGAGGGTGGAAGGGAAGCTTAAAGCTTAAAACTACTCAGTTCTTATTCATGGCGATGAAATTATTTGGAAACAGATAGTGATTAGGGATTATCACTGAATTATTCATATAAAAAATGAACTGGCAAACACTTTTTTAATATATTGTTGTTATATGCATTGACTCACAGAAACCCTATGAACAATAGCTCTATGAATCCTGCTTTATCCTGAGCCAATCTTACTGTCTCTAACACACCTAACCCCCATTACCCTAGTTACTATGTCAATCCAAGTTCTTTCTCTCCTGCACTGTTACTCCTCCAGGGACATTGGTCTTTCCTGGCCACATGCCCAAAGTATGTGAGATGGAGCTTCAAAATCTTTGCCTTCAAGGAGCAACCTGGTTTCAACATTTCCAGGACCGACCTGTTCCCTTTGCAGTCTTTGGAATGTTCAACACAGTTCTCCAGCACCACAGCTCAAAGGCATCTATTCTTCTTATGTCATCCTTAGCCTTTATCCATCTCTTTAAAGTGTAGCAAGTAATTGTAAAGCCCATGGCTTGAATCAGGTGTACCTTAGTCTCTAGACTGACATTGTTGCTTCTCAGTACTCTGTCAGCAGATTTTTCGAATGCAGTTTGTCTTTTGATTTCTTGACTGGTGCCAAAAGTGTTGATTGTGGAACTGAGAAAGCTGAAAAGCTAATAACCTCAGTCCCTTCTCTGTGTATTGTGGTGCTGCCAATTGGCCCAGTAGTGAGAATCTTTTGTTTTCATGATGTTGAGCTTTAATTCGTATTGGAGACTACAGTATATGTCCACAGTATATTCAGCATTCTTTACCAGCATCACAATTCAGAGGCAGAAGTGATGGTCTGTAACTGTAGATAATAGGCCATCAGAAGCATGGGCCTTCCTCCTTGCCCCCTCTTGGATAACTAAACCTGAAGAAGCCTGCTGCTTTGCCATGAGTCCAGTCCTATAAAGAAGCCCATGTGACAAGGAACTGATGCCCTATGCCAGCCTTGTGAATAAGCAACTTGAAAGCAAATCCTCCAGCCCCACTCAAGCCTTCAGAGGACGGCAAGCCTGATGCCAACCTAGTGAATCTGCGCTGGAGCCCCTGAGCTTCTGTGTGAGACATTGTTGTTATTATTGTCACTTGCTGTCAAGTATGGCCCCATGCAGAATGGAGTGAGATACGGCTTGGTCTTGTGTCATCCTCATGCTTGGTGGTGCATAGGACTGTTGTGACACAGGGAGTCAGGTATTTCTTGCTAGTCCATCTTGGTCTGGACGTTTTGCTGAAACCCATTTGACGTCACAGCATCACACCAGCTTTTACTGACACGTGAGTGGTGGCTACACATGAGGTATATTGGCCAGAAATCAAACCCAAGGAAGGTACTAATTTAAGAGTAATTTGTTATGCAGCATGACAGAAGGAATATAGTGTTTCTGTGACCTATTTTTACATAAGAATGTCCCTTCTTTAGTGTTTTTTGTATAGGAGTAAAGCTGGATCATTAATGTTATATATAAATATAAAGTATATGCAAATGTATAATAATAATTTTCTTCAATTCCATCAAATCCATTTCAACTCAATAGCACCCATGCTATAATTCTCGGTAGGAGGAGACTGCCTATCTTTCTTTTTAATGTTTGCTGGTGGATTCGAACCACTGACTTTCAGTTTGCATTGCAACACGTAGGACTTCATCACTGGAGCTCTTTATATAATTACATAATTATTGTTATGGCGCTCTTTATAGAATTACATACACTCATTGTCACCAAGTCAAAACTGACTCCTAAAGGACCTTCCATTGGGTTTCCAAGTTTGGACATTCACCGGAGGAGATTGCCTGCCTTTCTCCAGCTGAGTCACTAGTAGGTTCACAGAGCCAGGGAGGGGAGGCCGCTGGGCTAGCAGCATAATTCCCTACAGACTAGTGTCCCTTTATATAATTATATACTCATACAGAATCTGTCACGGGGTGTTTTCCTCCCCTGGTAGACTGGATTCACTCAGGTATTCATTTCTTTGTCAGCTCTTCCCTGTTCCCTGCCCCCTTTTCTTTCCCTACAGTAAGTGTTTTGAATTGTTGATTAGCCAGTATTTTATTTTAACCTGTATTGTTCCGGCTTCTTTACAAGACGATTTGCCTTCCAAGCCTTTAGCTGTTTGAGGGTAGAGAGTGCAAGAGAGGTATAAGGAGAGAGGCATAACCATATTCTGTCTGAAAACCAGGCCTCTCTCAATTTTGCACATTGTAAATTTTGAATGAGTGAATGAATAAGTTCAAGTGCCTGGGGCAGTGGTTTTGTAAACAAAGTGAAATCTTTACATGAGATAGTTTGGCAGCTTCTAACACAGCCCCAGGGTAAACCAAGCACCTTTGGAAATAGATCTAAACCATGCTCAGAGCTTTCCAGTTCTGCCAGGTTACATGAGGGCAAAAGTATGCAGAAAACAAACACCATTACTGTGAAACTTCATTAAATGGAACTCTATTAATTGTAAGTTTCCGATAATATGAGCCAAACATGTTCTCTTATGAAAACAGGACTATAAAAAGTTGACAGCATAGATTAATTTTATCAACATTCATTAATGCAGGAAAATAAGTTTGCAAAATAAACAATCACTTACTCCAAATGTGCTTTTTTGCAAATTGTTTTTCTTCGCTGAAGAAAGTCCTCCATGGCCTTCTATTTGTTGTTTTATAGCCCCAAAAAATTCTTTCAGTTTTCCCCCGTCATCTCTTAATAATCAAACTTTAAAAGAAATCACATTCTCTCAGTTATTTGCTTGTATTAATTTGTTTATTTTTGAATGAATGTTTACAAATCATACTGATTATTCATGTAATCATCCACAGACATTTTGCTTTATAACATTTATTATCAAGGAATAAAAATATTAAAACATTGTTAAGGGAGCTCTGGTAGCCTAGTGTTAAGAAGCTGTGCTGCATATCAAATGCAGGAGTTCAAATCAGAGAGAAAGACTGGTAATCAATCCCCTCTGGTTTGATTACCTCATCTTTTACAGCTTCTGAAAACCTGCTGGGGGCGTAGTTATGAGTTGGTTCTGACTTAACAACACTTAACAAGAACAATGCAGTTAGTTAATTACAGTGTACTGAAGAGCAATGGTGTCTCTCTGGAGACTAAGGTGC
>NW_006399758.1:15184056-15207145 GCF_000299155.1 Elephantulus edwardii | reverse complement strand
TGTGTGTGTATATATACTATATGTGTGTGTATATATATAAATCATTGTTTCTATTTTTTTAAAAAAGGTATTTGCAGTGAAAAACCATTGATTGCACAGAATTCTGTCATTTGCTATCCAGTTTCATTTCTGCAACCAAGGACATATACTGAAACAGTTCTATTTTATTTCTAATTTTTGTATTCCTCTCACCGACGTTTTTAATGCCTCATGACTGAAAAAACCCGATGCCTCTGAATTGTGGTGTTGGCGGAGGATACAGACTATCCCATGAACTGACAAACAAGTCTGCCTTGGCTGAGATGCAGCCGGTTTGCTCCATTGAAGCACCGATGCTGAAGTTCAGTCTTACATAGTTTGGGCACCTCGTGAGGAGGAACCAGTTCTTGGAAAAGGACATCATGCTGGTGAAGGTGGAGGGTCATGGAAGGACCCTCAACCAGCTGGATTGCTGCAGTGCCTGTAACAATGGTCTACAGGGTGTCAGAAACAGTGAAGATGGCATGGGATAGGGCCAGGTTCAGATCTGTTGTTTGTAGGGTCTCTATGAGTTGTAGTGGACTCAACAGCAGAGAACAACAATATACACTTCATTGTGTATTGCCTTTTCCTTAACACAACAACTCATGTAATTATTTTTACTCCCCTCTTCATCTCTCTCCAACCCTGTTAACCCTCTAAGATTTTATCTTTTAAAAATTTTTGTAACTCAGAGTCCAGAATAAGAGTTGCATAGTAAAGTGAGTGCTCTGGTTGGGATGGGGGGTTGGGTGTAGTAGGGCATTGTATAACAACAAAAGAACTTTTTTTCCAAAGAAAAATGTGAAGGGAGACAGGGTGGAAAATGTACAATAATGAATGAATGGAAATCCAAGTTCTTTATAAGCTTTCATTAAAAAAAAAATCTTGTAACTCTTAAGAATCTTTACTCCTATCTTGCATCAATTAAGCAATAACTAAGTTTGTGTTCTTATTTACTTACATCAGTGGCTATATATGAAAGTCTAGTGGGATCCTGGGCTTGGCTGGAAGCCGAAGGCTAGAGTTCAGGTCTTGACTCAGCTTCTTCTCCAGTCCTTGCAAATCTTTGATTTTCTTGGGACCTGGCTTCAATTTCTAAGATGAAGAAAATACTTCAGGCTTGAGTATCCTAGAATTATTGTGATTATCCAGTATTAACATTAACATGGGCCATGTTTTATAAGGATGAGAATAAACATTAATGATTGTTTAAAAATCTGTTTCCAAGAAAAATAGATTTTTTTTTGGCATAAAGAAAATGACCCTATTTCCCCACAATTAATCAGGTGTTTCTTTTTTCCCCCCTTCTTTTAATCTCAGTGTTTTCATTAGTGATTTTTAGTCACATCCACCCAAACTTCTTCGAAAACATTTTAAAAAACATGTATTCTTGGCCTCATCCTGCTAACTTTGAAAGATTACTTTTAAAATTCAAACGTACTTTGTCTGTAAATATGTGAAATAATGTAGCCTAAAAGAGATTTAATAAGCTATGTGTGTGTTTAACTACTGACATTTTTAAAATGGTAGCTTTGGCAGCACCGTGCGTAGGTACTTAGTAAATCCAAAGGTTGGCAGTTCTAACCAACCAGTCACTTACTGAGGGAAAGGTGTGGTACACTGCTTTGGTAAAGATTCCTAGGCTATGAAACCCTATGGTGAAGTTATATTCTGTTTTATGTTTGCTCTGAATGGGATTCAACAAATGTTTTGGTTTGGTGGATATGGTGATATTCAGAGGTTGCCAGTTACCACTAAGAATAAATACCATTGACTAGATTACTTGAGGTCCCCAGATGGTATGGATGGCTTATGTTTGACTACTAACCAAACTAAGTCCTGGCATTTCCAATTACCTCCTGTGCATTCGGAGCCATTGTTCGTTGGATCACAATGACTTGTAATGGACTCACTTGATTACATTTAATAACAATAGAAGTTAAGCAGTAAATAAGGAAGACCAGAGGAGAACTGATGTCTTCAAATTGTGGTGTTGATAAAGAATATCACTGGATATTCAAAAGAACAAATCTCTTTGGGAAGAAGGATGGCTAGAATACATTTAGAAGATGGTCAGCTGTTGTCTTTCATCGTTTGGACATTTTATTAGGATATTACACCTGGTAAAACAGAAGTCATACAAATCCAGAAAGACTCTCAAGATGATAGATTGACACAGTACAGCACTTGCAACAGTGCTCAAGTACAACAGCTATTGTGGGGAACAGGCTAGGTTTCATTCTGTTATATGTAAGGTCACAGAGATGTAACCAACGAAACAGCCCTTCAAAGCAATAAGAAGTTCTGTAAAAGTTGCAAGTTCGAGTCCATCCAGAAATGCTATGAGAAAAAGGCTAGCTCTCTTCTTTCTTCCTTACACTTTACAATCAAGAAAAGCCTGTGGTTCAGTTCTATTTACTCTGTAACACAAGGAGTTCCCATGAGTTAGAATCCACTTAGTGACAAAGTAGCTTGTTTTTGCTTGTTTCTATGCAGATGGATGCTCTAAATGGTCTGCATATACAGCTTTAGTTTATTACTCTGGGTGATAATCTATTGGAGACTTGTGTACCCGGAGTAAAGTGGAATGGGATTACCGCTTACATTCCTTCCACTGCTGAGGATTGACATGATTTATTGCCCAGCCAGTGCTTAATGAAAGAGAGGAAGTAGGCCTGTGAGCATCAAGTGGTTTTTCCATTTGTAGAGACAACTAAATAGTAAAATGCATCATGCTCTCTGCTGTTACTTTGGGGTTAGCATATAATTTAAAGAAAATTTACTAATTTTTCTAGAAAACTTCACTAGATCACATGTACATTTGAAATATATTGGATTTTTCCTGTCATCTTTCAAGCCTCAACACAAAGTAATGAAATACCTCAACTGTTCATGATATCTAATAAGAGTAGTTATTGACCTATAATCAAGCAATGCAAACGTCGACTCAGATTGATAGTTACAAAATATGATTTTAAAAGTAGGCAATGTGACTGCTTACTGGATAAGTAACAAGACCTTTGAAAATATGGACAGTTGGGTTTGTTTTAATTTTTGTTTTTTATTGTGTACTGTCAACTCCGATCTGACTGGAACAGGAGGAGATTGCCCCTCCTTTTCCAGTGGAGCATCTGATGGATTTGAAGAGTGCGCCTTTGGGATTGCAGCTCAGTTCCTTGCCCCTGGGCCACCAGAGCTCCCTTGCACAGTTCTCTTTTCATACTGAAAACTGTAACAAGGTGTTGTGAAAAGTTTAAAGGTAACATATGTTTTTATTTCTTTAATTTTGGTAATCTTGAAGGGTAATATCATCAAATCTATTCTTAAAATGGTTTTTAAATTAAGGTGGGATGAAGTCAAGATTGCATTTGGGCTGTCATGAGATTATTTAAATTTTCTTCAGCTTCAATTTGGACTTGTATGTGGTCTTTTCCACATCCAGCCACTCGACTTGTTCTGATAATGAGCTTTTCTACTTTCTCCTTGTGCAAATGTGGTCAGTTTGATTCCTGTATATTCCATCAGATGAGATTCATGTGTAGAGTCACTGTTTAAATTCTTTAAAAATGTATTTGCAATGTGTAAACTTGACTGTTCTAAATTCTATCATGGAAATTCTGGCCACTTTTCTGTTAACAAGGTCACATTTTCCATCTGGTTCTTTGTGTTTCCAATTTTGCATTACTATCACCAGTTCTAACTGATGTATCTTGATTGCATGTCTGAACAATTTCAGACTGCAGAAGTTGGTTGTTGTATGTTGTTGAGTCAGAAAGGACTCATAGTTGGCCCTCCAGAGAGTTTTCAGCAGCAGTAAATTGTACAGGAGGAGATTGCTCATCTTTCTCACACGGAGCAGCTAGACATCCTCAACTTTGTCATCTTTGGCTTTTGTGGTTTATATACTTGTGGTTGGTGTGTATCTGTGCATGTTGTCTGGAAGGGTCAGTCCTTGGACATCATTCTTAGAAAAGTGGAGGGGAAGACAAGGAGGGGAAGACCCTCAACAGGATGGATTTATGTAGTTTCTACAGTGAGTTTGAGCCTGTGAGGATTGTGAGGATAGGGCAAGACTGGGGAAAGTCTAGATCTGTTGTCCATTGTGTCACCATAAGTCAGAGTCGGCTGGATGTCACCCAGCAATAACAGAACACAACCGGATGGGGGGGAATGTGCAGAATTCCACAATCATGGAATGGGAAGCTTGTAAGAAGTGTAACGAACCCGCTCAGAAACCTGATGTGTGTGTGTGACCTGGCTGATTGCAGAGCAATCAATGTTGAACGTAGTTTTTGAGCCCAACACTTTCATTTTTTTTAGAAAACTGGTAAAAAAAAATGAGAAGGAACTGGTATGAGAAACAATGTAATTTATAAATAGTATTTTAAAAATATGCTTGCTACAAAATTCACATGCTGCCTTATCTTCTAAAACTCACCCCAGCCACACCACTACCTGAGTTGAATTTTACTCATTTATAATAACCCTCCATGAGCTGTAAATCTTTAGGGGAAAGACTGCCCATTTCCCCATAGCCAAAGCAGGTAGATTCAAACTTCTGATCTTTTTGTTAGCAACCTGACTGAAACATTACACACTATGCTGCTGCAGTTTCTTATAGGACTTTAATATGCACCTTTTTCTCACTCCAGTTAACATTCTGATTATTCCACATTTTGAATATTCTGGTCCATACTGATATAAGTGGATCCAGCTGAAATGAGGTCCAAGCCTTGATTTCCAGTTACGTTGGCATGAACTCCACAAATATGATAATCTTATTAGTCTTAATTCTGTGTCACTGAAATATGAGCAATATTAAAGACAAATGACAGAAGGAGAATAGATGCCTTTGAGTATTGGAGAAAAGTATTGAATATCCCTAGAACTGACAAAAGAACGAACAGGTATGCCTTGGATAAACTGCAGTCAAAGTGCTCTGTGGAAGCAAGATGCCAAGACTTCATCTATCATTCATTGGACATATTGCTAGGAGAGGGTCTTCTTTGGAAAGTACATCATATGTAGAGAAGTGGAGGTTCTCGTAAGAGAGGAAGAATACTTCCAACAAGATGGATTGACGTGGTGACTGTAACAATGGGCTCAAGTGTACCAGAGATGATAAGGATGGCACAAGATCAGACAGGATTCACATCTTTTGTTTATATGGTTGCTATGCGTCATACTCGACTTGATGGCAACAACAAAATACATTCTACTTAGCCATTTTGAAATATTTTGTCTCATTATTTGTTGATGTTGTTTTTGTCTATTATATATCAGCATCAGTACCTATACTATATATTTTAATGCCAAGCTTAATTTGATTATGAAAAGAAAAAAGTTGTTGGTTTGGGTTTTTGGGGTTGTTTTATTTTTAAGAGAGGATCTAATTGTAGGATTTGGGGAATAGTTAACCTACTATGTTGAGTCAATTGACAAATATAAAAACCCAAAAAGCCTTTTCCAAATATAGCTAAATACTGAGAATCATGGAATTCTGGGGAATCAGAATATATTTGTAATTAGATATAAAGACATTGTAATAGCAATTCTTGACACAAATTTCAGAGTGACATTCATTTAAAATTAATCCTGAAGATAGAATATTCTAGGTGTTTTATTTCACTTGTATATAAAAGCACAACATATTAGAGCTGTTATTCTTTAAAGGATTGCAAACACTGATTTTTTTAAAAAATCTACTCAGTTTTAGTCAGTAATTCTGATTTTCATTATTTCAATTGCTTAAAAACTTTTTTAAACATAGAAAATGTTTTCCCCCATTGTTATACATTTTCTTTCCCCTTCCTATTACTTCTTCCCCAGCCCTCTCCACAATATCCCCCTTCCAGATTGACATGCATATAAAGCCTAATAATATTGTTGTTGACTGCCTTCAAGTCAAACACAACTCACAGCAACCCTATGAACAAAAGACCTGAAGCCCCTCTACAACAATCAACATTTATCTACATCTATCTGTATATGTATATATTTTCTTTTTAAAATTTTGTTATTGCTATTTTAAAGAAAGTTTACAGAAAACTTGGATTTCCATTCATTCAGTGTTGCACCTTTTCCTTCCTCCCTTCACTTTTCTTTTTCAAAAAATTCTTTGTTGCAAAATCCCCCTCCCCCAAGTCCACTTTGCTATGTATCTCTTATTCTGGACTGTTGTCATGCAAATAATGCCTAATCATATATTCCTTTTAAACAGTTCTTTCCCTTCTCTGCTTGAAAACCTTTGAAAGAATTAGACTAGAATTCAAGTAGGACCCATACTCACTCAAGCTGAACTCTGGCCTGGGGGCGTGGAGGTGGGGAGAGGAAGTGCTCTTTATCTCTTACTCAGAGGTGTGGTTCTATTTACTTTGGAAAGAAAAGATACAAGGATCTTCTAAAGTGGATTAGTCAGGCCAAGACAAGAGGATACATTTGCACTATAAACTCTTAAGCAGCTGTGAGAATTCTGTATGTGTGAAATTTCTTACCTTCTTAAAAATCTTGATAGAGTTGTAGCTAAGCTCTTAACAGTCAAAAACAAACTGCCAATGAAGTTTATTTTCTTTTTTGCTGAGTTTTCTGGACCATTGTTCCGCTTGAGGGGCCCTGTTTGTTAGTTTTGGCTCTTAGACTTCTCCTCCTTAAGGATAAACTCTCCTTAGGCCCTTGTACAACGCTCTGCTCAGAGGCAGCCTAAGCATATATTCTCAGCTCAGGCTCAAGCATAATTCAACTGCATGACTTCCTGCCTCAGAGGAGGGGTGGCCAAGGAGCGGGTTTGTATCCGTAATGTAAATACATAGTTGATTTGGTGGAAAACTGGGGCATTCTTGTTTGTTCTCATAAAAGATTCCTGCTGGAAGTTGTATGTTCAAGTTGCCTTTTAGCCTCTGTGCTGTGACTTGGATATTGATCTAATTTTCTGCTTTCACGGCCTAGTCTTCTTTAAAAAAAAAAAAAATTAAAAAATTTAATTCAACATTAACCGTGCTTGCAAGCTACAGAGCAGAGTAAAATCACATTACAAACATTGTAGTATTAGATTTTATCACCACTTATTTCTGCGAGCCTGTCCAGGGATTTCTTCGTGTGCAGTAGAACTAATTTGCAGTCAGACATTGAAATCTTCTCGAAGGCCAGCAGGCTCCAGAAATTAATTTATCCAAATAACCGATCCCTCGTAGGCCATCTAGAGGGGGACAGCAAGATGGCCTGAGAAGGCCGAGCCTCCTTTTGAAGTCTGGAATGTTTTGACTGACTTGAAACAGGCGGCTGGAATGAAAGGATAATTTTCAGTGACCCAAGGGATTTTTTTGCCATTTTCAAATATTAGGTAAAACAAAGAGAAATTGCTTGCTCTAATTTACAAAGACTTAGCAATCAGGAAGGCAACCAGACCAAGAATGAAGTTCCAAGGTATATAGCAGTAGTTTATTTACCAAACCTAGCTAGCTGGGAAAGCAAAATCAAGATTATCCTACCCTTAAAATGATCTCAGAAGGGCTATATATATTTTATTATTAATTAATATATGTATTAATTTTTGTTGCCGATACCTGAATTCTTTTCTTAGAGAAAATATCATCCTCCCATCGTTACATTTTGATTTCTAAAAAAACACGAGCGGATATAATTTAAAATAGCTTACTATTCTAAGGCAGTTTTCTAGAAACTCCACATAGACAGTTCTCATTTGTCTAATTGAAAAAAAATTGAATTAATAGATTTTAAGGTCATCAAATCTTTAAAATCAACTGTCACAGGAACAAAAGCCCAGGACCATCCAGGTGTAATAAATATTTCTTGCTTACAAGTGGTGAATAGATGAAGCTCATGTTAGAGGAATTTCTTCCTTTCACTGTAGACGAGGGGAGCTCTGGTGGCTTACTGTTAAGGAATTGGGCTGCCAATGCAAAGGTGCAGTTTGAATCCACCAGCTGCTCCCCTGCCTCTGAAAACACGCTGGAGGGTCAGCTATGAGTCTGTTCCAACTCCGTGGTAAACACCACCACTGTATTAAATCAGTACTGCCACAGAGAAGCAAAAGAAAATTGTGGTTTTTTTGTGAAGAAAAATTATTGAAAGATTCACAATTGGTAAACAAAACAACTGTCCTCTAAGACAAGAATGGAATTTTCCATTTACAAGTAGCATTTGCTACTTTTTACATAATACAGTGCATATCATCTGTAATGCAGTTAGGAAGCCCTGGTGGCTTAGGGGTAAGGAATTGCACTGCCATTGCAAGAGTTGTTGTTGTTGTTATGTGTTGTTTGTTATGTTGAGTCACTTGCGACTCATAGCGACCCTATGTACAAGAGCCCTAAACCCTGCTCTATCCTGTGCCAATGGCACCATCTCTGACACACCCAGTTACTCCAGTAACTGATCAATCCACCTCACAGAGGGTCTTCCCCTCCTGCACTGTCCCTCTATCCTCCCAAGCACGATGTCCCTCTCCAAGGACTGGTCCCTCCTTACAATATGTCCAAAGTATGTCAGACGAAGCCTCAGAATCCTTGCCTCCAAGGAGCAGCCTGGTTTAACCCTTTCCAGGATGAATCTGTTCGTTTTCTTGGCAGTCCATGGTGCCCTCAATACTCTTCTCCAGCACCACAGCTCAAAGGCATCAATTCTCCTTCTATCCTCCCTAGTCATTGTCCAACTCTCTGATGCATAACAAGTGATTGCAAAGGTCATGGCCTGTATCAGATGCACCTTAGCCTCCAAAGAGACACCATTGCTCTTCAGTACTTTGGAGAAGTCCCTAACAGCAAACTTTCCCATTGTGATACATCTTTTAATTTCCTGGATGCTGGTGCCAAAGAGTTGACTATGGAGCCAAGCAAACGAAAGCTGTGTACAATCTCAATCTCTTCATCATCCATCCTGATGCTGCCAGTTGGTCCAGTGGTGAGAATCTTTGTTTTCTTGACACTGAGCCTCAATCCATATTGGAGGCTGCAGTCCTTGACCCTCTGCAGCAAGTGCTTCAGGTACTCCTCACTTTCAGCAAGGAGTGTTGTGTCATCTGCATATCACAGATTGTTGATAGATCTTCCCTCATTCGTGGTTCAAATCTACCAGCTGCTTTGAAGAAGAGAAATGAGCAATCTCCTTCTGTGCAATTTGCATCCTCTGAATAGTCCCTAGAGAGTCAGCTTTGAGTCAGTTTTGACTTGTCAGTACATAACAGCAACATAATGCAATTAAGTCTTTCAGATCTACCAGGTGCTCTGTGGGGGTAAGATGAGACGGTCTTCTGTTAAAACTTCCAGCTTTGGAAACCAAATAGGGGGTCACTGGAAGGCTGAATTGACTCCTTGAAAGTGGCTTTGGTTTTTTTGCAGTTTTACAGTTATTTAATATTATGTGTGAAAAAGGAAACCAAATTATTAAATAATACTTATAATGCAAATGTGCTATATAGTCATAAATTTATAAGAAATTTGGGAAACTTGATAGAAAGAGACTCATATTTGTTGACTTTAAAAAAAAAGGTGTTCCAATAGACTGCAGAAATTATTGAACAAAGAAAGAATTGGATTTAGGATTAAATCAGTATTGCTAACTGATCACTATTATATGAATGCTTTCTTCTTTTAGGGGTTTTATGATTCTATATATGTCATTCCTTACATGGATCCTTGTTGTTACGTGATATCAAGTCGAGTATGCCTCAAAGAGCTGGCCAATGACTAAGGATGACAGAAGAAGAATTGATACTTTTGAATTGTGGTGCTGGAGAAGAGTCTTGAAAATACCATGGACAACCAAGAAAACAAATTGGTCTGTCTTGGAGAGGGTGAAACTAAGTTCCTCCTTGGAGGCTAGGATTTTGAAGCTCTGTCTCACTTACTTTGGGCATGTTGCCAGGACAGACTGATCCTTGGAGAAGGACATCATGCTCAGAAGGGTGGAGGGACAATGCAGGAGAGGGAGATACTGGATGAGATGGATTGATACAGTAACTGGGGCAATGGTGGCTGGTGTGTCAGAGCCAGTGAGAGTGGCTCAGGACAGGGCAGGCTTCAGAACTGTTGTACGGAGGGTCACTATTAGTCACAGACTCTTGATATCACACATAACAACAACAACAACGACATGCCCAACTTGAAATGAAGCTTCATCATCTAGCCTCTAAGGAGCACTCTGGCTATACCTTCTCTAAGTCATACATGTTTATTCTTTTGATAGTCCATCTGATGTCAGTAATCTTCGGCAACACCACAGTCTGTCTAGCTCTCAGATGCATAGCCAGTGATTGGAAAGACCATGAGTCAGACCTGAATCAGGAACACCTGGGTCTTGGCTCCTTGTTTATTGAAAGAAAACTTGAACTCACTGCTGTTGAGTCAGAGCTGACTCAGTTGATTCTCCAGTGGGTTTTCAGGACATATAAGTGGCTTGGGTAGAGATTGCCATTGCCAGTCTATTTTTTTTCTTTCTGTAGAGTTGTTGGTGGATTCCAACCAGTTGTCTTTAGCTTAGCAGTTCACCTCCCTATGACTGTAGAAACAAGCTTCCAAACTCCTGACATCGGTGTTAGTAATTGAACACTAATTAAACTCTTTACCTTGCTATGATTTAGCATCCAGTTTCTCTAATCTTAGATGGAGAGTTTATGTAGAATAAGACCACATTAGAGGATTGGCTTAAGTTGTGAGCTCAATTATACTTGGGAAATAGGTCTCATTTACACGCATAATTTTCTTTATAGACATTAAATTAACATTTGTTTTACATATAACACACATGTACACATATATATAATGCAATATTTGGTTATTCTATAATAGTACTATGTAATTAATGAACATAATCCAGTTTGCAATACTAAGCTAGTCCTCAATCCATTATCTGAAGGCACCTGGGCCAAAATATCAAATCCAAAGGGTTCTGAATCTTTTCTATATCACTACATAACTTTGTGATTCTGAGTCTTTTATTCAGATTCTGAGTCTTTACATGCAGATTCCGAGTAATTTTATTCAGATTCTGAGTCTTCCGTATATAACTACATAATCTTATGATGGATTTTTCTCAATTCCTTGTTCAATCTCACTCTTACTGTCATTGAATTTGTTCTGATTTGTAACACCTCTGTTGGATTTGTCTATCTTTCTCCCATGTGGTAGCTTGTGGATTCAAATCACTAACCTTTCTCTTAGACACTCAATACATTATGCACATCTTCATAGATAGTATTAATTCAAGTGCTTACTATAGCGTAAACATCTTCTTGTTGGCCTAAAGAAAGTGTAGGCATATTCTGTTATCTAAAATAATTTTTGCAAGGAAATTTAGGATCATTAATTATTAAAAGAGCAAGGACAGCATGTTGTTGTTGTTAGGTGCTGTTGAGTTGAGTATGATTCGTAGAGACCCTATGAAGAAAAGATCTGAACCTTGTTCTATCCGGTGCCATCCTCACACTTACTGATACACAAGAGTCCATTGTAGCAGTCACTGTGTCTTCCATCTGGTTGAGGGTCTTCCTCTCCTTTGCTGACCCTCCACCCCTTCCAGCCTCATGTCCCTCTCTAAGGATTAACCCCTCCTAGCAATGTGCCCAGAGTATGTGAGGTGAAGAAGCTTCATCGTTCTTGCCTCCCAAGAGCACTCTGGCTGCACCTTCTCCAAGACATACCTGTTTGTTCTCTTGACCGTCCGTAGGATATTCAGTACTCTTCTCCAATGCCACAACTCCAAGGTATCAATTCTTTTCCTGTCATCCTTAATCAATGTCCAGCTCTCAGATGGATTATAAGTGATTGGAAAGATCATGCCCTGAATCAGATGCACCATGGGGATGGCCATATCTGGCCTCTACTAACAGCACCACCAACATCCACAGCACCAAAACAGTCTCGTAAAGTCAGATATGTCCTGTTCATTCACCAGCCTATCTCTACTACATCCAACACGTAACAGGAGGTTTGGTAATCTCTTGTTCTACTAGGTCCATTGCTGTATCTCACAAACCACACAAAACCATACTCACAATTACAGGATTTATTAGGGAAGTTAACTAGGATGCAGTTAGTGGAAGTTAACAGGATTCAGTTTCTCAGTCAGGACAGCTTATGAAGCTTGAACGCAGGTCCCTCAGCCTTTAGTCTTGCAGCTTTCAGCCTGTGATACAAAGCTCTTTTATGTCCTGCCAGTTCTGATGTGTCTTTCCCACCTCCTCTTCCCCTCCACAGTTTTCCAGCAGGCTTGGATGAGGGCCCCTGGCTTTAGTTCCATGGGACAGCAGTCCCCAGGTCATTTCTGTCTCACAGTGGGTCTTTTGTTCTCTGCTGTGGCTGTAACTTTTCCTGCAGGCCTTGTCTGGCTGACATAGGACTCTTTGGCTGTACAGGACACACACTGTATTCCCTACTTTATTGCTGTTGGTGAGATTCCCAAATTCCTCCAGTGAGTTTACTCAATTTAATGATGAGACTCACTAGTCCAACTGTACATAGACTAATACCCAGTGTTTATATGATACCCATTCTTCTGGCACAGTCAAAGTTAATGGCGAGGAAAGCCATTTTAAACCATAAACTATATTCTTGAACTTCCAAGCCATTAGCAATTTAATTCATGATCTGTTCCATGGAGGTGGTCAAATTTTGGAGTTGTTGTTATGCTTTGTTGAGTCAACTGTGACTCATAAACAATGGCACTGATCCTGTCCTGAGTCAGCCTCTCCATCTTTGACACACCTGAACGCATTGCCATGGTCTCTGTGTCATTTCATCTCATTCAGCATCTTCCTCTCCTCCACTGACCTTCTACCCTTCCAAGCATGAAGTCCTCTCCAAGGACTGCTTTCTCCTGGTAACATGTTCATCATATGTGAGATGAAGCTTCAAAATTCTTGCCTCCAACAAAAAAACAGGTTTCACCCTCTCAGAGCAAATCAGCATGCTTCAACCATAATTTAGCATCTTCAGAACTTGTTACCATGTGAACCAATTGATATAAACTAGGTTATGTGGGTTGCTAAGCTTCAGCACTTTCCTATGCTCTGCCATCATTGGCTTTCTGAGGCTTTAAATCTTTATGGGAGGAGATCGCCTCATTTCTCTCCTACTAAGCACCTGGTGGATTTGAACTTCTGGATTCTCAGTTTGTAGCACTAAATATAGTGCAGTATGTCACTAGATCTCCTTAAGCTTCAATAAGTATTTGAAAATCTTTGGCAAATTTATAGGGAATTTGTGTTTTGGGTTTTTTTTTGTTTTTACATTTCAAAATCCTTAATAATGCTTTGTATGGGTCCCAGGAATACAGGATATGCTTGGCTCTTTGAGTGTTTTCTTAGTACCAACTCCAGGACCTGGAGTTGTATTTTTATTATAATTTTATATTCATATTTTTACTTCTGAACAAATTCCTTAGGAAATAAAGGAAGTTTTGAGAGTGTCCTAGTAAAGGAAAGTAACAATGGCTATAGAGAAGATATAAGTGGCTGAAGAGCAGAGAAAATGGGGGTAGGTACCCAGTAATTCCAACATCCTTTGTAATTGTGCACAAAAACTAGTTTCTTTAACTCAAATAGACTACAGATAGCCACTGATGTCCTAAACTGGCTCTTTCTGAGTTAGGTCAGCACTGCATAAACAGTTAAGTATGTGTGCTAAGATATTTGTTTGGCTGGTCATTGTACCTGATGCCAGCCGGGCCTGGTCCTTTGATTTGGCATCTTATCAAATTATCAAACAATATCACTAATATAATGTTCAGGCAATTATCTTGCTGAAGCTCATTCAAAAAAAATGGATGGAACTATGCATTGACAGAGAACTACTAGGAATTCAAGCTGGATGTCGAAGAGACCTCAGCACCATTGCTGATATGTCCAACAGGACATTGTTAAAAATAGAGGATACCGGCAGGATGCTTATTTGTATTTTATTAACTATACAAAGGCATTTGACCATGCAGGTCATAATAAATCATGGCTCACATTGAAAAGAATGGGAATCCCAGAACATCTAATTATGCAAAATGTGTGCTCAGACCAAAAAGCTATTGTCTGAACAAAGCAAGGAAACAGTGCATGGCTTAAAAAAAAAGAAAGGGATGTGTCAGGGTTTTATCCTTTCACCATACCTATTCAATCTGTATGATGAGCAAATAATTTGAGAAGCTGGACATTATGAAGAAAAATGTAACATCAGGATTAGAGGAAGACTCATCAACAACCTGCATTATGCAGATGACACAAGCTTGCTTACAGAAAGCAAAGAACACTTTAAATGCTTGCCACGTAAAAACAAAGACTTCAATATATATTACATCTAAACATCAAGAAGACAAAAATCCCCACCACTGGACCAATAGGCAATGTCATGATAGATGGAGAGAAGACTGAAGTCAATGATTTCATCTTGCAACACCCTTGACACCAACAGTCAAGGTACCATAAGACATTATGTAAACCTGTCAAGCAAGCAGCTCTCTAAGCTGTTAAGGAACAATAATGTCAGTTTAAAGGCTAACATACATTTGATTTAAGCCATAGTCTTTTCAGTTACATTTTTATGCATCTGAAAGTATGACGATGACTAAGAATGACAGAAAAATTGATGCTTGTGAATTGTAATGTTCGAGAAGAGTTCTGAATAACCCATGGGAGATCAAGGGAATAAAAAAAATATGTCATAGAGAAAGGGCAGCCAGGATGCCACTTGGAGGCCAGGATGGAGAAGCTTCATCTCACATACTTTGGCCATGTTGTTAAGAGGGGCCATTCCATAGAGAAGGACATCGTCCTTGGAACGGTGGAGGGTCAGTGAAAGAGAATGAAATGGATTGACACAGTGACTGTTACAGTGGGACCAGGTATATCAAAGATGATGAAGATGGCATAGGTTAGGGTAGAGTTCAGATCCATTGTTCATAGTAGTTTTGATGGCATCCAACAATGAGAACAATTTTATCAAAACAGTTATTGCATATTCTAGAAAACTATTTTCACCAAAGGGAAAAAAGAGATTATTTAAGAATATATGGCCTGAGAATTTGATTCTCCTAAAGTCTGTGCTTTTATTATTTAGATTTGTGAAAAAAAGCTATGCTGCAGTCTCAAAGGCATGTGGTTCGAGGCCACCAGCTGCTCCACTGGAGAAGGATAGGCAGTCTCTTGCCATGCAATTAATGGCCTCTGAAAACCTACTGGAGAAGCAGCTATGGGAAGGTTTTGACTTTACAGTACACAACACCAACAATGATAACAGCCATAACAAATTTAATTTTTCTATGAACTGGTCAAAACTCTTAAACTGGAAATGAAAGCAGAAGAGAAAGCTAGCAATAAATCGCAAAGAACTGAACTAAGGACGTGGAGCTAAATAGAAGAGTATGGTTCTTTACCTGGGACCACTTCCAGTAGCTTACAGAGATGGCGTTGCTTCACATGGCTCATCATTGGTACTTAAGGTCCAGGTTCTCAATGCTCTGGAGTTTGTTGGAGGGAATGTGCCTTCAAGTACTATTCTGACACAAGAAAATGTCAGTGAGCAAGAATACATACTTTCGTTCAAATAAATTAGAAGAATTTTTTTATTAGTTTTTTGTTTGTTTGTTTTTAAGATTCTGGAAAGTTTGAACCAAGGATGTCTGATCTTGGAAAATGAAATAAAATTCTCTGAAATAGTGGCATAATGGAGGCTCAGTTATGAAGGAAAAATCAAGAACTAAGGGTACACCATTCAGAGTGGAAATTGCACAGTCTTGGGAACCAGAGGCAGGACTGCACCAGGCAGGGGGCTTTATAGCTACTGGATAGAAACACAAATGTAGGCTATGTGGGTTATTGCTGGGTTTTTTTGCACTGTTGAGTCAGAACTGACTCATAGTTGACCCTCCAGTGGCTTTTCAGAGACTGGAATTCATGCAGTAGGAGACTTCCATGTTCCTCCCACGGAGCATCTGCTGGATTCAAACCTTGTGCCTTTTGACTGGTAGTGCAGCATCTTACCACTAGTTTAACTATGTTACTAAGAGTGTTACCAGATGATGCAGTCTAGGTTCTTGCTTTTACTAGAGAAATGATTCAACCAGAAGACTCAGGATGAATTTAAAAAGGAAAGTTGAAGCAATCTTTATTGGGGAATTTCTAGCCAGTGGACCAGCTGTAGAACCAGTAGGCACATAACATGGTAAGAGACACATGACCTATATGCTTTGGGTTTTATACACAGACAAATGGAGAAGAGTCTAGTTAGTCAATCAGGCAGCAGGACTCAGCTTATACATTTATTTGGAATTTAAGGACTCTAGTCATTCCAGTGCTGTAATGTGTCATTGGCTCCTCAAGATTGAAACTTCAATGACTTCAGCATACTTGGTACCAGGAATCAGGAGACCATGAGATGTATTGCAGTGGAAAGTCTACAGTCAGAGACCTTTCCAAACTTTTTGAGGAGCAATGGTAACAGTTTTGAGGACTAAGATGCCAACTTATGGTCTTTTCAGTCGTTTTGCTGTGCATCTAAGAGCTAGACAGTAAATAAAGATGCCAGAAGAACATTTGATGCCTTTAAGTTGGGGTGTTGGAGAAGAGTGCTGAATGGTCCTCCAAAAGAACAGATATGCTTTAGAGATGGTGCAACCAGTATGCTCCTTGGAGGAAAGGATGATGGAGCTTCATTTCTCATACTTTGGACATGTTGCTAGGAGAGGCTGCTCCTAGAAAAAGGATATCATGCTTGGAAAAGTGGAGGGTCAGTAAAAGAAAGGAAGACCCCCCCCCAATTAGATGGATTGACATGATGACTGCAGCAATGGGCTCAAGTATATTAGAGATGATGAGGATAGCACAGGGTAGGACAGGATTCAAGTCTGCTGCTATAAGGTTGGTATGAGTTGTATTTGACGCAAAGGCACCAGAGAAAAGCCACCACCAATAACGGCTATAGGCACTGTAAGGCAAGGAGTCTATTCTGTTCCTATCAAGAGGGGCTTGACAGGGGAGTCATAAAAAACCCCACAAACAAACAAACAAAACCATTTCGTTAAGGCTACTGAGGGAATTTCTGACATAAGCACTTTATGCCACAACTCTCCTTTAGGAACATTCTTTTCAAATATTTAATTTAGCCATTTCCTTTGTTATGCACTTAAGTATTTAGAAGGATTTGATGGTTGCAAGGGGAATGCACAAAACTTAAAATGGAATTGGGATTCAGTCTTGGGTTGATCATTCTGAAATGAGTCCTGTGCTTCAGTTTTAGACCTCTGACACATTTTATATTTTATTTTGCGTACTTTCTATTAGTAGTAAGACTTGCATGTATTACTTTAAAATGTC
This sequence comes from Elephantulus edwardii, assembly GCF_000299155.1. Taxonomy (NCBI): domain Eukaryota; kingdom Metazoa; phylum Chordata; class Mammalia; order Macroscelidea; family Macroscelididae; genus Elephantulus; species Elephantulus edwardii. The sequence continues at coordinate 15,189,810 of NW_006399758.1, read as the reverse complement.
AGTAATTGATATCTGAAATTGTTTTCACTAGATATATATATATATAGATTTTATGTCAGAGATGTAGATTTTCATTGTTCTGAACAAGTTTCAGTTCGGTAATATTAATTCTTTTTTCAAAATTAGTATGGATATATATCATCAAATGGGGATTATCTTATGTTTATACATAATAAGGAACCTTGGATGACAGGTAGTTGATCTCTTCTTTGGAATTATGCTGAAAAGTTTCATGAGAATTATTCTTTTCTCAGAGTTAAAATATTCACATTCCTTTTGTTTGAAATGATTATAAATTTGACCTTTGTGAAATAACAGAACAGTGAATAGTTGATAGTATAGGGCTTAATGAAGCAGTACTATACCCACAGTATACATGAACAAAATATAATGTTAAGTAAACTTAACTATGCAAATAAATAAAAATAAAATTTATAAGGATTTTTATATAGCAGAAGAATAAATTTTAAATTGTTCAGTTGCACAAAACAGAAGGCCATTGTTCAGTTATGGGCATTTTGAATCTGTGGGGTTTGGGAGATAAGTAGGGGTTGCTGTGTTGTAGTTATTATTAGATAGGTGACACTCTAGTGGGTTGTCGGAAGCAGTAAATCACATAGGATGAGATCCTTCTAAGGAGCAGCTGGTGGATTTGAATTTAGGTTCGTAGTGCAGCTTCTTACCACTAGGCCGCCAGAGCTCCCAGAGGATTATTTAAAGAGGTGAAGTGGGAAAGACTCTTCAGAAGACTCTTAAAAATAAATAAATAAACAAACCAGCTTTTTATTGTGCTTTGAGTGAAAGTTTACAGAGAATATTAGTTTTGCATTTAGTCATTCATACAGATTTTGCTTTATGACATTAATTGCAGTTCTCACAATGTAAGAACTCCTCCCACTTCATCCATGTGATTCTGATTTCCATTCATCTTCTGTCCTATGCCTTCTTGTCATCTGAGCTTCCACCCGGGCACAAACTACCCTTTTGATCTTGAATAATTGTTGTAAAGCGTGAGTACTGTAGGAGACTCTTAAAATAGTGATGCTTGAAGATGTGAGACAATGATGAATGCGGGATAAGCAGAATCAAATGAGTGCTGGTGAGATGTCTTTATTCACGTGCTCTTCTGGCTAGGAAGATTCTTTTAGTCTTCTCATACATTTTAGTTTATCCATCTTTTATGTCTCATTCAAGGGATAGTATCAGTCACTTTTGCCATAATAATGCTGCATAACAAACTAAATCAACATCTCTATGACTTATGACAACAGACTTGTATTCTTGTTGGAGTGATCCGACATTCACTTTGCTGGGCAGCTTTTCTAGGAAGTGAGCCATCTGGGCTTGACTTCCGGATTCATATTGCTGCATGTCTGCTCCGTGAGTCTCACCTCATTTGGGCTTAGTGGCTACATGATAAAGACACATATGTAACAACCGACACATTGAAAGCCTCTGCTGGTATTAGTGCCACGTCTATTAACATTCCGCTAGTCCAAGCAATTCTTATGGCCAATCTAACTGTACAGAGGCAATACTATATTTTATTATACATTAAAATAATAATTTATAATGAGAGAGTAATAGTACAGAACAGTAATAAAAAAATGCTCGACCATGTTGTCTATTATTTCCTCAGCTATCACCAATAACTATTGTTTGTGAGTTCCCATAGAACTCTATTTTTGCGTAGCATTTTCACTTTGTACTATTAGAACAGAGTACTCTTAGACAGTAATTGACTATTTTTTTTCTTATTTACTTATTTTTCTTTTTGAAAATTTTTTAAATTTTAATAATTTTAGTGAACATTTACAGAGATTTTGGATTTCCATTCATTCATTGTTGCACTTTTCTCCCTGCCCACCCCCTCCCCCAGTTCGCTCCTCTCTTTGAAAAGTAAAGAAAAATTCTTTCTTTGGTATACAATCCCCCCACACCCCTCCCACTGCCCCAAGTATACTTCACTATGCAACCTTAATTGTGGACTCTTGTGATATATCGCTTTTAAATTATACTCTCCCTCATCTGTTTCAATGCAGTACACTCAATTTATCCAGTTTTTCCCAGTAATTGACATTTTTAAGATACTGCTTTCTAATGAACAGATTTAAGTGTGAAGTTAAAAAGAGTTATGCGTTTAAATCTTCTCTAAATTTATTGATTAAATAAAAAGGTCATTCACTGGGTTATACTCACTGCACTTATATTTGCAGACGTGTATATTGAAGTATATGGATATTTTATTTTTATATTTTATTGACTTAGAATGTCTAGAACATTGTTTGTACTTTATATTGAAGATACTGGAGCAAAAAAGAATGTGTATAATCTGGTGTCAAATGATAAGATTCTTAGACTCTATTTAGAAGTTTCCAGAATTCTCTGCTGACAGGTAACAAGCTTTTTTAGGTATTGTTTACTTCCTGCGTAAGCATAGTCTCTAAATTTGCTTTATTAAGGAGCCAGGGTCTGATTATTTTTACATGAAGGTAGTTTCAAAAATAACATTGCATGAATTATAAAATGTTGACCTTATGTAAAAGCATGATAAGAATGATGGCATTAAATTTATATTTTTGTAAATATAATGCGTGTGTTTTGGGATTCCACCAGGAAAGAGAGTATATTTGCTTGCTTTAAGAAGCAGAATCAAATGAAGTGATATGAGAAATAAGATACTGTAATAGTTTCTGGTCACCTTGGTTAATGCAATGAGTCCTGTAAGCAGAATGAGTAAGTACTCAGTTACTAACCGAAAAGTCAGTGGTGAAACCCAACAGCTGCTCCATAGGAGAAAGACAGCAGTTTGCTTCTTAAAAGATCCTAGCCTTGAACATTGTATGGTACAGTTCTGCCCTGTCTTGTAGGGTACTGTGAGTAGAAATTGACTCCTTGGCCATATTTTTTTTGTGGTTTACTATGTAAAATAAAAATGAAAACCAAAATAAGTCCCCCCTAGTTGTTTCCAACTCATAGCAACCCTATAGGTCAGAGTAATACAGCCTCTTGGGCTTCCCAGGGGTGTATGTCTTTATGGAAGCAGACTGGCTCATCCTTTCCTCACGAATCAGCTGGTGGGTTTGAACTGTTCAGTTTGCATCTCATTGTTTGTTTAATCTACCCTAACACTGGGGTAGAAGGTTCCCTGGGTAAAAGAGGAGAAGACCTATTTTCTCTGGAAACCCTAAACAATGACCTTCTGAAAAACCCGTTTGCTCTAGTGAATTATGTAGGCATAGTCTACAGTCAGCTGGATTGTTGTAGCTTGTGTTAGGTATACATGAGCTGAATTCAATTCAAAACTGCATGAGACAGAGTAGAACTGCACCTGGGGGTTTTGTAGGATGTCATGTGATGTGCAATTGTGTGTATACCAGGTACACATAGGTTTTAAGAAAAATACTCTTTGAAGCAATACGTTGTCCCATTGCAGTAATGGGTAAGAATGCATATCATGTTTTATAATTGAGGAAAATGCTTTGCATATTTATTGATTTAAACAATGAAATGAAATGAGGATCACTGTATTTAGCTGAAGTTCCCAAAAGAACCTTAAGTTGGTATTTCTAAAGTGGATCCTTCTATCAACCTTCTTTGCCAGTTGTTACTATTGTTAGATATACTGGAGTCAGTTCCAACTCATAGTACACTGGAATGAAACACTGCCTTGTCCTACACCATCTAGAGAGTTGTTGTTATGTTTTAGTTAATTGCAGCTACAATGTCAATTCCTCTTGTTTAGGATCTTCCTATTTTTTGCAGATCTCTGCTTCACCAAGCAGGATTCTCTTCTTTTTCTTTCTTTCTTCTTTTTTTTTTAAAGTAACCTTCCCCCCATTCCTTGTTATGTACCGTAAATTGGATCCAACTGGCACAGGAGAAGATTGCTACTCCTTCTCTGGCAGAGCATTTGGTGGATTTGAACCATACGCCTTTGGGATTAGCAGTGCTGCTTCTTGCCACTAGGCCACCAGAGCTCCCGCATGATTATCTTCTTGATAGCATCTTTAGAGTACTTAAAATCTTACCACCTTTGCTAGTAAGGTGCATTCTGGTCATACTTCTTCCAAGAGAGATTTTCTTATGCTTCTGACAATCAGCAAAACAATCAGTTTTCTTCCCTAGCACCATAATTCAAAAGCATTGGTTGTTCTTTGGTCCTCCTTCTTCATTGTTCACTTTTTTTCTATATTTTATTAATTTTCATAAACATTTCATAAACATTTACAGAGATTTTGGGTTTCCATTCATTCATTGTTGCACTATTCTCTCTACCCTCCTCCCAGTTTGTTCTTGTCCAAATGCCACAGTGCTTGTCAAAGCCAGTTCTGTTTAATCTTCTTTGTCAGTGTGTCCTTTGCCATTCCCTATCACTCCTCCCTGGGAGAGACTTCACCCTGAGTCATAAGGAAAAGGGGATGGCGTATTCTCTTAGCTACTTCCTGCTGAAAAGGGATGCTGTGGGTTTCAGGGTGAAGATCTTCTCTCACTACTCTAAAGGGCCCCTTTGGCAGTAGGAAACACATAGACTATTATGGAGATTGATTTTGGAATTTAGATGCACTCTTATTGATTGTGCTTGGCCGTACATGTTCATATCCTTGAAGATGTATCATGGGGGTGTTGCAACCTAGAAGACACAAATTTGTTCACTTTTGCGTACCTGTAAGGCAGTTAGAAATCCTGTGGCCTGGTTCAGGGACACATTCTTCCTCAGTGTGACATCTTTGTTCTCTAACATTTTAGTCACATGAGGTCTTTGGCAGATTTACCTAGTGCACTTGGTCATTTGATTTTTTGGCTGCTACTTCCATGAGTGCTGATTATAGATTCATGTCAAAATGAAATCCTTGCATCCTTTGATAATTTCTCTGTTTCTTAGGATGTTGCTCATTGGCCCAGTTGTGAGGATTTTTGCTTTCTTTATGTTGAGGTTGAATCCATACTGAAGGCTGTAGTCTTGGATATATTAGTATGCGCTTCAAACTTTTCCCTTTCAGTTATCAAAGTTGTATCATCACTGTCTCATTGTTAACAAGTCATCCTACAATCTTGATAAGCTGCTCTTCTTCACATCCAGCTCAATCCAGTTTATTGGATTGCTTTCTCAGCATACAGATACCTTTATTCTGTTTACATGATTATCTTTTGCCCTGTGTACAATTTGTGTGCAAACACTGTTAAGTGTTCTAGAATTTCTTTCTTCACAATGTTCCCGAAATGTATTATTATCCACATAGTCAAATGCTTTTACATAGTCACTAGAATACAAGTATCTTTCTGATCTTCTCTATTTTTAACCAAGATCCATCTGACATCAACAATTACATCCCTCATTCTACATCCTCTTATGAATCCAGCTTGAATTTCTATCAGTTCTTTGTTAATATACTGCTATAACTGCTTCTGAAGTATTTTCAGCAAAATTTTACTTGCTGCCAACCCAAAGGCCCATGATTTGAATCCACCAGCTACTCCATGGGAGAAAGAGGAACAGTCTTCTTCCTGTGTAAATTAAAGTCTCAGAAAATCAGTTGGAGGGCCAGTTGTGAGTCACTTCTGACTTAAAGACTCACATTGTTGTGTACCATCAAGTCAGAACTGACCCGTAGCTGACCCTCCAGGGAGTTTTCAGAGACACTAAATCACATGACATTTCTTAAGCTGAAGGAATTGAAGAACAAATTCAAACCTCGAGTTGCAATGCTTAAGGATGCTTTGGGCAGAATTTGAAATGATCCAGGAAGCATT
>NW_006399758.1:15176159-15182696 GCF_000299155.1 Elephantulus edwardii | reverse complement strand
GAGGCAAGGATTCTGAAGCTCAGTCTGACATACACATGTTGCAAGGCAGGATCATTCCTTGGAGAGGAACATCATGCTTGGGAGGGTGGAGGGACAGTGCAGGAGAGGAAGACAGTCTATGATATGGATTGATTCTGTCACTGGGGTAATGGGGATAGGTGCGTTGGAGACAATAGTATTCGTAAGGGGTAGAGCAGTGTTGAGGGCTGTTGTACGTTGGGTCACTATGAGTCGCAGGTGACTTGATGGCACATAACAACAACAGCAAATTGCATGAAAGGAGATTGACCATCCTTCTCCCAGGAAGCAGCTGGTGAGTTTGAACCACTCACCTTTGGGATTACAGTGCAGTTTCTTATCATTACTCCACCAGAACTCCCTACATCATAACATTAAAGGTTTTGTGTAATTTCTACATTGTATAGGATCATCTCTTTTTAGGAATGAGTGAAAATAGGGATTGTTTCCAGCATTCCTTTTTTTTTTTTTTTTTGGTATAAAATCTCAATTGGTATTCTTGCCATTCACATCCTTCGTTTTCTATGTTCTTTTGTTTTTGTGTATTTACATACCACATCATAGCAGTGGTCTTTAATATTTTATGTGGTATTGGATGAAGTTTCCACATCTGCAGTCTGTATTTTTGTATCAAATAATAGAAATAGGAATTCTGAAGGGGTAATAAAACTTCTGTGCAAATAAACTCTGCCTTTCAGGTTTCTGAGGCATTTGAATGACTGATAGTTTAGGGAGGATCTGGCTTGGTTCCCACATTGGCTGCGGTAGCAGCAAGAGAATAAACCAGTTAGATCAGAGAATTAGGAGATTCTGAGAGTGGCACACTCCTACTGTAAAAGCACTCCCAAAGTTCAAAGTCCTTTTAGAGCTGTCATAGCGTATCCTCGTGGGTGGTCACCATGAGAATCACTCGACGTTGTCACAAATTGCTAATGGATAAAAGGTAAAATTTGCAGAAAGTGTTTTCATTGCTGTTGTTAATTCTAAAGACAAGATTTGCTTATTAATGAAGATTTATTCCTTAAGTAACATAGGAAATGTGTCAGAGATATCCACAGACTTTGCTAGTATTTATTGAGCCAATGGTTTTTTACCTTGACTGTCAACCATAATTGCCTTGAGTACTTTTAAAAAATACAGCTCCAGACCTAGTGTTTCTGATATGCTGCCAGTGTTGAGAACCACTGCATTAATCTTGATCTAGGTTTATTTCTGTGGGAAGTCCTATAGCAGAGAACAAAAATTAAGGTTTTGTAAAGTGAGGTCTTTGGTCAACCTGCTCTAAAATGATTAAAATGGAGACTCGTGAACTTGGATCCAGACTGATCAAAGGAGTAGCCCGAGAGATGGTAACCAGAAGTCTGTATTGACAAGCATGCCTTGGAATGTTGATATATACTGAACTGTGAAAGTTGATGGGGAAGTGAGTCCTGGAATTTGTGAAATTCACAAAATCCAACATGCTTAATATTTTTGAAGATACATAAACAATTTTGTGTCTTCTGCCTTTTCTTTGAATAGATTGTAGAAGACCTAATCTATATGGGTTTAATGGTTTTGAATGTAAATGTGGCTACAAGTTTTAGTAATGACAGATATACAAGATACAAAGAATAATGGGAAATCGTGTATCTGATTCATAAAGGTATTAAGTAGCTATCTTAAAATTTGATTGAAAGGAATCTAAATAGTTTGCTGGTGATATAAATATATTGTTGTGTGTACTGTGGAATTGAAACCAGCCCTAGCTGACCCTCCAACAGGTTTTCAGAGGCACTTAGTCTCATAGGAAGAGATTGCCCATGTACTTATTTACAAATTTGAACAGTTTCCTTTTTTTGTTGTTATTGTTAAATGTCATTGAGTCATATACAACTCTTAGTGACCCTATGAATGAAAGACCTGAACATTTGTATAACTTTCATTGTTTCTCCAAGTTTGTAGCATTTCCATAGGCAAGCTATTTAGGAAGTGGATGCCACTCGTGCTTCCAAAAACATAAAATTAAATGTAAGCTGTGTATCACCACTAATCTCTGTGTAATCAACAAGTCAGTTAATCGTTCTATTTCTATAGTCTTTTGTTTTTTTGAAACTGAAATTCTTAACATTCATAGTAAATGAAAATGTTAACACACTGACCCCCTACTAGATCATTTCATGAAAAGTAGCATCCATAAAAGAAATTTAAATCAAGAAGTCATCATATTATCTATGCAGGGAATATAATGTGGATGCCTCTCATTCTAAGAAGTAGCTGATACTGATTCAGGTTCAGGTTTTGCTTTAGTTTGTGGGGAAACTGGGTGCATTGCTAACCTTGGTGTCTTTGTTCATTTCTTTAGAGGACAAAAATAAAGATGTGTGTATGTATGTTGCTCCATTGATGTGGTTTTTAAGGAATTACACTGGTATCCTGAAAGTGGTGTCTCTGGAGGTTCAAATCCACCAGCAGCTCTGAGGGAGAAAGCTAAATAGTCACTTCTTGACCATATATACACATATAAATAATACGGATTTAGAAGGAGTTGTGGCACTAGAGATATTATGGCTGATGTCATATGGATCCTGACTGAAAGCCAAAATACCAGAAGAATGTTTATTGTAGCTTCACTGACTATGCAAAGGTGTTTGACTATGTGGATCATACAAAAGTAAGAGTAACATTAAGATTAGGAATCCCAGAACAATTAATTGTGCTCAGGCAAACATATAACTAGACCAAGGGGGTATTTTGTGAACACAGTAAATGAATGTCATTGTTGTTGTTATATGCCATTGAGTCATCTGCTTTAAAGCTATCCTATGCACAACATAGACACTAAGGAGCTGAACAGAAGATTCCAAAAGGCAGCACGGAATGACAAAGCAAAATATTACAATGAAATGTGCTAGGAGCTAGAGTCGGAAAACCAAAAGGGTAGAACTCGTTCAGCATTTCTTAAGCTCAAGGAACTGAAGAACCACTTCAAACGTCGAGTTGCTATAATCAAGGATGCTTTAGGCAGAATGTTAAATGATCCAGGAGGTATCAAAAGAAGATGAAAGGAATATATTGAGTCATTGTATCGAAAGGAATTGGCAGATACAGAAGAATTTAATGAAATAACATTTGAGCCAGAGCCTATGGTGATGAAGGCAGAAGTTCAAGCTGGTTTGAAGGAAATGGCAAAAAATAAGGCCCCAGGAATAGATAGTATACCAATTGGAGTATTTCAGCTAACAGATGCTGCCCTGGATGTGCTCACCAAGCTGTGCCAAGAAATCTGGAGAACAAGCACTTGGCCAACTGACTGGGAGAGATCTTTATTTGTTCCCATCCCAAAGAAGGGTGACCCAACTGAGTGTGGAAACTACAGAACAATGTGATTGATTTCACATGCAAGCAAGATTCTACTGAAGATTATCCAAAAATGACTGGAACATCAGCAGAGAACTGCCAGAAGTCCAGGCTGGGTTTAGAAGGGGTCATGGTACTAGGGATATTGTAGCTGATGTCAGATGGATCTTAGCTGAAAGCAGAGAATACCAGAAGAATGTCTATCTGTTTTTCATTGATTATGCAAAGGCATATTTGACTGTGTGGATCATAACAAACTGTGGCTGACTCTGAGAAGAATGGGAATCCCAGAACATTTAATCGTGCTAATGTGAAACCTATACTTGGACCAAGAGGCAGTCGTCAGAACAGAGCAGGGCAACACTGCCTGGTTCAAAATTGGGAAGTGTGTATGCCAGGGATGCGGCCTATCTCCATACATTTTCAACCTGTATGCCGAGCAGATTATCCGAAAGGCTGGGCTCTATGAGGAGAAGGGTGGCATTAGGATTGGTGGAAGGTCTATCAACAGTCTGCACGGTATGCAGATGATACAACTCTGCTCGCTGAAACTGAGGAGGATCTCATGCACTTAATACAGAGGGTCAAGGACTGCAGCTTTCAATATGGACTGAGGCTCAATGTCAAAAAGACAAAGATTCTCACCACTGGACCAATCGGTAGCATCAGGACGGATGACAAAGGGATTGAGATTGTTCACAGCTTCAGTTTGCTCGGCTTCACGGTAAACACTCTTGGCACCAGCAGCCAGGAAATAAAAAAAAAAGTATTGCGACGGGAAAGTCTGCAGTTAGGGACCTCTCTCAAGTACTCAAGAGCAACGGTGTCTCTCTGGAGACTAAAGTCCACCTGATACAGGCCATGGTTTTTGTAATCACTTGTTATGCATCAGAGAGTTGGACAGCGACTAGGGAGGATAGAAGGAGAATTGATGCCTTTGAGCTGTGGTGCTGGAGAAAAGTATTGAATGTACCCTGGACTGCCAGGAAAACAAACAGATTCATCTTGGAGAGGATTAAACCAAGCTACTCCTTGGAGGCTAGGATTCTGGGGCTTCGTCTGACATACTTTGGACATGTTGCCAGGAGGGACAGGTCCTTGGAGAGGGACATCATGCTTGGTAGGGTAGAGGGACAGTGCAGGAGGGGAAGACCCTCTATGAGGTGGATTGATTCAGTGACTGGGGTAATCGGGATGGGTGTGTCAGAGGCAATGTAATTGGCACAGGATAGAGCAGGGTTTAGGGCTGTTGTACATAGGGTCGCTATGCGTTGCAAATGACTCGACAGCACATAACAACAACAACAACATGCACAAGAGCTTTGCATCACGCTCTATCCTGAGCCAGTCTTACTGTCTCCAATGCACTTACCCCCATTACTCCAGTTACAGTGTCACTTCATCTCATCTGTGGTGAACATGACATGATTTAAATTTAAAAGAGGTGTATAACAAGTATCCTCCATCCATATCTATTCAATCTCCATGCTCAGCAAATTATTCAAGAAGCTAGACTCTATGAAGAGGAATGTGATGTTTGGATTGGAGGAAGCTTCATCATTAACCTTATGTTATACCAATAACACAGTTTTGCTTGCTGAAATTGAGGAGGACTTGAGGTGCTTGCTACTGAAAATGAAAAAAAAAAAAAACAACCCCAAACCATCTTGTAATATAAACTGTGTCTCAATGTCAAGAAAACAGCCACCATTGGACCTTTAGGCAACATCACATTAGAAGGAGGAAAGATTGACACTGTCAATGACTTCATCTTACTTGGATCCACAGTCAATACACTTGATATCAGCAGTCAGTCAGGAGATCAAGAGATGGATTTCACTGGGAAAGTTTGTAGTCAGGAACCTCTCCAAATTACTGAGGACCAATGATATCAGTTTGAAGCCTAAAGTGTACTTGATTCAGATCAGGTTCTTTTTAGTCACTTGCTATGCATTATGAGAGCTGGTCATTGAATAAGAATAATACAAGGAGAATTGATACATTTGAGTCGTGGTGTTGGAGAAGAGTGCTGAATATCCCATGAACTGCCCAAAGAACAGACATGTCTTGGAGAAGGTGCAGTTAGAGTTCTCTTTGGAGGCAAAGATGATAAAACTCCATCTCACATACTTTGAGAATTTTGCTTGGCTAATCTTTGGAAAGGGTTATCATGCTTTGAAAGATGGAGGGTTGGTGAAAGAAAGGGAGACCCTCAACCAGATGGTTTGGTTCAGTGACTGCTGCAATGGGCTCTAGTGTGTCAGAAAGTGTGAAGATGGCACTGGATATGGCAGGGTTCAGATCTGTTGCTCATTCGTCACTGTAGGTCATACTTGGCTCGATGACACCTAACAACAACATATAGCAAATAGCAATTTATATTTTGCGAGACTGAGATTCACTTCAAGGACAAGGCTCATGCGTTTATGAATCATGGCAAGTCCAAGATCCATTGGTCAGGTGGCAGGCTGCAACTGTCTGTTGTCTCAGAGGATTCTGGGGTCTAGTTAATCCAATAGCAGCAGCAGGCTGCAGAGTTTTCAGGTTTACTTCCCAAGATCTGGAGCTCATGAACAAGAAGAGTTCAAATTTAAGAAAAGCGGGAGAGGGAAGGAGACAGTGAAGGGTTTGGAGGGAGACCTCACTCTCAAGGAAAACTCTCTTTCAACCAATTAGCCAGTCACATCAGATCACATCATGGGAATTAATTACTTTTTATTACACTACAGCAACCAGTCCAGTATCTGGCCAAGCCATGAGACTCACAGCCAAGGTAATTTGATGCATAAAATGAAGCATCATTCTTGGCAAGAATCCGTTTCCTACTTTGCAAAGTGAGGATGTATTTTGTGAAGATTAAATAAAATAATGAATATATGTGATACTCGCTCAGTCAATAATGACACAATTTGTTGTAGCACAATAGCAAGGAGTTGGAAATAACCCAGGTGCCCATCAACAAACGAATGGATAGAGAAGCTGTGGTATATTCACACAATGGAATAATACTACGCTGCATTGAAAAACAAGGAACTCATGCAATATTATTCAAAATGGGTGAGCCTGGAGGACAGTATGCTAAGTGAAATATCTCAGTCACAAAAGGACAAATATTGCATGGTACCACTGCTGTAAAATGGGACTGGTATCAGGGTTGGGGTAAGACTGAGAAAACTGGAT
>NW_006399758.1:15170949-15175774 GCF_000299155.1 Elephantulus edwardii | reverse complement strand
TCGAGTAAAGCACGACTCATTGTGACCCTATGAACAAAAGATCTGAACCTGGTTCTATAACTATGGTCGTTTCTCCAGATTCATAGTTAGGAATTGAATGCCACCCCTGCTTCCAAGCCCATCTTAATCTGGGAGCTCCAGCAAACATTCTCCACCATAGGTAACCATTACATCATTTGACACACCACTGGCACACTGTTTAGCATCATAGCAATCCCATATAGCCTCAGTACAGCAAATGGACAGACCAGTGCTGTACTATTTAGAAGAATATTGATCCCAAAACCAGTTAACACCAACTGACTTTTAAATACCAAGGCCCTCTACCAGATCTTGTTGACTCTAAACTAGTGTATACAAATGTATTTATTCTGATAGTGACATATAGAATGACTTCTTGTAAAAATGTGTTTTTATGTTCCAAATATGTAGATCTCAAAGGTAAATCTCTTCTGGAGTTTCCAAGTTTACTTTAGGAGTACTGAAGCCACGTTCAACTTTGAAATGCTGTTTTAACTGTTGAACAAATTTTAGAGATTTGTTAAGTGTTTGAGAGGTTAGCATGAACCAGAGCACTGTTCTAATCACTGAATACAAAGACAAATTGATTTCTTGACCTCAAGGAGTACAACCCCTCTTGTTGGTATAGAAACAAATGTAATCAGAATTCCATAATTCCTATAGAGGAAGCAATGGTTAAATGATTGCCAAGTTTGTTAATAAAAGACTTTACTAAAATTAGGAAGAGAGAGATGGAAGCCTTTATTTAGTGACAATAAAAATACCCTGTACTCCTGGGAGATAGTAATGATGTATACTCAGCTAAACAAAGCATGTGGATAAATTTAACCACATGCTTTCTATGAGGAGGCAGAATTGTAGACATGCTCTTGTCTGGGCTTTGAGAGGCCTGGGTGGTAGTCAAGACTGTTACTGAGTTTCTGTTTGAGTTAGACAAAACTTTTTACCTCCAGGCTTCTGTGTCTTTTTCTAAACTGGTATATTCTAAGTGATGATCTAGGATTTTATACTGCATAGAACCTATTATTTTGTGTCTCAAGATATATGCATAATGGGGTGTCTTCTCACAGCTGGTGCATCTGCTGTTCCTGGTATTCAGGTACTTTTTGTATCAGCTTGTGTAAAGAAGGGGGGACCCTGGTAGTGTAATCAGTAGAGTTGCACTGCTAACTCAAAAGTTGAACTTCTCTGATAGTTAGAATACACCAGTGCCTCTGAGGGTGAAAAAATGGGCTATCTATTCCCTTATGATTTGTTGTTGTTATATGTCTTCAAGTCACTTGTGACTCATAGCGACCCTATGCACAATAGCTTGGAAACATGCTCTATCATGAGCCAGTCTCACTGTCCCTGGCACACCTTCCCCCATCCCCTACTCACCGTGTCAAACCATTTCATCCAGGGTCTTCCTCTCCTGTGCTGTCCCTCCTTCCAAGCATGATTTACGGTCTTGGAAATCCAATAGAAGGTCCATTCTGAGTTGGTTCTTCCTCAGCAGCATTGGGTGTATTTCTAATGGAATATCCAAAACCCAAACACCACCAAATCCCCAACCCTAATAGCAATCCTATAGCAGAATTGTAGAGTAGAACTGCCCAATAGTGTATATTATAAGGTTTTAAATCTTTACAAGGTTTTAAATTTTTACAGATGCACACTTCCACAACTCTCTTACAGAGAGTGATTGGTAGATTCAAACCACTGACCTTTAGATCAGCAGCTAGGAGCTTTAACCACTGTATCATGATCGTTTTTTTAAAGGAAAGTAACAGTAAAATGTCTGGGGTTGAATTATTTGAAGGTACCAATGAAAAAAGACTTTTGAGAGATACAATTTTATCCTTTAAAAAAATCACTTCTCTGCTCAAATTCAGTAAATATGTATCAAACACCTAACAAGTTCAGGTGGTGTGGTGGCTTATATATTGCTCTGCTAACTGAAAGGTTGGTAGTTTGAATCCACCTACTGCTCTGTGAGATAACAATGGGCAATATGCTCATATTAAGATCTTCAGCCTGAGAAACCTGGTCATGGACTGTCATCATGAGAAGGAATAAACTCAATGGCAATAGGCCTTTATCCTTTTTTTAAAACAAACAAACCAACAATTCATTGCCTAGTGTACCATACTAAATCCTTTGACATGTGTATGTCATAAAACAAAAGGGACTGTTAGTGAATACTAGAATCAAGAGATCTTTACTAAAATCAGAGTACTTGTGGTATTACAGAGACAAGATACAGAACTTCCTCTTGCTCCAGTTGCACAAACTCATAAGTTTTGACTTCACCTGAATTTGAGCCCAGATTTATGAGAAAGGCTTCTTTAGCTAAAAGAGTGAACAGTATTTGTTTGCCATTTCCAGCAAAGTTTGCTTATAGGCTAGGATAGTTTTAACTTTGATGAATTGGTCATTACTTTGGTTTTCTGGGGCTGAGGTAGAATTGCTCCTGTATTTCCCAATGTCTTCCCTATGGAATCATCTTCTACTGTCACATTCCAAAGTTGTTTTAGTATCTAATATGCGTGAACTATGGTCTTCTGCTTTTCTTTATGTGGATGTAGTATAAAATATGGCCTGGTTTATGCTTTCAATCATCTAAATTTGTCCAGGCATGATAGGGGATGCCATGTAATTTTCTTTTGGTAGTTAAAGCTATGCTGACATAATTACAGCCCAATCACATTGCTAAGATAACTAGTACAATATGTACATATTTAATTCAAAGTTTCCTGCAGGATTTCAGGCAAATAATGGCCATGTTTTAAATCATCTTAAAAACAGACTCTCAGAAGCAAAACCATTTTTTTCATCATCAGGGTAGGGCTGCGCTAGGAAAATTTGTTTATTTTTGTCTAGTTTTGACATCCTTCAACCTCAAGACTCCATACCTCTATTTTACCTCGAACATTGTCTCATTCTGGACCATTCTCTTCCTTTTTTTCCTACTAGCCAAAGCAAATATACCATACTACTGTCTTAAAGTCTTACCACATTATTTGTAAATTGATCTCACAAATTTAATATGCTAATAGATATAAATAGGAGCTCTGGTGGCTTAGTGGTAAGGAGTTGTGCTACCAACCCAAAGGATTCGGCTTGAATCCTCTAGGAACGATCTCCTCCCATGTGATTAACTGCCTCTGAAAAATCTTCTGGAGGGTGAGCTACGGGTCACTTCTGACTTGAAGGTACTCAACAAGAATGATGGAGATAATAGCCAAGGGATCTCTGGTGACTTAATGGTAAGGAATTTTGCTGTAAACACTAAGGCAATGGTTCAAATCCACCATCTGTTTCACGGGAGAAAGATGGGAAATCTCCATCTATGCAATTCACAGTGTTCCAAACCTCCTGGAGGGTCAGCTGTGAATTCCACTCAAGGGCACAAAACAACATCAACATAAATTGCCAAATGAGTTATTACTCTGGAGGACATATTTATATGGTGGGTACTGATGGTACCAAGTTGAGATCAAGATAAGAATGTAAATTAGAATGGGTCCAGATTGGGGAGGGATTTTTCCCCCCTTTAATCTCTCAGTCATCAAATCACAGAACTAGATGCGTATTTAGGAAATTTTGGAGATTGCACTTAGCTATGAACAGAACAGTTGTAGTTTCCCAGCTCCGTCCATATGTGCCTTTGAAGAAAGGCCTGGTGATGCACTTCTGAAAAATCCGTCATTGGAAACTTTACGGAGCACAGTTCTTCTCTAACACAGATTGATTACATTGGTTAAATCTGAATTGTTTTGAGATAGTTGGTTTTTCAAAGATGTCTTTTTATATAACCTAAGCTTGGGAGCAATTTAAAATTTAAAGATAATGAATGTGTTTTGCTGAAGCAAGGATTCCATGTGAAATAAACCTGTGATGAAACTGTATATATGCTGTGTGTGCTGGAGTGAAGTAGTAATAAACTGCAATATAGAAATAATTATTCTGTTTGAGTTACAGCCTCAATTGAAACAAGACCACAGAGGATTCAAGGGAGGAAACCATGTATATCAGTATTGACGTCTTTTGACAGCTATTGTGAGGTGTCGTTGAGTCAATTCCAATTTATAGTGACCTGTGAGCAGCTGATAAGAACTTTGCCGTATTCTATGCTGCCTTCCCATCCCCACCATTCTCCAGCCTATAGTGGCAGCCACTCTCTCATTTCATCTCATTGATGCTCTTCCTCTCCTTTACTGACCTTCTGTTTTTCCAGGAATGATATTCTTTTCTAAAGACTCTTGTCAGCGTGCCCAAAGTACGTAAAACAGTGTTATGATCTTTATTTCTAAGGTGCGCTCTGGCTGCATTTCCTGCAAGATGGATTTACTTACACTTTTGGCAGTCTCTGGAGCATTCATCTTCTTCACTGACATCACAATTCAAAGGCATCAGTTCTTTACTCTTCCTAATTCAGTGTTCAACTTTCACAAGTATATGAAGCAATTGAAAAGAATGTGCTTTGGGTTCAACACACTTTAGCCTTTAACTGATACCCTTTGTCTTTAGCACTTTAAAGAAGTCATTGACAGGACACTTTCCTAAGATAATATGTCTTTTGGATTTGTGACTATTTCCTCTGTGGATTTTGATTGTGAATCTAGGTAAACTGAACTCCTTGAAACCTTTAATTTTTTTTTTTTCTCCAACTGTCATGATGTTGGCTATTGGTCCAGTTATGAAGATCTTTATTTTCTTAATATTGAGATGTAATGCATACTAAGGGCAGTAGTTTTTGATCTTATTTAGTAAATGCTTCATTTTATTTTTGCTTACAACAAGCAAGGTTGTCTCCTCCAAT
>NW_006399758.1:15128413-15168568 GCF_000299155.1 Elephantulus edwardii | reverse complement strand
TGTGTATAATCTACGTTTATGTCTCTTAAAAAACGTATTTGCAATGAATAAGTCATTGATTGTGCAACATTCAATCATTCTATTTCCAGCTTCATTTGTGTCACCAAGTCCATGTTTTCCAACTACTGATTCTTCTTCCCTGCTCCCAACTTCTGCGTTCTAGTCGCCCATTATTAGCAATGCATCTTGATTGCGTGTTCGATCTATCTCTGCCTGTAAGAGTTGGTGGAAATCATCTATTTCTCCTTCTTTGGCTCTGGTTGTTGGTGCATATATCTGGATGATAGTGGTGTTCACTGGACTTCCTTGTAAGCGTATGGATACAATCCTATCACTCACAATGTTGTACTTCCAGATAGACCTAGAAATTTCTTTTTTTGACTATGAAATCAACTCCATTTTTCGTCTCCAGAATAATATATCATATTATCATCTGACTTGAAATGCCTCATGCCAGTGTATCTCATCTCTCCAATGCCTAGTATGCCAATATTTATGCGTTCCATTTCTTTTTTAACACTTTCTAGTTTTCCTACATTCATGGTTCTCACATTCCATGTTCCAATCACTAGTGTCTGCTTACAACTAATTGTTCCTCTTCCTTTGTATTTCCATGCTTGACAGTTCTGCCTAGTTTGCCCTTTCTGTTCATCTACGTGTGTTGTGTTGTACATAGGGTTTTCAGAAGCCTGCCATTTCAGAAGTGGATGGCCAATCCTTCTTCCTAGTCTGTCTTAATCTGAATGTTTAGATTTAGAGGAGTATCTGACAGACAGCAATTTGTGGATTAGTGAAAAATAAATCCCTCATTTTGGAGTTGACCATTAGTTACAGTGTAGTCCCTTCCCTTAGCCCAGTGCGTTAACCCACTTATTTCCCAGCTCCACTCTCCAGCAGGATACCACTTCACTTCTACCAAATGCCATCAGAATTAATTAATCTCCCATTGTCCAACCCATGACCTGACAGCTTGTCAGAGAATAATAATTGATGTTGTTTGATTGCTGTTCTTTGAGACAGAATGACCCACGTAAGCCACAATGCTCCTAAAGTTACAGATTAGATCCCTAGTCCTTGGGAGTTCTTGTGACCGGATTTGGGATCCTAGAAAAACTAGAAAGATTCCAAAGGTAGAACACTAAAATGGCAGGAAATTAGGAGTGAACAGGAAAAACAATGTCTGAAATAGAGTGGGTAAGGGAAAGAACACATTGGGGAGGGGATAAAAAATCAGCAAGAAGCATTCTGGACATTTTGTAAGAAGTCACTGACAATAGTATAAATTATAAGGCATGCCTCATTACTGCTTTCTTGGTGTATAGAGGAAATTGAAAATGTTTTAATCTTATTTAACTTGCTAATATGTGTTTGTTCCTGGGAACATATGATTTTTTAAAATAAGCATTTGCAATGAATTAGAAGCAACTTAATATGCCAATATTCTTACACATTTATTTCTAATCCATCCTTCTCTTATCCAAATCATACTCATATGTTCAAATGTGTTCTGGGATGCCCTTGTATGTAGGAGTCTCTCTCTTCCTCTCTGTTTCCTTGCTACTTAGTCAAACCAAACTCATAGTTGATCATTCCGGTTCCAAGGCGGCAAATTGCACAGGAAGAGATTTTCTTTCTTTCTCTGTGGGACTTCTGGCGGATTCACATTTGTAGAGGGGCTTGGCCTTTGACTTCACGGCTTAACTACCAGTGGGCTAACCCACCAGAGCCCACTGTACCTACTCATAGAATGCTCAGTTTCCACCTGCTTGATGCGGGCTACACCAAGGCCAGTCTCAGAGTCTTTTTTTTACTCCTTTCTTTTTTTTTATTATTTTTTCATCCAATCAGTCACATCCTTCTAAAGTTTTTCAAAAATCTTCCAAATAACTAAACCTAGAATCAATCTTTGCTGCATCCCACTTACGACTACCCTTGTGGTTGTTGTGTACCATCAAGTTGGACCTGAGGCATAGCTGAGCTTCCAGTGGGTTTTCCAAGGCAGTAAATCACAGGTATGCCCATGGTAGACGATGAGAAGTGGCTAACTACTTGTCTAGCACCTCATGACATGTCTAGGAATGCTTCTCTTCGCATCACACTTTCCTGTCACCACCACAACTGCCACCCTCCTACACCTCCTCTGTCTCAGTGGAGATGCGGAAGGTGTGTGATGGAGGAGGCACTGTGCTAGAAGCACCCTCAAAGATATATGGGAAGTGCTGCTTGAGTGGCAAATGACTCAAAGGCCACTGACCACTGCCCAACAATGGACGAGGTTTTGAAGGGCCTCCATGGTTTCTCTAAGGATCACGGGAACCCTTCTGTCGTTACCAGACTTGCCTCAGCATATTGCACGTTGACAGAGAATATGCAGTCTCTCTGACTGAGCGTCTCCAGAAAGGCAGGCTGTCAGGTGGGCAAAGGTTCAATATTGCCCAGGACATATGGTGGTGGGTTTTTTTTAAACACTATATAGTTAGAGAACTCTAGTGCCCTAGTGGTAAGAAGCTGCACTGCAACCCTGAAGGCACATGGTTTGAATCCATCAGCTGCTCAGAGGCAGATGGTTGGGCAACATCCTTCTGTTCAATTAACTGCCATTGAAAACCTCCCTGAGGGTCAGCTATGGGTCATTTCTGACTCAATGGTATGCAACAACAACAGCAGTGGTGCCTTCTTATCTTTTCCTTTTTTTTTTTATCTTCTTCTAAAGTTCATTTGAAAGTATTGATAATCAGAGGGTTTTAAGAGCAGGTTAGTCAAAATAATTGTATTCTAAATATGAGAATATTTTGAGGACCAATACTTACTTGATCTCTCAGGGGCATAAGTTTATAATAGGATATGATTTTAATCAGTGGCTCTTCTCATTCCCCCCCCCCTTTTATTGACGCTCTATTATGCTAGGAAAAAAGAGAGATGTAAAAAATGCAGAATGGGTATCAAATTTTTCTAGCCCTCGAGAATTTAATTGGCCAGCAATAATTGGTGGTAATTGACTGATACAATTGGTTTTTCTCTGGTTCCCTGAAAAGACTGTGTGGTAAAAGATTTGCAGACAGAAAACAAAATTGAAGCCATTTCAAAGTTCCTCCAACCCTTTTAAAGCCACATAGGTACCATTAAGTAAATTAGTGTTTCATTGGGGAAGTTTTGTTCCAGATTTTAGTTCATAGAGCAAGAAAACTTAAGGCTAAAAACTTCGGGGGGAAAATGCTGATATATTTTCTCTGTGGGTAAGTATAGCATCTAAATTACAGTAAGCTTAAGTATTTTAAATTAGAAACAGAATAATCTATTTTCCTGTGACTATTTAACACAGTTTGTGCTCTAACATTTCAGTTAAGTATAAATAGAAATTACAACTCATAGTTAATTAAACAATTCAAAGATCCCTTCCTGTTTTACAATCTGTTTTCAGTATCAGGGTATAATCTGAGTGAATTAAGTGCAAAGACCCATAATACAATGATTTGCATAAGGCTGCCAACAAAAATAAACCTGGCTGTGATTAAGGCTATGACAATGGTGTTAGCTTAGCTATACAGGCTCAGGGAAGCATGCAAAACAAGAGCAATTAGATTCACAAACTGATTTATTACATAGGCTGCAGGTGTTGAGTTTTATGGGAATTGGGGATTATCAGACTTGCCTCAGCATATTCCAGTTTACTTATATGGCCTTTTCTTAAAAATCATTCATTGGAACTTTCTTTAAAAGTTAGGTGAAATAATTCGGCTTCAAGATTTAAAAATTTTGGTTGAATTTTAATAGTATCAGAATAAAGTAATTGATTAGGAGTAATATTTCACTCTCCATCCTATGTAACATTCTATTGTCAGAGTCCATGACTACGTGAATGATGTGTGTCCCCTCAGTGGGGCCATTGGTGAAGCCTGAGCTGTTGGAAAGGCCTCCCAGCTCACAGTGGGAGACGGGAAGAAACTCGAAGATGTTGTAGTTCACCTGGAGGGCCACTCACATTCAGTAATTGTTGGATCCTGCCTGTCATTTTTATGGATTAGTTTTTCACAGAGGACGTTTTAAGAGTCAATCATATTAGTCTGGGAAGAAAAAAACCACCCCAAACCCCACTATAGAATGTTGACCTAAAGCTGAGGTGTTAGCAGGTCTAATATTTCCTAGGACGATGTTTCACTGGACTCTCAAAATAATTTTCATGTCAATTCAGAGCTATTGCCACAACTAATTTGAGGGGTTATTACTGTGACCAATCAGTCCCATAGCCATACTTGGGTAGTAATTTTGAAATAGCAATTATTTTATTTCACAACAGAATAATCTTTACTAGAAGTAAATTGTAAAGAGTCACTAGTGTTTCTCTTATTTTATTATTTGTATTTTTAACATTTCATTCTTTAACTGGTACATCTTCGCAGTTCCTTTATACAAGCAAACAGATTTTCTGTGGTCAGACTAATGTGAGAAGTCACATACTTTAAGTTGACTTGTGTATTTGTAGTCTCTTCTAGAAAAAAATAGTCACAATGGAATTTGCTATTTGCTGTGTTTGTAAATATACTTACTTTGGTCTTTAAAACGAACATAAATCCTAAACAAGTTTAACAACCTTACAATCTACCCTCCTTACTCTGTTAATTAGTGTAATGAATATTTTATTGAATTTGGCTTAAAATATTCACATGTGTTTCTCAGGCTTAATTCTGTTATTTATAGGGTGTTTTCCTTCGACATATTTCAGATTATAAATGCTTGACTTAAAGCCGCTGCCTGTTCCCTTCTTTTCTATCCCTTGGCACGTGAGCCAGCTCCGGGCCTTGTCTTCATTTACCTTTCACCAGATTTCAAATGTGCAGTATTTTTGAAACAGAGCAAATTATTCACAAATGTTTTATGGTGACTGCAGCTAATCATCAACTTCAAGTTTGTTTGCCTCTGTGTTTTTCTTGAAAGAATACTGTTTTTGACTAGGGTATGTATTGTTGAGGGGCACAAAAGTAATTGGAATGTACAAGTAAAAAGAATTTATCTTCACAGCTTACTATTGAGTATGCCCAAGTTTAAAGACTTCTATTACTGTGACATGGTTGAACTTGTTGAACATAACACATTGATTAAATGGAGGAGAAATTTTCTAATCTGGAAATATTAGCAAAATAGACCTTTTGACTTAATTGACATTGTAAAGCATTTTTGTTTACAAGGCAATAACAGCTTTAATATTTTTATTATTATCTAAAAGTTTGGTTGTTTCTGAGGTTTGTTTGGAATCTGTGTAATGAAGCACACTATTTTATTTAAGATTTATAAAGCCAAGATAGGAAATTATATGCAAAGTTTTTCTGCTTCGATTTTATAGTTGTAAGTTTATAAAGTAACAAAGAAACCCCTAAATTTTATTTAAAAGTATTCCAGAATGGATCCAATCTTACACAGACAGCAAAAGTTTCTTGAAATGAACCAGTATCTAACTACTTAAGATACCAGTGTCTCACTTGGAGCAATGTAGTGAAGGAAGCAAGGAGACAGTTGGTAGAGGAACAACTCTCCCTAGATAGCATATATCTGGTGGCTTGCTCTTAGGCAAAGACTCTTAACACTGGACTGATAGTCAACATGATGGTGGATGCAGAAGAGATTGAAACTGTCAACAGCTTCATCTTCGATACACAATTAACCCTCTTGGTCCTAGCAGTCAGGAAATCAGGAGATGTATTGGGAAAGTCTGCAGTTAGGGACCTCTCTAAATTATTAAGGAATAATGATGTCAGTTTGAGGACTAGGGTGCATCTGATTCAAGCCAAGTTTTTTTCTGAGCACTTGCTAATCATCTGAGAGCTGGACAGTGAATAAGGATGACAGAAGAATTGATGCCTGTGAGTTGAGGTGTTGGAGAATGGCACTGAACTCCCATGGACTGCCAAGAGAACAAATAAATATGTCTGGGTGAGGGTAGAGCTGGAGTGTTGTTTGGAGGCAAGGATGATAAGGTTTTGCCTCACATACTCTGGGCATGTTGCTAGGATGGACTATTTCTTGGAGAGGGACATGTTGCTGGGAAGAATGGAGAGTCTGCGAAGGAGAGGAAGACGCTCAAACAGGTGGATTGACATTGTGACTGCTGCAATGGGCTCTAGTGTGTCAGGAAATCTGAAGATAGCACAGGATAGGATGGAGTTTAGATCTGCTTTTCATAGGGTTACTATAAGTTGTACTCAACTCGATGGCACCTAACAACAGCAACAACAGTGTTAGGCAGTGATGCAACTAACTCAAAGATGGTACTTCTTTGAGTCCACCAATTGTTCCTTGGGCAAAAGATAGGAATTCACCTTCTATTCTGTTTACAGCCTCAGAAACCCACTGGAGGCTCAGCTGTGAGTTTTGCCTCAGTGGCAATGACAGAGAGAATTGATACATACAAACATATTGTTTATTTTTAAAGCTGGCATTGCGTAGGCAATCGCCTAATAAAGACAGAAAATTCCCTTCTCTCTGCTACCATCTCATTTTAATATTCTTATTTTATTTAAATATTCCACTATTAGTCTTTTAAGATGGTTTCCAAAAATAACTACATATACACACAATGGCTGTCTTCCCCCCCAAGCATTAAATAGGTTTGAGTTGAATGCTCCACTCCTTGGGACACATGGACACACCACTCATTCCTTCCATACCCATGGCAGATACTGTAACAGACGTGACAGCCCCTTTCCTTGTACCTGATTCCATTTTAGCATTATTTTTAATGTGACACTTCAGTCAGCCATTGCCAGGAGACTGGAATTGGCTCTTGATTGGAAATTCATTGGCCATTCTTCTGTGGAGACCATAATTCTCTCTGCCTGCAAGGCTGATAGTTGTCACCAAGCTCTCATTAGCTTCTTCCTCACTGGACTGGCCTGATACTACCTGGATTCTGGTACAATAGAGTCAGCCTTTGCTTATTAAGGAATTAAGGCAAACTTTTAATGATAAGAATGATGTACATTTATAGGCACTGTTCTGTCAACAGCCTTGGTGCCAACAGCCAAGAAATCAAAAGACAGGGAAAATCGGCTGTCAGGGACTTACTTCTCCAGAGTCCTAAAGAGCAATTGTGTAAGTTTGAAGACTAAGATGCATTTAATCCAAGCCTTGGTCTTCTCAGTTGCTTGCTATGCATCTGAAAGTTGGACAATGAATGACAGAAGAAGAATCGATGCCTTTGAATTATGATGTTGGAGAGGAGTACTGACTATCTCATGTACTTCCAAGAGAACAAGCAGGTCTGTTTTAGAGAATGTGAAACCAGAATACTCCTTAGAGGCAAAGATGATGAAATTTTGTCTCGTGTAGTTTGGGTATGTTGCTATGGAGGCTGTTCTTTGGAGACGGACATCATGCTTGGAAAGGTGGAGGATCAGCTTTAGAGAAGAAGTCCCTTAACTGACATGGTGACTGTATTGATAGGCTGAAGTGGTGGAGAGTATAGGAACAGCACAGGGGAGGGCAGAGTTCAGATCAGTTGTTCATAGAGTTATTATGAGTCGCATTCTACTTGAAGGTACATAACAACAACAACACTCAGTAAACTAAACATAGGCATAAAAAAGAACATAATATGTCTCACACCTTTACATATTGCTAGTGGCCATCACAAAATGGAGTTTTGGATTATAGATGTTGCTCTGAATGTCAAGCACAGAATATGTGGAATACTGGTATAAATCTCTGGGGAAAAAGTCAATATATATACCCTCTTTTCTGTAAGCTTTTTATTTCTTTTTAGTGAAGGTTTCATATTTGTTTTCATCCAAACATTCATAGATATTTTGTTTTATAATGTTAATTACAAGTGATAATAATTCATTGTAAATAATTTAATTATACTGTCTAATCAGATCCTTATTGTGCATCGCTTGTCCTTTCACCCAACTTATCTATTATTTTTTACTTTCTTTTCCTGACTATGAACTCTACAAGATTAATCCTATTTATGTATAAATGTTTCTTTAGCTTTTTATATTCACAGTGGCATAAGGCTTAGTGGGCTGCACTGCTAATCCAATGACCCCACTTCTCTTGAGGCTCGAATCCACCAGCAACCCAGCTGGAGAAAGATGGGCAGTATCCTCCATGCAACTGAAAAATTTGAAAACCCACTGTGGGGGTCAGCAGTGAGTTGATTCCATCTTAACAGCTAGGGCTTGGTATCATAGTCGCCCTTAGGTGATTGGCTTATGTCACTTACCAAAGGAGAAGCTACTGTTTCCTCCTGGCTTTCCAAATCAAGGTAGACTAGTGTCCTTAAACAACAATTCTCTCCCTCCCCCAGCTCCACCCAGCCCCTTTTCCTTTTTTTAAAATAAAAAGAAAACAATGAAAACCAAGGAGTAGACCAGAGAATGATGTGTCCTGGTTTCTAGTCCTGCCTTTCCCACTAACTAGCGCTATTGTTTGGCAGATACCACGTTACCCTCTGTGCGTTATGTGCTTCATTAAATGATGAGGCAGGATCACAGGTTGACTTAGGTTTCTTTTTGTTGTTGTTGTTGGATGTTGGGAACTCTGATGGCCTAGTGGTAAGGAGCTGTGCTGCCATTGCAAAGGGACACAATTCAAATCCACCAACTGCTCTGTGGATAAAGGATGGGCAGTATCCTCCCCTGTGATGACACTGCCACTGAAAACCAGCTGGAGGGTCAGCTATGGGTTGGTCCTGACTCGAGGTAAACAACAACAACAACATGTGCAACAGAGAGAAACCCTGCCAGATCCTCAGCCGTCGTCACAGCTTCCTTTGTGCTTAAGTCCATTTCCGCAATCACTGCATCAGTCCTTCTCATTCTTGCCCTTTGCTGATTCTTGACTTTTCCGAGTGTTCTTTTAGAACACACCTGCTGTTGTTGTTAGGTGCCATCGAGGTGACTGCCACTCACCACGTCCCTGTGAAGAGCAGAGCTGCACCTTGCCCGCATGGCACCATTACGATCCGACATGCTGGAGCCCATTATTGCTGGTCACTGTCAGCCCATGTGTTGAGGCTCTTCTTGTTTTTCTCTGACCCTCTACCTTTCCCAGCATGATGGGTCCCCTCGACTCCCAAGAACTGGCTGGAAAAGTGAGTTTCTCTAAAGTACACTATTTTGAGACTCTAGCTATTGTTGCTTTTTAAATTCCGTCACTAATTTATCCATTCACTGGTTGGGTGTCAGATGGAACATCTTCCATGCGATTTAGATTTACGGCCTCTGAAGACCTACTGAAGGGTAAGCTATGAGTTGGTTGCAAGTCCATGATGTGGGGGAGGTAGTGTCATTTGATACGACCTTCCTTCCAAGGGGACCAATTAAAGAAGAAACCAAAGCCCATCATATCTTTTTAGCCTACTACTCTCCTTCTCTGGCACTTCCCTTTGCAGTTAGTACCATTGTATATTATTTGAATCTCTTCCTCAGTGAAAGATCTTTATGTTTTACTTTATGTGTTTTTATATTTTACAACCATCTCTGCTAAACAGTGTTTCAATTTGTGGATTTTCTCTCACTTGACTTTAGTTTCTGAAAGCTGTTTCAGAAAGATGTTAACATTTCATTGTGATTTAAAAATTATATCTTAAAATATAATTACACAACAGTTTTTAAAAGTAGGTTTATCATGCCTTTCTATTACTACATGTACATTAACAACCCCACAAAGAATTTCTATCTTCCCCCCGTTTTAATTGTTAGTAATGGTGCATCTTGTGTTTTCAACATAAGAAATACATCTTTAGTTGGTTAAAAGCGATGGTTTTAAGGAGTTCTTTTTAATTAAAACACCCACAATTATAAATACTTTCGAGTTCTGTTTACTGTGTAGAATAACATAAAACAAAGAGCCAGCACAGTTTAGTTCTGAAATAAGAATTTTCGGCATCAGCTATCTTGTGATTACTTAATTAAGCAAATCAAGAAATCTTGTCAGTCAGCTGTGCTGGTGGAGAATCCTCTCCCACCAGGAAGTCTTGTGGTCAGTGGGCAAAAATGGCAACCAGCTTGTCAAAAGTCGAAGGCATTATTATGTACTAAAGGTCACCCACAACTTTTATAATAGAAGGCCAGCTGTGTAAACTGCAAGATGTTGTCAAAAGGAAGTGCCAAGCAAAACTTTGGTGCTGTTTGCTGACTGTGCTGAAGGGCAAAGAATCTAAATTCTTGCCAGTAGTTTAGAAAATTGTTAGGGAAAGTATAGCCTCTGGGAGGTGCCTCCTCTCAAGGGCCTGGGATCCAGTTCTGCAGATCACACTTGGCCCAGGACCTTGGGCCTCAAATTGCAGCTAATGACAAGGCTAGATCCTGCAGGGTTGTTCTCGGGGAAACAGCTGGGAGGCGGTTCCCCTGAACTGCCCTAGCCGAGCTCTAAGTTCTTCCAACCTGGAAGTCATTCTTTAGATGGTTTTGAATCAGCTTCAGCTATGATGTGGTTGCAGCATTGTTGACTGAAGATGATTAAAATGCATGTTGTTCCCTGTGACATTATAATTAAAATAACCCAATTTCCAAGTGGTGTGTAAGTCTTTGCCGGCCTCGAGCAAGAGTTCTTTCACGGTCTAAAGACGTTCTCATCATGCTCTGCGCACATGATCTGCAGCCATTGCCATTAGTGATAATTGCACAGAAGCAGTCTACTGGTGCTTGTTATATCTTGGGTCTCCCCACAGTGGTTCAGAAACACACACGAGTGAGATCCAGCTCACTTGAGAGAAAATGAGCTTGTATGAAAAAGGAAGCATGAGAATAGAAGCAGTAGTGCTATCTGTCCCTTACAGAGGAAGGTATGTGTATGTCTAGCGAGATATTTGTTGTGCTTGCTGATAATCTGTGGTGTATCTAGGTTGATATTCTGTGGTGATATTTGGAGTCATTATTGTCTAATGCAAAAGTAAATAACACAATTGAGGAAAAAAATACAAGAGTACAGGATGTAGAGAAACTAAAATATAGAACATAAGATTAGCAACAAAGGTAAAGAAAAGTTCCTGAATGTTTTAAACAAGAATGGCTAAGTCAGAAAACAGTAATAAGCAAATCTACCTGGTATGTCTCTATCTCTTTTTTTTTTTGGATCACCAGGAAGTTCAGTTACAGGATTACAAACCCCCATCAGAGAAAATCCACTCCCCTACCCTGCAAACTGCCTTTGCTTTCTTAATGTCCTTGGACTCATCACTGACTCTCCAGCAGGTTCCCAAGGATGTCAATGTCATGGGAAGAGATTGCCCACCTTTCCCGTGGAGCTGCTCGTGGGTTTGAACTACCAAAGAGATGAGACCTTTGGGTTAGCAGTGAAACTCCCCAAGACTAAGCTATTTAACCTCACGTTGAAGGACTGAGCTAACACCTACTTCCAAAAGATTCTTCTTTACGCTCATCTTCACTTGCTGCACTTGTAGCTATTAAAAGCTTCTAGCCATTTCGTGCACCATTCACCCCTCTGCTGCCATGGGGCTAAAACTGAGAACCTATAGGAAAGAGAAGAAATTGCTGTTGGGTCTCCAGGGCTGTAATCCTCACAGAAGCAGACAGCATAGTGGCTGAGGAGTTGAAATTGTTGACCATTTGGTTAGCAGCTGAACACCTTAACCACAGAGTAGTCAGAAGCCTTCTGGAAAAAACTGTAAAACTAAATAAAAACTGTCTGCACCTGCTGCTCTATCTGACCTACAAATATTTGAAGCTACAGTTAGGAATGAAGCTTGTTTATACCCCAGGGACTGCTTGTATACTAATAGTTCAAGAGAAACAACTTCCATGACATAAGCACTGAATTTGTCCAGGTTCTCCATGAAAGACAGTTTGACAGAAAAGATACTAAAGTAGCTTCCTTAGAGTACAATAATATCAATTCTCTCCTGGGTTAAAAAGCCCTCATCATAAGCTAGTAGTTAACTCCAAAGCATAGTTCAGTAAGAGCAATTTCTAGTTACAAGACCCATGTATATACATCATACGCAATGTGGTTGAGATGTATAGGTCTTACCTTGTTGTTATGTGTTGTCAAATCACCTGTGGCTCATAGCAACCCTAAGCACAATAGCTCTGAAATCTGCCCTATACTGAGCCAATGTCACTCTCACTGACACACCTGCCCCCATTATCTCACCTATTGTGTCAATATGTCTCATTCAGGGTCTTACTCTCTTGGTCTCTCCCTTCACCATTCCAAGCATGATGTCCTTCTCCAATAACTGGTCCCTCCTGGTCACGTTCCCAAAGTACGTAAGACAGAACTTGCCTTTAAGGAGCCTCTAATGAGCAACTTGGTTTCATCCTCTCCAGGAAAAACCTGTTTATTCTTTTTGTAATCCATGGAATGTTCAACAACACTCTTCTCCATCACCACAACTTAGAGGCATCAATCCTTCTTCAGTCATACTTAGTCATTTTCCAGCTCTCTGATACATAGCAGGTAATTGTGAAGATCATAGCCTAGATCAGGTGCATCTTAGTCTCCAGACTGACATCATTGCTTTTGTCTTATTTAAGTCAGAAGTAATATGTAAATGATCTAAAAATATCCACTCATTCTCTGCACTCTTCATTGGGCTTCTGAGCCAGTACATTGCAATTGGAGGAGACTTCATCTCCAGGAGCAGTAGTGGATTCAAAACCAAAGGAGACACTCAGTCTTTAGGTTAACAGCACAACTCTCTGTGGTCCTCACCACCATCTCACTCTTTGTCCCAAGAAATTAGTAGATTGTCTATCCTCCAGTTAATCTTCATGGATGTGGTTTTGTAACCTGGTTGTTTACTTATTTTCTGCTTATATACCAGTTTCTCCCACCATGGAGCTCTGTGTCTTAAAGTCACAGAGTAAGCTTCAATGCTCTGTGGGGTCTGATAGTGCTCCGCTGGTGCTGAGACCCAGCAGAGCAGGTGCTAAGCACTTGCCATGAAAACTGCCCACCTCTGAGCCACTGTAACCTGATAGCCATGACCGAGTTCCTCGAAAACCTTTCTCGCTAATTAAACCCTTTCTGACCTAATCTTTGGAGGGCGAACAGGGCTATCACAGATCTTTATAAAGATTGACAAAAGCCTTAATAAAAGGCACATAAAACCTTGAATTTATTTTATATTTTTAGAAGCTTCACAAAAGCTTTAAATTCACCCACTCAGAGGTCCCTTTGGAGAGCCCCTAACTTAGATGTCAGTTATTTTTCAAACATACATACGTTTCATCACTTAAACAGAAAGAACTAAGAACAGATCTTCCGGTTTGAACTTAAAAGTCAATACAGTTAAGGATTATAATAAGACAAAGAAAACCATAACCCATAATGCATTTAGAACTCAATAACTTCTAAAAGCAGTAAATTCTTTTTTTAATTATGAAAAATGTCTTCTGTTCACTTGTGCTTTTTATTCTAATAAAGGCTGTTTTCCTTTTAATTCCAGTTTTCCTACATTATTTGGAGGAATGAGAAAACTAGGAGGACATGACATTTGAATTTGTAGCCTCTTTTTTCATTGTCAAGCTCTGTAAATTTTATGTCATCTACAACTTTTAGAATGAAGTGATACTATTGTTATGGAGATTAATTTGTGAAAATCTAAAGGCAAGTTGCAAAGAATGAAACAGAATTTTCACTAATTATACACACATAATAAACGAACTTTCAAGTATGGGAATACAAAGGAAGAGGAACAGTTGTAAGCAGACACTAGTGATTGGAACATGGAATGTAAGAACCATGAGTGTAGGAAAATTAGAAATTGTTAAGAAAGAAATGGAACGCATAAATATTGACATTCTGGGCATTGGAGAGATGAGCTGGACTGGCATGGGGCATTTCATGCAATTATTGCAGAGGGTCAAGGACTGCAGCCTTCAGTATGGACTGAGGCTCACTGTCAAGAAGACAAAGATTGTCACCACTGGACCAATTGGTAGCATCAGGATGGATGGTGAGTTTGCTTGGCTCCATGGCCAACACTCTTGGCACCAGCAGCCAGGAAGTAAAAAACTTATTGCCATGGGAAAGTAGGCTGTTAGGGACCTCTCTAAAGTACTCAAGAGCAACGGTGTCTCTCTGGAGACAGGCCATGGTCTTTGCAATCACTTGTTATGCATCAGAGAGTTAGACAATGACTAGGGAGGATAGAAGCAGAATTGATGCCTTTGAGCTGTGATACTGGAGAAGAGTATTGAATGTACCATGGACTACCAAGAAAACAAACAGGTTCATCCTGGAGAGGGTTAAACCAGGCTGCTCCTTGGAGGCAAGGATTCTGGAGCTTCGTCTGACATACTTTGGACATATTGGAAGGAGGGACCAGTCCTTGGAGAGGGACATCATGCTTGGAAGGGTAGAGGGACAGCGCAGGAGGGGAAGACCCTCTGTGAGGTGGACTGATTCAGTTACTGGAGTAATTGGGTGTGTCGGAGACAGTGCGATTGGCACAAGATAGAGCAGAGTTTAGGGCTGTTGTATAGGGTCGCTATGAGTTGCAAATGACTAAGCGGCACATAACAACAATAAACGAAACAAAGAATTGCTCTAGAATCCTAGAGAATAGATTCTAATTCTCTTGATGAGGTTAGTCATATATTCCACAAGGTTTGTTCAATTTAGAGTTACCTGAGGCAGCTCTGGTGGCCACATGGTAAGGAGCTGTATTACCAACCCAGACGATGCAGTTCTAATCCACTAACTGCTCAACAGCTTAAGAAGCGCCATTGCCTCCCATGAGTTTTACAGCCTCTGAAAATTAAATAAAGGTTCAGCTATGAATAGTTCTCACTTGACAGCAGTGAGTATTTTTAGGTGGCTATACTTGCCTACTGAATAGAAAGTTGCACTTCCAAACAAAAGTCTTTTGAATCCTTACTCTGAGGAAGAAAGATGGAGAATCTTCTCTCCTGTCATGTATAGCTTTTGAAAACTTACTGGAGGATCAGCTATGAGATGGTTCCAACTTGATGGCAATGAATTTTTTAGTTTGGAACTTTTATGCAGGCTGGTAAGATGGTAATATAGAGTGAGAGTTTACTACTAGGCAGCCAAGTGTGTGGCTTTTGTAAGGGTCTTCACTACAAACAGGTAAAATAGACTGTGGTATGGTTAGTGAGTTACGTATCAGACTGGTAGCCAAAATGTGGACAATATAAAAAAAATTATGCAGATTCCCCCCACTTTCCTTCATTGCAATAATTTCCATACATTATATTTTATAAAATTAATCATCATCGGACTGTGCCCACCATTACCCTTTCTTTTTAGATCCTGACCTGACCTTCCCCATTTCCTTGACCCCTCCCTCCGCTCACCAAACTGTGCAACCCTGTGGTTTCGCCCATACCCATCCTGATACCTCTACTTCCACCCCTTCCCCTCTTGGGAACCCATACATGTTTTCTTTTTTTTTTTCTTTTTTTTTTTTTTTACAATAATGGTATTATTATGCAGTATTTGTCCTTAAGAGCCCGAGTTAGTTCACTCAGCATAATGCTCTCCAAATCTCTCTCAAGTTATGTAATATTTTTCAAAATCATTGCTTCCGAGTGCTGTATAGTATTCCCTTATATGGATGTAGCACAATTTCTCAATCCATTCGGTTGAGGTTGGCTATTTGGGCTGTTTCCGTGTTTGTGATGGTGAATAACACTGCTGTGAAGATTGGTATACAAGTTTCCACTTATGTCTCAGTTCTAATTTCCTAGGGATATATTGCATCCAATAGTGGAACAGCTGTGTCATACAGAGTCTCTATGTTCAGTTTTTTGAGGAAACATCAAACTGCCTTCAGGAGTGGTTGTACCAGTTTACAATCCTACCAACAGTGTATAAGAGTTTCCTCCTCTCCACATCCTCTCCAGCACTTATTGCTTGCTGTCCTGTTAAACGTTCCACTGCTACTGGTGTGAGATGGTATCTCATTATGGTTTTGATTTTCATCTCTCTGACTGCCAGTGATTTTGAGCATTTCTTTATGTGTCTGTTGGTTGTTTGGATGTTTTCCTTTGTGAAAATCTTTCCTTGTCTTTTGCTCATTTTGTAATTGGATTATCAGTCTTTTTCTTGTGGAGGCCTTGTTGTATTCTGTAAACTTTTGTTATGAGACTCTTGTCTGAGGTGATATTGCTAAATATTTTTTTCCCTGTTGGTAGAGTTTCTTTTTACCCTATTGGAAAAATTTTTGATGCACACAGGGATTTAATCTTTAGAAGGTCCCATTCATTCATTTCATCCTCTCCAGATTGTACATTTTTGGCCGTATTTGTCAGCTTCTTTATACCATAGGCCATGCCTTTCAAACTTAGTCCCACTTTGTCTCTTCTGAACTTTATGGTTTTTGGCTTTGCCCCAGGTTTCTGGTCCACCTTAAGCTGATTTTTGTATATGGTGTGAGATGTGGATCCTGCTTCAGCTTTCTGCACAATCAGACCATTACATTCAGTACGTTGTTTCCAGGTCCATATGTAGCTGAAGTCCTTCCTGTGCAGCTGAAATGCTAATTATACGCTCAGAGTCGATATTGTTTTCTTAGCATATTGTTGTTTGCCGTCAAGTCAGAACTGACCCATAGCAACTTTCCAGAGGGTTTTCAGAGGCAATACATCACATTAGAGGAGACTGCCAGTCCTTCTTCCACGTACTATCTTTATTTAATGAAGATAATAAATATAATGCTCTTTAGTGAGTATAAAGGGCACTCAGGAACCTGCTACCCACTTTAAGAACTCTATTAGGTAACTCTGGCCATATAGACCAGAGTTGTGCTGCTAAATTTACCTATATTTTTTTTCTATATCTTTGAATTTTCTCATTCCCTTTCTCTTTGAAATAATTTTACCAATTTTTGCATGCACCCATAAATACACTGTTTGGTTTTGAACATTATAGAAAGGATATCAGTTGCATAAATGAATATAATGGCCTCTGTGTATTGGTTCAAGGTTACATGCTATTTCAGGACAACCTGGACTCAAAAAGAACCCAAATAAATAGATTATTAACCACTGCAAGCCTGCCTACTTGATATACTCCAGGAAATTGCATCCAACATCTGTTAGCTACGTTGTTAGCTACCTTTGAGTGTCTCCAATTGATGGAGACCTTATGGATAACAGAACAAAACATTGCCTGGTTCCACACCATCTTAATGATCATTAGTTAGAGTTCATTGTTGTAGTCAGCGTTCATTAAGAGTCCATATTGAGGATTTTCCCTTGACTATACCAAGTATGACGTCCTTTTTTTAGTAATTTGTTTTTCCTGATGATGTGTCCAGAGAAGCTTACCAAAGTCTCATCCTGTGTCCTAAGTAGCTTTTTGTAGTATTTCTTCTAAACTGAGTTTTTCATTCTCTTGACACAATACAGTATATTCAATATTCTTCAGTAATACTGACATTTTAGTGCATCAATTCTTGATTTCTTTTTGCATTGTGTAGCTTTTGGATACTTGTAAAGTAATTGAGAAGATCATGGGTTTGGTCAGGCAAAATATTGATAAACCTTGTAGTTTAAGGACCCCAGCTATATTTTTAACTTGGAACTCTCTGACCCAAACATTGGCTCTTTCTATAGAAGTGTTTTATTAAGGCAGCACAAACCTCCACTTCCTTCCTCTTTTCCTTTGGTAGTGCCTACTGTGTTGAACTTCGGACCAAATGGTCAATGGTTCAAATCTACCAGCTATTCCACGGGACAAAATGGCCTCTCTTCTCTCATTAAGATGTATAGGTTCAGAAACCCAATAGAAGATTACATTATAGACTCAAAGTCATTGAGTTATTGTTGCTGTTGTTTCTTCTTTTGGTAATAAAGCACTTTCCATTTGGAAAAATTCCTGCTGTAGAGGGTTGCCTCTTGCATGTGCTGTCAATGTCAGTCCCAGGAAAGTGTTGAGCTGTGCGTTCTTGTGGTCCTATCTTTTTTCTTGATCAGCTTTAAACTTTCTTGAACTTATTACAGTATAGAACCTTCAGGGATCTGCTTTTTAAACTCATCATTAAATTTCCAAGATAGAGTTACTGTACATAAAGATTATTTGTAGTCATTTATGTGTAATATTTTAAATATTATAAAATTTATGTATTTTGTCAATGGACATTTAAACATCTCTTAGACATAATGCTGAATGGTATTCTTGTTCAAATCTTTAGGGTCATAGATTCAAGACTAGCTTTTGAGTGGACCTAAGAGTAAAATTGAAGATCATTTGGTATACTAACAGTCACCTTTATAAGATGATCCTGAAATATTTTCTGTAATGTTGAAGGAAAATGAAAGTAAGAAAGGGAACAAAAATCTTTTACCTTAAGATTTTAATTAAGGAAATTTGGTTACTAAATGTTTGTTTTATGTTTCCATGTTATCACTTCATATGGCTTACTTATTTCCTTGACAGTAGAAATATCTATCATAATTAGCATTTAGTTCTCCATTTTCCAAAATAACTTCATACGCATGTTGACATATATGGTCATCATGATAATCTTTTGAGGTAGGTTATTAACATAAATACCTAACACTTGCCTAAGACTTTAGAGTTAGTATGCTCTTAATTGAGGCATTTGATTCTTGGTTTTCCTGGCCCTGAAGAGCTTTGATAGTTCAGTAGTTAAAGTGTTTGGCTGCTAACCAAAAGTTGTCAGTTTGACCCCACAAGTCACTTGGAGGTAGAAAGATATTGCAGTTGCTGCTGTTGTTAGGTGCTGCCAAGTTAAGTACAACTCATAGTGACCCTAGGAGTCTTGTCCTATACTGCACCATCATCACAATTTCTGACACATCAAAGCTATTGCTGAAGTCACTGTGTCAGTCCATCTTCTCTCTTTTGCTGATCTTCAAGCTTTCCAAGCATGGTATCTTTTCCCAAGGAATAGCTTCTCCTAGCAACATGTCCAAAGTATAAGAAACGAAGCTCTGCCATTCTTGCCTTCTAGGAGCACTCTGGCTGCACCTTTTCCAAGGCATACCTGTCTAGCTCTCTGATGTGTAGCAAATGACTGAGAAGACTATGACTTGAATCAGGCTCAACTTAGTCTTCAAACTGGCATCATTACTCTTCAGCATTTTTGTGAGGTCTTTGACAGTGAACTTGTCCAATGCAATGTCTCCTGATTTCTTGACTGCTGATACCAAGAGTGTTGATTGTGGATCCAAGCAAGGCGAAATTATTAACAGTTTCAATCTTTTATCTTTTGTGATGTTGCCCACTGGTTGAGTGGTAAGGCCTTTGGAAACTGTATGGGATGAGGCTGTTCTACTCTGTCCATTAGGATTCTTGGAATCAACTTGATGGCAGTGATTTTTGGTTTTGGTTGTAATCCCTCATCCTTCCACAGTGATTAGTAAAATTGATCCTTGTGATTTTCCAGACACAGTATTATCTTTCTCTTTTGTTTTTATACAAAATATACTTATTCTCAAGTTAACAGATTGTGAAAGAAGCTGCTGGAACTTGAGGGTGGCTGAGTCTGACTTCTACCCACTTCATTAAGAGGAACTGTTCCCATCAATAATATCCATAGAACCGTACACATAGCTACATAGTCAAACATACCACCCCCACTCCCCTACTCTGGCACCTATTTTTATCAGTCATAGGGTCCAATTGATTGCTGACTCATAGACTCTACTCACAGTTGCTGAGTTTATTGGGAAATAGGTTGAGGAGTGGGGTATGTAAAGAATATCTCAAAATGAAAGTTTAGTGCAGAAGACCCAAGCCAAATTAAAAAGGGAAAGTTCCTCAATTAATGAAACTTTGGTTCAGTTCAAATACAGGAAGCCTCAGGTTTCCTCAGTCATCCAGCAAACTTCACTCAAAACAGCTACCAGGCAGCTTTTCTTTAAAAATTATCTAGCAAGCAAAACCTTCAACTGTGGCCTTTATCTCCAGAGTTCCTCTGGTTATACCATGCCACAGTCTCTTCACAGCGGTGCCACAGTCTTTTCACAATCTTTCCACCACTCTTACCACCCTCTTTCAGTGTAGAAAGCACTCTCTTGAATTGGTCGAATAGCTGTTAATGATTTACAAGGCCATGTGCCTGCAGTTAAGGTAGCTGGAGACTATGCCCCTCAAGTGGGCTAACACGATGGTTAGAAAAGCCAATTTTCAAGGGTTCTGACACCTCATAGGTTCTTCCATACCTCTTTCTTTTATCTCTTTTAAAAAAATTTCAAATAAAATTTTTATTTTTACTCATTTACTTACAAAGTTTTTTAAACACTGTTTTTCACACCAGATCTTTTCCTTTACCCACTCCTACCTCTACCCATTAAATTGTGCTGCCCTATGATTAAACTCTACCCCTCATCCTCACCCCTCTGTTCCCACCCTTCCCCACTGGATCCTCATATACGGTCTTTTAGTTCTTAAAATGCTCTTGAGGGAAGTATCAACATTTTCCTTTCCTCAGTGAAGATAATGATGGGTGGCTATAACCGGGCCTTACAGAATTGGGTAAGCAGCTAGCTATATTGCCTTTCTGGAACAGTGGGATCAGTCATGGATACATATGACCTTAGAACAATTCAACAACTCTCCCTGAATATTATATAAGGATTATGTGACTGAGACGTTCTTCTTTTTTTTTTTTTGCTAAGCTTTCTCTCATGATAGAAGAAATAAATCCAGCCCTTTCTTTTCCCATTCCATTTACTCCCCACTTCTATCCAACTCTCTCATTCCTGCTTACCAAAAGTAATTTTTTTAATCTAGAAGGAAAACCAAGAAGCACATTTTCTTTAGTATTTGGAGATTGATACGAAGATACAAAAAAGGAAAAGCCCTTGTTAGATTTATTGTGGGGCACAGTTTGACTCATTACTGCTTTTAATTCTTTCCTTCCATCCATGTGTTTGTATAACTAGGAAAACACACACTCACACATGCACACTCCACCGTTGACACCACTGGGAATATGATCATATTCTTCCCACATCCTGCTAGTTCTCTCTAGCTTCCCAAGTGGCCACATAAAAAGTCTTTTTGTTTATCTTAAATGTTTGCTAAAAGACTAAAGGGGAAAGAATGTGAGGGAATTTTACATATTAAAAATATGGTTAAGAAAAAAAGTTAAATATTTTTCTGTTTCTTGATAATTCATAGTAAAGTTTCTCTTACTTTACCGGTGTTGTCAACCTGATTGTGTCTAGACTCATTCAAGAAACACACACACACACACACACACACACACACACACACACACACACTCACACTATACCACCCAGGCTCACTTAGTAGTATACAGCACAATTAATTTTTATTTGTGTATGTATCTCAATGTCAGGAAGACAAAGATTCTTACCACTGGACCAATTGGCAGTATCAAGATGGATGGTGAAGAGATTGAGACGTTCACAGCTTTAGTTTGCTTGGCTCCACAGTCAACACTCTCCGCACCAGTAGCCAGGAAATTAAAAGACGTATTGTGATGGGAAAGTCGGTTGTTAGGGACCTTTCCAAAGTTCTGAAGAACAGTGGTGTCTCTCTGGAGACTAAGGTGCATCTGATACAGGCCATGGTCTTTGCAGTCACTTGTTAAGGCATCAGAGAGTTGGACAATGACCAAAGAGGACAGCAGGAAAATTGATGCCTTTGAGCTGTGGTGCTGGAGAAGAGTATTGAGGGTACCATGGACTGCTAGGAAAACAAACAGATTCATCCTGGAGAGCATTAAACCAGGTGGCTCCTTGGAGTCAAGGATTCTGAGGCTTCATCTAACATACTTTGGACATGTTGTAAGGAGGGACCAGTCCTTGGAGAGGACCATCATGCTTGAGAGGGTGGAGGGACAGCGCAGGAGGGGAAGGTCTTCTATGAGGTGGATTGATTCAGTGACTGGGGTAATCTGGATGGGTGTGTCGGAGACAGTACTGTTGGCACAAGACAGAACAGAGTTTAGGGCTGTTGTACACAGGGTCGCTATGAGTCGCAAGCCACTCGATGGCACATAACAAAAACAACAACAGCAACAACATGTAGCCCTACAACCACCACCCACAAAAAGAAGTAAAATATTTTCATCACCCCTTTTGTGACTTCCAGCTGATTGTTGTTTTTGTGTAACATTGAGTCAGAACCAAACGGTAGCTGACCCCCAGCAGGTTTTCAAAGGAAGTAAATTGCACTGATGGAGACTGCCAATCTTTCTCTAATGAAGCAACTGGTAGATTTGAACTACATTCTTTTGTGTTGGCAGCACAATTCCATACCACTAAGTCATTCAGATTTCATCTTGGTTGGATCCACAGTCAACACCCTTGTTACCAGCAGTCAGAAGATTAAGAGACCTATTGCTATGGGCGAGTCTGCTGTCAGAAACCTCTCCAAGTTACTGAAGAGCAATGATGTCAGGTTGATTACTAAAGTAAGCCTGATTCAGGCTATAGTCTCTTTAGTCACTTGAAATGCATCTGAGAGCTAGACAATGAATGATGATGATGAGAGAAGATGAATTGATGCCTTTGAGTTGCGGTGTTGGATAAGAGTGCTAAATATCCCCTGGACTTCCAAAAGAACAAACAGATATGTCTTGGCAAAGGTGAACCAGAGTGCACTTTGGAGACAAGGATAGCAAGGCCTCTTCTCTCATACTTTGAACATGTTGCTAGAAGAGAGTATTCCTTGGAAAAAGATACCGTGCTTGGAAAAACGGAGGGTCAAGAAAAGTGAGGAAGACCCTCAGTGAGGTGAATTGATACAGTGAGTGCAGCAATAGGCTGAAATGTATCAGTCATGATGAGGATGGCACAGATTCAGATCTGTTGGTCATAGGGTGGCAATGAATCGTACTGGATTGGATGGTACCTGCCCAAAATCAACAAGAAGTCACCAGACCTTCCTCTTCTAGCTCATAAGGTAACCACTATAGATTTCAAACA
Organism: Elephantulus edwardii; assembly: GCF_000299155.1. Lineage (NCBI taxonomy): Eukaryota > Metazoa > Chordata > Mammalia > Macroscelidea > Macroscelididae > Elephantulus > Elephantulus edwardii. The sequence goes on along the minus strand of NW_006399758.1, from coordinate 15,145,715 downwards.
TTATATCTGTCTCTTTATTATTTCATATAAAGGAAAAAATATAGTGTGCCCTCTTTCATTTTGGGCTCTTTTATGCACCCCTAAATCTCTACATTTTCCTCATGATATGTTACATATCAGTATTTCCTCTTTTTTCCAATACTTTATAGTAATTCACTATATAAATATGCCTTAACTTGTCTACTAGTAAAGGGAATTTCTGTTATTTTGAACTTTTTTATTTTTTTACTTACTTTGCTATAAAATGCTTGTTTATCATTTGGGTTACTTATGCATTCATTTCTTTCAAGTATGTACATGTGGCATATATCTAACTTTCTAATGAAGTTGAACCAATTTATCCTCTTATCAGAGAGCTCTGGTGGGCTTGTGTAAGAATTCAAATTTTTGCACATCACCAACAATACTTGTACTACTAGTAATTTAATTTGAACTATTTTGGTAGAAAAAAAATGCCATTTTATTTAATTCCCATTTTCCTAATGACTAATGATGTTGAATGTCTTTCCATAGGATTCTTGGTCATTTGATGGTCTTTTTGTGAAATACCTATTCAAATTTTTTGCCCAATGTTAAAATTCGGCTTGTCAATTTTTTTGCGACTGACTTTTGTAGATATATTTGATCAAAATATTCTCCTAGTCTATTAGGAGATTTTTTAAGAAATACTAGTTTACTTAAAAAATTTGAATACATTTTTTTTCACAAGAGATCCTTCCATTTCCCTCACCCTGTGCATCACGTTGTGCAACCCCGTAATCCCCCACCACACATCCTCACTCCTCTGCTTCCACCCTCCCCTCCATTGGTTCCTCAAATTCATTCTACAATGATGGTTTTATACAGAATTTGTCCTTATGGGACTGAGTTCACTCAACATAATGTACTCCAGTCCCTCTTAAATTAGGTAATGATTTACTAAATCATTGCTCCTACATGCTGTGTAGTATTCCATTCTGTGAATATATCGTTATTTCTCAATCCATTTGATTGTGGTTGGACATTTGGGCTGTTTCCACGTTCTTGCAAAGGTGAATAACACTTCTGTGAACATTGATGTACTCTCTTTGTGCCTTAGTTCACATTTTCTTGAGGTATATTCCAAGCAATGGAATAGCTGGGTCATATGGAATTTCTATGTTTAGTTTTATGAGGAAGCACCAAACTGCCTTCCAGAGTAGTTTTACCATTTTACAATCCCACCAGCAATGTATTAGAGTTCCTATCTTGCCACATCCTCTTCAACTTTATTTACTTGCTGTCCTGTTAAACTTTGCCACTGTTACTGGAGTGAGATGATATCTCATTGTTGTTTTGACATGCATCTCTCTTATTGCCATTGATTTTAAGAATTTCTTCATATTTCTGTTGGCTATTCGAATATCTTCCTCTGTGAAAATTCTTTCCATGTCTTTAGCCCATTTTGTAATTGGGTTATCAGTCTTTTTTCTTGTGGAGGCCAAGGTATATTCTTTAAACTTCCATTGTGAGACTCTTGTCAGAGCTAGTATTGCCAAATGTTTGTTTTTAGACAGGAGAGGTTTTTTTCACCCTGTTGGGAAAAGTTTTTGATACTCACAGGTATTTAATCTTTAGAAGGTCTCATTCGTCAATTTTATCCTCTTCAGACTGTGCATTTCTGACTGTATTTGGCAGTCTCTTCACACTGTAGACCTAGGCCTTCTAAGCTTGATTCCCGTTTGTCTCGTTATGAACTTTATGGTTTGGAGCTTTACTCCCATGTCTACGATCTACCCTGAGTTTATTTTTGTGTTTGTTGTGAGATATGAATCTTGTGTCAGCTTTCTTCAGGTGGCAGTCCAGTTTTGCCAGCACCATTTGTTGAGAGGTTGTCGTTTCCCCACTTGATAGGTTTTATTTCCTTGTCACATGTCAGTTGACCATAGATGTTGTTATGTGCCATCGAGTTGCCTGCAACTCATAGCAACCCTATGAACAACATCCCTAAACTTTGTTGTATCCTGTGCCAACCTTATTGTTTCCAACACACCTACCCCAGTTCCCCAATCACTGAATCAATCCATCTCATCAAGGGTCTTTCTCTCTTCTGCTGTTCCTCCACCCTCCCAAGCACGAGGTGCCTCTCCAAGGACTGGTACCTCCTTGCAACATGTCCAAAGTATGTTAGATGAAGTTTCAGAATCCCTGCCTCCAAGGATAGTTGGGTCTATTTCTGGATTCTCAATTTTGTTCCTTTTGTCTGTGTGCCTGTCATTGTACCAGTACCATACTATTTTGGTTACTACCGCTGCATAGTAGGTTTTGAGGTCAGGGAGTGCTATGCTTCCTTCTTCATTTTGTTTTTCAGAAGTGTTTTGCTTATTCAGAGTCTCTTGTCTCTCCAAATAAACTTGATAATTTCCCTTTCAAACACCTTGAAAAATTAATTTGGTATCTGGATTGGGATTACATTTAATATGTAGATTACTTTTGGTAGGATTGTCATTTTTATAATATTGAGTCTTTGCTATACATGAACAGGACACATTTTTCTATTTCTTTAGATCTTTTATTTTTTTCTTGCATACTAGGAGATTTTTAATCTATGTTGTGAATATCTTGTGTAACTTGTCTTTTCAGTCTCATAATGACATGTTTAAATATCTAATTTATTATTTTTTTATTTTATGAATGTTTATTTCTGCATCATGTCCTAACTCATAAAGATGAGTTTTAAGTTTTAAAACTATATTACTGCTCAACCTAGTATTTATTATATTGTTTGTTTTATAGATTCTGTTGTATGAGAGCCAATTTGGTGGCACCAAAGAAAAATCATTTTATTAAATTTTAAAAATAGATTTTCTAAAGCATTAGAATAAAATTAATGCATATTTTGTAATTTATTAATATCCCTTTTTTAATATTTTCAGTTTAAATAGTTGCTTAATATCTTGAGATGTTGCTATAAGCATACATGTGACCTAAAATTACTTTTAAACTAATTTTTCATAATAGAATCAGAGTTCTAGGATTTTTCAGAATGTAGTTTTGATGTTTCCTTTTTTTTTTAATTTCATTTTTTTTTCTTGGTACTATCAAATCAGATCTGACTGGTACAGGAGGAGATTGCTCCTTCTTCTTCAGCAGAGCACCTGGTGGATTCGAACCTCGCACCTCTGGGATTGCAGTGCAGCTTCTTGCCACTAGGCCACCAGAGCTCCCTGATTGATGTTTCCTTTTAAAAATTCATTTGGACCAATAGGCAAAATCATGTTAGATGGAGAAAAGATTGACAAGTATGATTTTGTTATACCTCGACTCACAATTAACGGTAATCAAGAAATCAAAAGACATGTTGCATTGGGAAAATCTGCTGTGGAGAATTCTTTCACAGTTCTAAAGAGCAAGTATGTCAGTTTAAAGTGCTTGATCTAAATGTTAGTCTTTTCAGCTACTTCATATGCATCTGAACATTGGACAATGAAAAAAATAAGATGGAAAAAAAATCAATGCTTTTGAATTGTGGTGTTGGAGTGTTGATATCTTAGAGACTACCGAAAGAACAAAATTTGTCTTAGAGGAAGTGTAACCAAGGTGTTCCTTTGAGGCAAGGATGGTGAAACTTCCTCTTATATACTTTGGGTATGCTGTCAGGAGGGACCAATCCTTGGAAAAGAACATCAAACTGGGAAAGGTAGAGGGGAGACCTTCAGTGGGATGGACTGACACAGTCACTATAACAATGCTCTTAGAATAGTGGAAGTTATGAGGATGGTGCAGGATAGCTCAAAGCTCCCATCTGTTACTCACAGAGTGATTATTATGATTTGTACTCAACTGGGTGGCATCTAACAACAACAACAACAGACTCTTAACTAGATCTTTTAAAGTTAACGTACAGACAATATAATTTAATTGTATTACTCCAAAACTCACTGCCCTGCTGTCAGTTAGGACTTTTAGCCCCCTTCCAGTAGATTTCCAGGCCTGTAACTGAGGACAGAGAGCAGACTGCCCACACCAGGAGATATGAAGTCTTTGGGTCAGCAGTGTAACTCGATATGCACTCCCAGCTCTTCTAATTTGTATCGAGTAGTTGTAAATAACTACTTGATAGTGAATTCCTTATACCTCTGAGGGAAACTTTTGAGACCTGTTGATGAATTGTCATATTTTTCTGGGTTTCACCTTTTCTGCCTTTGATAAGATGCAGCCTTACTGTTCCCCCAACCCCCAGTCACTTGTTTTAGTGAAAATGTTTTTCTTTGCTGAACGTTTTCCGCTTTACACAGGTTTCAGCTCTGACATGACTTCATTGTATATCCTTGTGGCCAAATCTGTTAGTATACAGTATTTGAGATTTAAGAGAATTTAGAAATGTAGTTCAGGTTTGAGAATAAGATATCCATGACGTTTATGTTTTCAGGTGAAAGAGTTTGCATTTTCCTCTCCAGTTCAAAAGGTAAATAAGTTGATCATAATCCACAAAAAGCTCCAGACCATTGCCATTAAGTCATTTCTGACCCATAGTTACTTTATAGGATGGAGTAGAACTGCCTCATAGGCTTTGGAAGACTGTTAATATTACAGAAGTAGATTATTGCATATTTGTTCAGGAGAGCAGCTGGTGGGTTTGAACCACTGACCTTTCAGATAGCAGCTGAGCACCTGGTCACTGCGTCACTCCAGCAAACTAAAGCACAGGCCGTAGAGTTGATTCTGAATCATAGTGACCCTCTAAGTCATGTTCGAAGTTGTAAATCTTATCTGGGTGGATATGTGTGAGGCTGCTTTATATCTCTATTATGGAAATGCCAGTGGGTTTGAACGGCTAACCCTGCATTTAGTAGAAAAATACTTAACGTATTGCACCATCAGAGTTCTTGCTGCATCATTAATTCCTTAAATTGTTCATAGGTAAATCCTAATATCTCAATTTCCCAGACAAATAAATAGGATTTAGTTGAAATGGTTCAAGACAATGTGTGTGTACAAGTGACTTACCTGGTGACGAAAATAGAAAGCAGCATCTACATTCAGCCAAGTTTTCCCTTTTGTGCTGTTCTACAAAGACAAACAAAGGGCTCTTACTCAGGTGCATTTTAGATCCTGATAATCTCATGTCATGTTCACATAATCCCCATCTACAATTTTCACACATTTCTAAGTGAACGTTTCAATAATAGGACATTTTCTGTTGATTATAAAGAACTGTCAGGCTCAAAAGGCACTGAGTGCTTTTTTTTTTTTAAAGCCTATGAATATACACAAAAAAGACAAAAATGACAAATAAAATCAAGGAAGTTTTAATAATATATTATAAATAAACTTCACTTGGGAATAAACCACTGGGTTTTGTTGTTGTTCTTCCTTTTGTTTTCCTTCTTCATTCCTTATTTTGGAAGATGAAAGAACAAGAATCAGGTGAGGAAATAGAAATTCTAAGTGACCACATACATTACCTGAAATACAAAACTTACAAAGAATCATTGTAAGTTTAGAAAAGAGAGTAAAAATTATTTCCTCTTCAGTTCATTGCTTCCAAACTCTTTTAGAGTACTTGTGGAAAAGGCAGATCATTACATAATAAATAGTTTACATAGAAATAACTTCTGTCCACCCATGTAGCTTGCTGGCAGGCATTAACAAGAAAAGCAGGGATGGGAAGCACAGTTGAGTGGCATTCAGGCATCTAAGGAAATGCTATCCACTGCTGAGTGACAGGATGTCTTCAGCATCAGATCTCCAAGGCTGGGTGGTGCTCCTGCCGATATGGGACTGTGGGGCTGCAGCTATGATTTCAGGTGCTCCTCCGATGAGATGTATTGTCTTTGAAAGCCTGCCGAAAGATCAGGTATGGATCAGTTCTGACTCAGTAGCACCCGACAAGTATAGTGGCAGGGATCTCTGGTTGCAAAGTCTGTAGGGATTTGCAGTGCCAACTGAGAGGCTTTACTTCTCGGGTGGTTCAAATCCATCCATCAGCAGCTCCACAGAAGAAAGATGCACAGTCTCTTACCATGTGATTTACAGCCTCCGAAAACCAACGAGAGGGTCGACTGTCAGTCAGTTCTGGCTCCGCGGCTATGAGGGTAAGGGTTTAAAATGGTGGTAGCGAACCCTGGTGGTGCGCTGGTTAAGCGCTGCCTGCTAACCAGGAGGTTATAAGGTCTAGCTCACCAGGTGCCTCGTGAGAGTAGAATGTGGTGACCTTGTGTCTGTAAATGCTCAGAGCGTCGGAAGCCAGACAGTGTTGTTATCAGCTAGAATTGACTCAGCAGCAGTGGATCTGATATTAAATGGGGTAAAATGGTATTGAAAGGAGCCCTGGTAGATAAGCAGTTAAGCTCTTGGCTGCTAATTAGAAGCTTTGCTTGCAGGAACCCATCTAGCCATTCTGTAGGAGAAAAAGAAAATGATGTGTTCGCATAAAGATCGCAGCTCAGGAAAAACTATGGCAGTTGTGTCCGTCCTGTCACGTGTGGCTGCTATGATGTGAAATTGACTTGATAGAACCTACCAATAACAAAAATGACAGTGTCGCTGAGCTAAGTAAGTCCAAAGGAACTATCTGAAGAAAATGCTGTAAAGATATTAATATTGATTGCTTCTCTTTATTCAACAAGTGTTTATGGTTGTTGTAGATGCTGTAGAACTAGCAGTAAATAAAGGCAAGACATTTAAATGTGAGCTCTTGTAGAACTTAAGAGTAAGGAGCTTACAATATAAGACAATGATCAATAAATGTAATAAAGACATCACTCAGCATGATGAAATGGAACATGGGCTGAAAAAGAAAATTGAAGGGAATGGAAAATGCTAGGCACAGGAAGGTTATCATTTTCTGTGAAACACCCTGGGTTGGCCTCCCTGAGAAGGTGTAATTTGAGTCAAATCAAGAAGATGAGCCATGAGGAAACCAGAGGCAGGGTTCCAGGAAGAGGACCAACTCTTGCAGATGCCTGAGAGAGCTGTCTTTGTGGCTTTGAGGAGACACAAACAAGGAGACCAGTGACGGGGATGCTGCGGTTAGGTGCTGTGGCATTGGCTCTGACTCATGTAAAACAGAATGAAACTGAGATGTTGTTGTTAGGTGCCATGAGGTGAGCACGACTCACAGTGACCCTATGAAAACAGAACTTAGCCCCATCCTATCCTATGCCATCCTCATCGCCTCGGATACACTTTGAGTCCATTGCTGCAGTCACTGTGTCAGTCCATTTTGTTGATGGTCTTCATCTCTTTCACTGACCCTCTCTGCCTTTCCAAGCATGATGTCCCTTTCCAAGCATGAAGTCCCTTTCCAAAAAATAACTTTTCCTAGCAACACGTCCAATATATGAGAGATGGCACTACCATTCTTACCTCCTCTAAGGAACATTCTGATTCTGCCTTTTTGAAGACATACCTGTTCCCTGTTCTCTCTCTCTCTCGCTCTTTTTTTATTTTTTAGTTCATAAGATATTCAGAGGGATCAGAAAGGCTTTTGGAGAGCATGGAGCCCAGGCCATGTGGAGATTAGATGGAAGGCTTGTCCTCAGAGCAAAAGGGGCAGTAATGCAAGGAATAAGCAGAAGATCCTGTCATTTTGCATTCCCTTTGGTACCCACAAAAGAATGTTATGAAAAAAGAACTCTTCCCTTGATCCGCACAATGCCTAGCGCCTGGTAGGGGCTCCATAAATATTTATTGAATGGATGACTGAAATAATGACACACCCCGCACCCAGGTTTTTGATCAATCTGATGATAAAGTGCTTTATTGTGGGATGGGTATTTTCTCTAGGCAGGACTCTGTGACTAATTAAAAGAGAGGCTTTTCTTGGGAGGCCTCACATGTCTCCTATTTCTCCTCCTTCTCCTCCCTGAGAGGCTGAGGATTTTGCAGCTGCTTCTTCTAGATCAAGCATTCATTCCTGTGGGGTGCAAATCGTCAACGTGCTTGCCGGCTGATAACCAGAAGGTTGGAGGTTTGAGTTGCCTCAGAGGACATGTGGATTCTTCTGCTTCTGATAAATCAGTCATTGAAAGCCCTGGGGAGCCCAGTTAGACACCCATGAGGTCGCCCTAAGTCAGGATTGACTCAGCTGTGACTGCTCGATCTTCTAGGTAAGCGAAGTCACCCAGAATGTCTTCAGAAGTGTTTCTGTCTTCGTGTGACTGGTGTTGGCTGCATGTAAGCAGAATTTCCTTCCTTCCTTCCTTTGTTCCTTCGTTCCTTCCTTCCACAGCTTTTATTGGAAATAACACTGGTGAATTTCATAATTAGTCAATTGTATTACAAGTATAAAATAAGAAGAAAAATAATAGACTAAATGACTAATTAATAGTCAATAATTGATAACTAAACTATGACTATTCTATACATAGACAGGCATATAGATAAGATGGAATATTTATATATTCTCTTTGATTCTTAAAGTTACTGAACATAATAGAATAATGCAATTTTACTGAACAATGTTATTTCCTTTTCTGATTGAATAATTTTTCATTGTATTGATGTCTTGCAAGTAAAGCCGTAATCTTTATGAAGCCCTTTTCATTTATCTCCATGATTCCTTTTCCAGGGTAGCCCCGGGTCTTCCAAGAAAGTGATTTCCCCCGTTGAATTATTTTTATTTTATACTGGTCTGCGTGCAAGATTCATATACATTGTGTTTCATTTATATACATTGTTTCACAGAGTCCTCTATTCTCATTGTATTTCATACTATCATTCCCATATATTGTGTTTTATAAAATTAATCACCATTGATCCATGCCCACTATTACCCTCACAAGGTCATAAAGTAATAATTTTAAATATTTTTAAAAATTATTTGTTCATTGATGTATATTTTCCTCCTCCCCATCTCCCATTCCCTCAAATCCCCTCGTAAGATTATTAATTGTTCTACTTATGGTTTCTTTCAATATTGAGATATTGGGCTTAGTTTTTCAGTTCTTCCAGCTTGAGAAATGCAGGTCAAATTCTTGCCTTTTTATTCTACAATTCCAGTTCTCTGTACATTTCATTATAATGCTTTGCTTTGTTCTCTCAATCTGCCTTTTCAAATCGTCTGTTCAGCTCTTACATTTTGGCATGTTTTCCTTTACATTTGGCTTCTGGATGTTCCAGTACAATCTTTAGAATCTCTTCTGACAGATTTTTTCTTTCTCCTCCATTTTTGTAATGACCTTTTGCTTTCTTCCTGGACAATATCCTTGATATCATCCCACAACTTATCTGGTCTTCTATCATTGAAGTTCAGTGCCTCTAACCTATTCTTAAGCTGATCATCAAATTCAGATGGAATTAATTCAAGATCATATCTTGGTTCTTGTGGACTTATTTTCATTTTCTTCAGCCTCAATTTGATCTTGCATATGAGTATTTGATGATCTGACCCACAGTCTGCCCCTGGCCTAGTTTTGATTGCTGATACTAAGATTCTCCAATGATTTCTTCCACAAATGTAGTCAGTCTGATTCCTATGAAGCCCATCAGGGGAAAAATCCATGTGTAAAGCCATCTCTTGCATCTTTTAGAAAAAGTATTTGCAATGAATAGATCATTGTAAATAAAAAAATCAGTTATTCTATTTTCACCTTCATACCGGAGTGCTCTTTGGAGGCAAGAATTATGAGGCTCTGCCTCACATACTTAGGACATATTGCTTGGAGAGACTATTCCTTTGGAGAGGGCCATGATGTTGGGAAGGGTGGAGGGTCGGTGAAGGAGAGGAAGACCCTCAACCAGGTGGATTAATACGATGACTGCTGCAATGGGCTCTTATGTGTCAGGAAGTGTGAGGATGACGCAGGACAGGACTAGTTTTAGATCTTTTACTCTTAGGGCCACTATGAGTTGACTCATCTTGACAGCACCTAACAACAACATGGTTTCTAATCATCCATTCTTCAGAATGTCCTTCCTTTCACTCATTCCTTTGCAGTATTCATTGTCTATTCATTCTTTTCATTCTCTTAAAGTGATTGCTTTGAGAGCATCACCTTATTGCTCTCTACTTCCTTCTCCTCCCTCTGTTTCTTTAGGTCACGGTTTTGAACTGAAGATGGTAGTGTTCTTTCTTCGGTATCATTGACAGATTTGCATTGATACATTATGCTCTATCCTATTTACCTGTTGTTGCTATATGTCGTCAAGTCAGTTCACTTAAAACAGTTTTCTAAAAATATCTTGTCCAGTAAATTAGTTTTTTATTTGACAATTTCTTTACTAATTGGTTGGATTTAGTAAGACTCTATAAGATTACGTGTCCTAAGAACAGAGAGAAATTAAAAGATGAAGGGAACTGTGTTATGTGCTGATTATTTCCATGGCCATAAATTTGTGTGTTTTTCTCATTTGAAGAAGCTCGGTTAATTTCTAAGCTGAAATTGCTCCAATACAGACTGCTTTCAACATTTATAATAAAAGCATATTTAGTTTATTGTTACAGCCTCCATCTTTTTAGAGTTGCCTGGCCCATTCTGGCCCAAATTCCATAAAATTTCTATTATAGTATTGTTGTTGTTAAGTGTCGTCGAGTCGCAGGCAACTCATAGTGACACTATGAAGGAGAGTCCTCGACGCTTGGATGCCTTTCATCCTCTCATCAGGTACATAGGGTTCCTGCTTGGGTGCCTTTCATCCTCTCTCCAGGCTCATAGGGTTTCCGGAGGCAAGTTATTATGGAAGTGGATGTCACTCCTTCTTCCAAGCTTGTTTTAATCGGGGAGCTCCACCCCACTCTCTGTCCACACTGGGTAGCCAATCAGTAATGCATTTGATACACCAGTGTCACGGTGTGCAGCCTCACAGCAACCAAAAGTGAACGCGGGTCGGCAGCTTGTACAGGGCTATACGACCTGGAGGAATGTCTGAACAAAACCTGTTATGCTATTAAGGATTGTAAAAGTGCAAAGAGTGATTCATTATGAAGTTATATTATGGAGATCACTAAAGCTGAGTGCTACAGACTAGTGTTAGTTGTGAAGGTAGAAAGTGATATTTACATTTAGTTTTGTTTGTTTTTTAATATAAATTAGCACTCACTCACTGTTATTGCTGCTAAATAGAAAATTACTTCGAGCGACCTATATCTCTATCTGCAATTCATTTCTTCTCTTAGTATACCTTATATGATCTTCCAGGATCATTACTAAAGCCAGCCAATATATTGAATAATCAGTAAAGACATTTTCAAATGGAAAGCTAATTACCAAAAAACTTTTGCTAAAATCACAGTAAGACTTAAAAAATGCTATTATACTAAATAACAAATAAATAAAGTTGATATATGGTTCAAAATCAAGAAAGCAGTGTGTCAAGGATCTATTCTTTCTCCATATGTCGTCAATCTCTATGCTGAACAGATCATTCAGGAGGCTGGACTTTATGAAGAAGAATGTGGCATCAGAATTGGAAGATTTACCTACAGCTTTCATGATGCAGATGACACAACCTTGTTTTCTGAAATTGAGAATGACTTGAAGTATTTGCAGCCATCAATATGGATTACGACTTAACACCAGGAAGACAAAGATCCTCACACTTAACCAATAGACAACACCATTAAAGATGGAGAAACAATGGAGGTTAACAATTTCATCTTTCTTAGATCCTAAGTCAACACCTTTGGCACCAACAGTCAGAAGATCAGAAGACAAGGAGCATTGGGAAAATCTGCTGTCAAGGATCTCTCCAGAATGCTAAAAGCAATGATTTCAGTCTAGAGACTAAGGTGAGCCTGATCCAGGCTATGGGCTTCTCAATTACTTCCTATGCAACTGAGAGCTTGGCAAAGAATAAGGATAACAGAAGAATTGATGTCTTTGATTTGTGATATTGGAATAGAGTACTGAATATCCATGGATTGCCAAAAGAACAAACAAATATGTCTTGGAAATTATGCAGCCAGAGTGCTCCTTGTAGGCAAGGACTTTGAAGCTCACATACTTTGAGCATGTTGCCAGGAGGGACAAGTCCTTGGAGAAGGACATCATACATGAAAGGGTAGGTGGTCAGCGCAAGAGAGGAAGACCCTGGATGAGATGGATTAACACAGTGACAGTGGCAACGGGTCAGGCGTGTCAGATGCGTTGAAGTTGATTCAGGATAAGGGAAGATTCAGAGCCGTTATTCTGAACCGCAATGAATCTTAGTCAACTTGAATGTCACATAGCAGTAACAACTATAACAACAACAACAACAACAACAACATTCCCAATTACTTTCCAAGACCATAAATCAATCGCACAGAAGGACATTGCTCATCTTTCTGCCCCCACCTGCTCCCTAATTTGTCTGGTGGTTTTGAGCTGCCAGAGTGGCATGGCCTTTGGGGTGGTGGTGTAACTCCTCACCGGCTATGGCACCAGAGCTCTCTAAATTAGTGCTAGTAGGTAAAAAACAGTGCTATGTATTAGATTTTGTTGGTGTGCTCTTGCTAAAATCAAACCAACTGCTTTTTATGAATGATATTCCATGTATTCATAAGTTTAAGATTTGGATGCATAATTTATTCTGATAATGTAAGAAAAATGGAAACAAATATATGACTATTTCTCATTTAAAATTGAGTGCTGATGTTTTATGTTCTTTTTATATCTCCTTCCCATCACAAGCTCTAAAAAAATAATTGCTGCACATTTTGTTTCCCATCCTTGTTAGATTTGTTGAGGTATTATGGAGTCAGATGCACAGATTTTAAGTGCATCATTCTAATAGCTTCAGTAAGTAAATAGCTGTTACTGATCTTTGATGACTTAATCTAGCTAGCTATTTAGATATAACTAATCTTTAATTAGCCATTATTTAGATGAGTAGGAGATGGGGTGACTTACTGCATAAGGAGTTGCACTACCAACCTAAAGACATGGAGTTCAAGTCCATCAGCTGCTCTCCACAGGAGAAAGATGATCAGTCTCCTCTTGTGCAATTTATAACCTCAGAAATCTCATTACACGGACGAGCTATGAGTCAGTTACAACCTGACAACAGTGAGGTTTGTTTTATTTTATGGATGAGAGAAAAAGTGGAAACTTGAAAAAAGTCATTTTGGATTTTAATACTGTCTGTCCAACGCACTGGTCTGTGCGTTGCTGTACAGAGGTAACTCGTGGTTGCTGTGATGCTGAAGCTGTGACAGTGATGTGCCAATCGTGGTAATGGGCACCCATGGTGGACAGTGTTGGCTGAGCTTCCCGACTAAATCAAGCCTAGAAGCAGGAGCGGCATCCACTTCCAAAATGGCTTGCCTCCGGAAACTCTGTGTACAAATAGTGCTCAGGCTGTTCGTTCATAGGGTCGCTATAAGTCGTCTACGACTCGACGGCATTAAATAACAACAAACAACTGTCCAAGAAGGGTTTTGTAAATATTTTGCATAAGCTGTGTACTCCTTGAAACTAACAGATAATATTTAGATTTAAACAGATAATATTTACATTAATATTATGAATTAACATATCATTGAATATTATAATTATTATATTAGAATTATGGTTGTAATAAATGTTTACGTAAGTAAACATTAGGAATCAGAGGCTTGGGATAGGAAGGGGGATCCGAAACTCGGATTTTTAAATTGATTGTAAAATCAACTGAGTCAATATAATTTAAATGGCCATTATAATTCAGATGAACATTGTCAGTGAATCATACCTTGGGACGACTAAGAGAATTTGATCTTTCAATTGAGTGGCTGCTTTAAATTGTGAAACCAAATCTGGTGATCTAGGGGCACGAACCACTGCAGTCCTGAAGGTACATGGCTTGAGGCCACCAGCTACTCCGCAGAAGAAGGATGGGAAATTTCCTCCCTAGTGATTAACTACCTCTGAAAACCCTCTGGATGGTCAGCTATGGATAGGTTCTGACTCTATGGTACACATCAACAACAACAGGTTGCTTAAGGAGCATATCTACTTATGACTTAAAGAACTCTTTAAGAACTAAAATGATTAGTTTGAAATTTACTTTTAGTTCTATCAATAGCCACATGGACAGTGATTGAACATGTTATTTCAGAAGAGTCTGACTAATAGTATATATAAAAAAGAATTATAGCTAGGAAAAATTTTCACTTAGAGAAGAATCTCTAAGCAGTTATCAAAGAAGAAAAATTTAACAGCTGTGAGAATGACTTGGAGCAGGAGCTAAAGATTTTTATCTTTGCTGGTACAAGTTTCAGCTATGTGGCAGCTGTGGTTAGCTGCTGTGAAGATTGGTGACTCTGTGCCCTGAACTTTTTGCGTTGTTCTTAAGAGTCTTGGTGCAAACTCTTAGCATGCTTGGCTGCTAATGGAAAGGATGCTAATTGAAGCGCATGCAGAAGAAAGGGCTGAGAATTCACTTCTGGAAAGTCACCTGTTTAGAATTCTCAGGAGCCCACAGTCAAAATTCGGTCGCAACTGTTTACTTTGCTGTGTTCATTTTGAGTTGCTAGAGTAAGACTTTAAGACAAATGTAAAGGAGAAAATCATGTAATAAAAGTTAAGTTTACTATGATTTACTCCCTAGTTTTTTCTAGTTTGACCTTTGTTTTGTGCTTATCTCTTTAAAGTAAAGAAATAAAATATGGAACTGAGCTTATTTTACCTTTATTATTTTTATTATCACAAAGCTAGGATGGGCACATGGTTAAAATACTCAAGTAGGACAAAAGATTGATGAAAACCAAATCGTATGTTGTAGGAATTTGAGTTTCACCTCCAAAAGAGTGTTTTCTAATTTATATTATTCAAGCATTTTTGTACCTATTTACATTCCTAGTCTTGCTTGACATACTACAGATATGATTGTGTACCTTGAGTTTTTAAATTTTTGCAAATGCATTGACATTTATTTAATTATTTATAGTAGTTGCAGAGGATTCCACTGTATGGATAGACTGTAATTGATTTTACCTAGTTTTCTTTTGGAGTTCTGGTGGCTTAGTGCTAAGGAATTACAGTGTCAACCCCAAAATATGCAATTCATATCCAGCCACTGCTCTGTGGTAGAAAGAAGGCCAGTGCTTTACAATTTACTGCTGCTAAAAACCCACGGAAGCATCAGATATGAGTTCGTTCCAACTCTATAATAATCAACAACAGCAAGTTTCCTATTGCTGAATGTGCAGATTTTCATAATTTTATTTTTAATTGCCAGTAATCTTTACGTATCTTTGATGTGTGAGAGAAAAATATGAAAAGTATTAAGAAATCCTCAATTTCCTTCACTTTGGTTTTGATTGTTGGTGGATATGATTGAATAATAGTCGTATTAACAGGCCTTCTTTGTATGCATATGGTTGGTATCTTATCACTCACAACACTGTACTTTAAGATAAATCTTGACATTATCTTTTAACTATGAATGCAACACCATTCTTCTTCAGTTATTCATTCTCAGCATAATAGATTGTATTATGAATTCTCAGATTTAAAGTGGCCTGTGCCAGTCCATCTCAGTTCACAAATGTCTAAAATGCCAATCTTCATGCATTCTACTTCATTTTTCACAATTTCCAGTTTTCCTATTTCATACCTTGTACATTCCATGTTCCAATTATTAAAGCATGCTTGTCACTGTTTCTTATTTTGAGTGACTTCCAATCTAGGCTCTGCTTCTAATACTATAGTCTTCCATTGTTCATAGGGTTTTCTGAGGCCTGTTATTTCAGAAGTGGATGGCAAATCCTGCTTCCTAGTCCATCTTAATCTAGGAGCTCTGCTCGAACCAGTCCTCCATGGGTGACCCTTCTGGCATTTGAAACACCAATGGCATAGCTTCCAGCAACATAGTAATCTATAAGTTACCCAAGTACAGCAAACAAACTAACAAATGTTGTACTAATAAGAACAAACATTAAAATAGCAAGAATATACTCAAATAAACTAAAATTATTCTTGTTGTTAGATGCCATCAAGTCAAGTACAACTCATGGTGACCCTAAGAACAACAGATCTAAGTCCTGTCCCATCTTGTGCCATCCTCATCATTTCTAATAAACTTGGTAACAGTCACTGTATCAATCCATATAGTTGAATAATTAGCAACAGACAAATCATTCCCCAGCACAATGTAGAGGTGTTGTACCTCTAACAGGAAACCACAGAGACAATAAGACATAAAAATATCATGGCACAGGACAAACTTCTCGAGACCCGACTGAGACCTATGATACTGCAAAAAGTTGGGATTCTGAATGTGAATATTATGGCATGAATGGTGGCTCAGCTGAATCTTTACTCTTGGTGCTTGGCACTAGGGTCTAGCACTGCAAGGCTGGAAGGCTCAAAGATGAAGGGAGATGACGCTACCTTCTTCCAAGTTCCTGGAAATCTCAAAGGTGGAAGGAAGTGACTCTACCTTCTGCTGTGCTGCTCGGTGTTGTGGTGACACAAATAAGGTTAAATATAGAATGACTGAATTTTGTATGTTCAATTATTTATTTGTTAAAAATACCTTTAAAAAATATGGGATTATTATTTGATTAGTTTACATTCAATAGACTGTAAACTTCATGAAGGCAGGGACCTTGTCCCTACAATTATTTCCCCTGATTGATAAATATCCGTTGAATAAATACATAAATGAACTAATGAATTTATGTTATAATGATTTTTTTTATTTACCCCTATTTTATAATTCCTTAAAAGAGAAAGAAAAGAGTGGATATAAAGTAACTATTGCTTAACAGTAAAGAGTTGTACTTTAAACACAAAGGAAAATGGTTCAAATCTGTCAGTTGCTCCATTGTTATCTGCCTCTCTGAACTTACTGGAGGATTAGCTATTAGTTGATTCAGACTCGATGATATGTAAAAACAACAATTCAAAAAGTAGGCATTATTTGAGATCATAGTTTTTAACGAAATCCTGACATGTCAATATAAAGAACTCTTATGTTACTCTGCCAACTCAAGGAGTTTTGTTTCCAACTCAAAGGAAAGTGGTTCAAATTCTATTAGTTGCCCTTTGAGAGAAAGATGGCCAGTCTCATTCTATGTGATTTATAATTTCTGAAAACCTCTGGAAAGTCAATTATGAGTTGGTTCTTACTTGAGGGCATATAATAACAACCAACATGTTTCTTGGTAGATATATATATATATGCCAAGAAATCTGAAGAAAAACCACCTGGCCAACTGACTGAAAGAGATCTATATTTGTTCCCATTCCAGAGAAAGATGACCTGACAGAGTGTTTAAATTATCAAACAGTATCATTAATATCACATGCAAACAAGATTCTGCTGAAATTATAAAAAAATTCTCTGAAACAGAGAAGGGAGAAAACTGTTTAAAAGAGATATGTGATTAGGTATTTCTGTCATGACAGGAGTCTAGAGCGATGGCTACATGGTG
>NW_006399758.1:15120196-15127763 GCF_000299155.1 Elephantulus edwardii | reverse complement strand
ACTGGGGAGGACGGTGGAGAAAACAGTGCAACAATGAATGAATGAAAACCCAAAATCTCTGTAAATGTTCATTAAAATTAATAAAATTTAATTAAAAAATGACTGAAACAGCATATTAACAGAGAACTGCCAGATGTGCAGGCTGGATTTAAAAGAGGTAGTGGTACTAGAGACATTATAGCTAATGTTAGATGGATCTTGGCTGAGAGCAAAGAGTACCGGAGGAATGTCTACCTGTGTTTCATTGACTATGCAAAGATATTTTAATGTGTGGATCATAACAAACTGTGACTAATTCTGAGAAGAATGGAAATCCAAGAACACTTGATCGTGCTTATGCAAAATCTTTAGTTGGACAACGAGGCTGTCATCAGAACAGAGGAACTACATGGTTCAAAATTGGGAAAGGTATATGCCATGGATGCATCCTATCTCCATATATTTTCAATATTTGTACAGAAGAGATCATCTAGGAGGCTGGGCTCTGTGAGGAGGAATGTGGCATCAGGATTGGAGGAAGACTCATCAACATTCTGCATTATGCAGATGACATAACCCTGCTTGCTGAAACTGAGGTGGACCTGAAGCAATTGCTGTAGAAAGTCAAGAAATAGAGCCTTCAATATAGATTGAAGCTCAACATCAAGAAAACACCATTAGGCTGATTGGCAGCATCATGATAGACAGTGAAGAGATTGAGGTTGTTAACAGCAACAGTTTGCTTGGCACCACTGTCAACACTCTTGGTACTAGCAGCCAGGAAATCAAGAGATGAATCACACTGGGAAATCTGTTGACAAGAACCTCTCCAGAATACTGAAGAGCAACAATTTCAGTCTAGAGAGTAAGGTGTGTCTGATCCAGGCCATGATCTTCACAATTACTTGCTATGTATCAGAAAGCTGGATAATAACTAGGGATGATAGAAGGAGAACTGATGCCTTTGAGCTGTGGTTCAGGAGAAGAGTATTGAATATATCATGGCTGGAGAAGAGTATTGAATTACCATGGATTGCTAAGATAATAAACAGGTTCATCCTGAAGAGGGTGAAACCAGGCTGCTCCTTGGAGGCAAGGATTTTGATGGTTCATCTAACATACTTTGAGTATGTTGCAAGGAGGAACCAGTCCTTGGAAAGGGACAGTGTAAGAGAAGACCCCTGGATGAGATGGACTTACTGAGTGACTAGGGTAATGGGGGTAGACGTGTCAGAATCGCTAAGGTTGGTTCAAGGTAGTGCAGAGTTCAGATCTATTGTACATAGGGTTGCTTTGTGTCACAAGCAACTTGACAGCACATAAAACAGCTACAACTCTCATTCTCTCTCTCACTCTCTCTCTCTATATATATATATTTATATATACACACACACAGAGACACACCCACAGAAAAGCCACTTAAAAACATTTATTTTATAATTTACAAATGCTGTATACAGTGTTATAAATTTTCTCTACCTACATAGTAAGATGATCTTGTACATATATATCAAAAGAAACAGAATCTGCCATTTAAAAAACATCTAAATATATGTATTCAAAAAATATTTGCTAGGTGTGGTGGTTAAGTTATAACAGTTTATTCAGTCTGAGTTGTACTTTGAGATGTTCTCGCTTTATGGTTTGCAAGGACCTTATACAACTGCTGAGCTTAATTTTCTTCATGTATAGAATAAAGATAATGACATCCTCATGAGTAAATTGTTTTAAGGATTAAGTGATGTTATGTTTGTAAATCATATAAATTATGCCTGGCAGAATAATAATAATAATGTTTCTCTTCTGAATGTTTAAGTAGCTGTTCTCTTTAATAATGAATAAATGGTTATAACATTGGCCTGTTTTTTCACTCAGAACTATAAAGGGTTAAATAAGCAAACAAAATACAGCAAGGAACTTAAGGATTCTGCAAACACCATTCCAAGAAACAAGTTTTAGTGATTACATGTTCCATATTGCTAGTGTTTCTATAAGGAGATCTGGTAGCTTAGTGCATTAGATGTTGTACTTCTAAGCGAGAAGTCTGGGGAGATAATACTTTCCTGTAAAGATTTGCAGCTTTAGAATCCTAATGAAAGGCCACCATGAGACATGAACTGGCATCAGTGAGGACAGTGGGTAGTGGGTAGCATCTCAAATTGATTTGAATTAGTCTCTCCCTTTTGTTTAAAATGTGTCTGGAAAATCTCATTTAGTCATGTGCTTTTCATTTAACAAAAATGTTGACACAGAGAAAAGGACAGTTGGCTAGAAGTAGGAAGTATTTAAAGTTGGCCAAGTGCCTTGTTTGAAACAGTTATAAACACTAGTCTAGGAACCCAGGTGGCACAAGCAGTTAAACAGTTGGTTGTTAACCAAAAGGTCTGCGGTTGGAAACCATCAGCTGCTTTGTGGGAGAAAGATGTGGCAGGCTGCTTTCATACAATGTACAGCTTTGGAAACCGGAGAGACCAGTTCTATTTTGTTCTATAGGGTCACTATGAGTTGGAATGGATTCTATAGCATAGGGGTGGGTTTTGTTTTGTGAAATACTAGCACATACATACACACAGAAATATTCAACAAAAAAGAAAAATGCAATTGTAAATTGAGTAAATGTATTTATGGTGGGATATAGAACATATTATGCTCCAGATGATCTATATTTATACTATTCTTTTGATGCAATTGGAATTCTAGTTTCCCAGAAAATAGCTGTGGCTCCTTTTACAGGACTGTGTGCATATTGAGAGGAGGCTTGGAAGCCTTATAATGAGTGCACAAAGAGTAACTTTTCTTTTTCCAGTTCCAAAGATCAGTTTATAGTGGAGAAGTACATGGGCTATAAATGAGGCTTGTATGATTGGAAATAAAAAGTAAAGTCCCGACGTTTGATAACCACAAGTATGCTACAACTCTAGAAACTTAATTTCCATTATATGACAACATCCTCTTCTCCCATCCTGCCCCAACCAGCAAACCACAACACTGTAAAAATATCAAATCATTTTTATGCTTTAGGAAGTTAGAAACTCTCTGGTATCTAGGGACATGCCTATAACCAAATAACTCTAGACAATCTCAAAATGGGCTAATATATGTGATTGGTCAAAAATAGAATTGTGTTAAGAGTAGTATGTGGAAATGGAATAACAGATAATGATTTTTGTGTGTTATTTATGAGAAAACAGTTTCTTTTTTTCAAGTCTAGTCCTTACCCAACTCATCTATCAGTTTGTTGTACTGTAGTGGTTTGTGTGTTGCTGGAAGCTAGGTCACTGGTAATTCAGGTACCTGCAGGGTCACCTACGGTGGACAGGTTTCAGCAGAACTTCTACACTAGGATAGTCTGGAAAGAAGGACCTGACAATCAGTGTCCAACAATAATTGTTGTTGTTATGCGCCATCGAGTCGTTTCCGACTCATAGCGACCCTATGCACAACAGCTCTAAACCCTGCTCTATCCTGCGCCAACCGCACCGCCTCTGACACACCCATCCCGATTACCCCAGTCACCGAATCAATCCATCTCATAGAGGGTCTTCCCCTCCTGCGTTGTCCCTCAACCCTCCCAAGCATGATGTCCCTCTCCAAGGACCCGTCCCTCCTGGCAACATGTCCAAAGTATGTCAGACGAAGCCCCAGAATCCTTGCCTCCAAGGAGCAGCTTGGCTTACTCCTCTCCAAGATGGATCTGTTTGTTTTCCTGGCAGTCCAGGGTACATTCAGTACCCTTCTCCAGCACCACAGCTCAAAAGCATCCACTCTCCTTCTGTCCTCCCTAGTCATTGTCCAACTCTCTGATGCATAACAAGCGATTGCAAATACCATGCCCTGTATCAGGCGCACCTTTGTCTCCAGAGAGACACTGTTGCTCCTGAATACGTTTGAGAGGTCCCTAACGACAGACTTTCCCATCGCGATACGCTTTTTGATTTCCTGACTGCTGGTACCAAGAGTGTTAACTGTGGAGCCGAGCAAAGTGAAGCTGTGAACACTCTCAATCTCTTCATCATCCATCCTGACGCTGCCAATTGGTCCAGTGGCGAGAATCTTTGTAATTAGCAAGTGAAAAAGATAAGAATAGCAAGGGAATATTGTCTGATAGAGTGCTGAGAGGTGAGCCCACTGGGTTGAAGAACCTGAAAATACAACTGAGAAAGCCCTGCATCCTTAAAGCAGAGTCCACCTGAATGGTGTGGATGGAGTACAGATTTTAGGACCTTCATTTGCTCATGTGACTTGACTCAACATGATAAGAAACAATGGCAAACATCCATTAATAATTAGAATATAGAATGAATCAAATGTGAATCTAGGGAAATTGAAGGTCATCAAAACTTATATGGAGTGCTTTAAAGATTTTATACCTTAGACAGTAATGAACTGAGATAACTGGTATTAGCCATTTAGAATTGTATATAGTATACTCTCCTGGAAATGACAAACTGAAGAGAAATGGCAGTGCACACATTGTCCCACAGAACATTTCAAGGTCTACCCTGAAGTACAGTGCTGCCAGTGACAATATCCACACAAAGAAGACTTGTTCATTGACTGTTATTCAGATTTATTTACCAACCACTAAATTGAGGATTTCTACCAAGTTCTGCAGTTTGAAATTGACCAATAATGCAGTCAAAATGCACTCATATTTACTAGTCATTGTGATGCAAAACTTAAAAACAAGGAAGGACCAATAGTGGGAGTATATGGCTTTAATGAAAGTAATGATACTGGAAATACAGTAATAGAATTTTGGAAGCCTAATATTCATTGAAATATCTTTTTTTCAACACCTAAATAACCTCTATATACATGGATCTTGCCCAGAATGGAATACACAGGAATAAATTCAACAGAATCTGTGGAAAGAGACAGTGATGGATAAGCTCAATATTATCTGTGAGAACAAAGCCAGAGACTTAATGTAGATTCAACCATCAACTTCTTCTATGCAAGTTCAAGTTGAAGCTGAAGAAAATTACAAAGAACCCACAGAGCCAAAATACATCCCTGAATATATCTCACCTGAATTTAGACAGTATCTCAAGAATAGACTTGACACATGAACGCTAAGTAGTTGACTGAACAGCAGATGAATTGTGTAATTACATCAAAGACATCATGCATTAAAAAGCAAGTTTATTAAAAAATAAAATATTCAAGTAGAAATGATCAATGCTGTTAATATCACATACAAGTAAGATTTAATAAAGATTACTTAAAAATGTTCTCAGCAGTTCGTTGAGAGGAAACTGCCTGAAATTCAACACAGATTTTGGCAGAGTACACAGAAAGGAGCTCTCATTGCTACTATTAAAAAAGATTCTGAAACATGATTTTGAACATAGAGTCACTAACGAAATGAAAGACAGTCAAGTAACAGAGTTGAACAAGATTTTCAAAAGCACCTCAGGAAGATGAAGTTAAACTTGCATGATGAAATATGCAAAGAGCTGAAATTACAAAACCAGAAAGGAAGGACACACTCAACATTTATCAAACTGAAAAAACTGAAGGAAAAAACCATGAAGTGTCTAGGTGCAATAATGAAACAACCAAAGACAACGGAAGGAATACGAGAAGACTAACAAGAAGAATTGGTCAGTGTTCTTCCATTTCAGGAAGTATTATAGGATATTGAAGGAAAAATTCAAAGCTACACAAAAGACACTAATAAAAACAAAGAAACAAGGTTATAGGAACTGAGGGAATATTCATTTAGATGTTTCAACAAACAGATAGAACAATACTGAGACAATTCGCTTATCTATGCCCCAAAATTTGGAAATCAGCTATTTGGCTGATTTTTTGTGAGACAGGCAGAATGTGGAGATTACCTAACAATACCAATTAAGGTCACATGAAAACAAAATCTTACTAAAGACTTAAAAGTGTTTGCAGTAATTCATTAATGGATAACTGCTAGAAGTTCAAACCAGATTCAGAAGAAGACATGGAATAAAGGTTATCATTGATGATTACAGATAGATCTTGGTGGAAACAGAATAACAGAAAGAAGGTACTTATATTTTTCTGATTATCCAAGAGATTAGAATGTGCGGATCCAGAGAAATTATGGACAACAGTGTGAAGAACATTTAATTGTGTTCATGCAGCACTTGTTCACAACAACAATGAATTTATTGAAACATAACAAGGTGTTCAAAGAAGTGTAAGTTAGGGTTGATGCTTTTACCATCATTGTTGAATCTGTTTGCTGAGAAAAAACGTGAGAAGCTGGACATGACATCAGGTTTGGGAGAACTCATAAATAACCTATAATGCACAGCTGACACAATGCTTTCTGAAAGTAAAGAGGATTTAAAGCATTTACTGATAACAGACAAAAACTGTAGGCTTCAGTGTGTATTACATTGCAATATAAATAAAATATTTTTCACAACTGGAACAATAAGGAACATCATGATAAAAGGGGAAAGGTTGGAATTTTCAAGAATTTAATTTTACTTAGCGCCATAATCAACACTCAAGGATTTATTGTTGTTATGTGCCATTGAGTCAACTCCAACGCATTGCGACTCTGTGCACAACAGCTCTGAACCCTGCTTTATCCTTCATTGTTTCTGACACACCTACCCCCATTACCCCAGCTACTATGTCAGTTCATCTCATCCAGGATCTTCCTCTCTTGCACTGTCCCACTTCCCTCCCAGAATGATGCCCCTTTCCAAGGACTGGTTCCTCCTTACAACATGTCCAAAGTATGTCAGATGGAGCTTCAGAATTCTTGTTTCCAAGGAGCAGCATGGTCTCACTCTCTCCAGGATGGACCAGTTTCTTCCCTTAGGAATAAAAAAAAAATATCAAAGATCAAATGATGTATCAGACAAATCTGTTGCACAGGACCTTTTAAAAGTGCTGCAGAGCATTATTTCACTTTGAGAGCAAAGGCAAATTGAATTTAAAGTATGGTATTTTTCACTTGCTCCATATGCATGTGAAAGCTGGACAATGTGTAACTGTCAAAAAAATTGACAAAATATAATTGATGCATCTGAATTATGTTACTTGAAAAGAATTTTGAATAGATGTTGAACTAAGGGAGCTCTACAGCTCAGTGATAAGGAATTGCTCTGCTAAGAGCAGTTAGAGTCCACCAGATACTCCATGGGAGAAAACTCTCCTGTGACTAAATCCCCTCACATATGATTTATTTTATTGCCTCTGAAAACCTGTTGATGAGGCAGCTACAGGTCACTTCCAATTTATGGTACACAATTTATGGTACCAGGCAGATGCATATGTGTTAGAGGAAGTACAGCCAAAATTCTCCTTAGAAGTAAAAATTGTGAGACATTATTTCACATACCTTTGGCATGTTATAGGAGGGTGCAAATCTGTAAAATGACATAATACTTGGTAAAGCAGAGGGTCAGTAAAAAGGAGGAAGAGCTTCAACACAGCGATTGGAACTAACAAAAGAGTGACCGTTATGAGTATAGCACACCATCAGGCAGTGCTTTAGTCCATTGTAGACAGGATCATTGTTGGGTTGGAATCTACTTGGTAGCACTTAACAGCAACTAACTGTTTATAATAAATATATTGATATATATTCACA
>NW_006399758.1:15098125-15118721 GCF_000299155.1 Elephantulus edwardii | reverse complement strand
TGCGATTGGCACAGGACAGAGCAGAGTTTAGGGCTGTTGTACATAGGGTCGCTATGAGTCGCAAGCGACTCGATGGCACATAACAACAACAACAGTATCAAATATATTAAAAATTCTCTACACATTCAGAAAATAAGGATTACATATATGCATAATATCATCATTCTTGAAATTAATGAAAACATATACAGTTGTGCAACTATTCCTTTCTATTCATAAATATGAGCTAATTTCTGTGTGTGTCAGTATAATAATTGTGATTCTAAGCTGAGTCCTATTGTTGTTATTGCTGTAATGTGCTGTCAAGTTGCCTGTGATTTATAGTGACCCTGTGTATAACAGACCTAAAACCTGCTCTATCCTATGCCAATATTACTGTCTCTGACACACCTACCCCCATTACCCCAGTCACTGAATCAATATATCTCATCAAGGACGTTCCTCTCTTGTGCTATGTCTCTACCCTTTCAAGCATGATGTCCCTCTCCAAGTACTGGTAGCACCTTGCAACATGTCCATAGTATGTCAGATGAAGCTTCAGCTTCCAAGGAGCAGCCTGGTCTCACCCTCTCTAGGACAAATCTGTTTGTTCTTCTTGCAGTCCATGGTATATTCAGTACTCTTCTCCAGAATCACAGCTCAAAGACATCAATTTTCCTTTTATCGTCCCTAGTCATTGTCCAGTTCTCTGTTGTGTAGCAAGAAATTGCAAAGGCTATGGCCTGGATCAGGTGCACCTTAGTCTCCAGATTGACATCGTTGCTCTTCAGTACTTTGGAGGGGTCTCTGACAGCCGACTTTCCCAATACAATTCGTATTTTTATGTACTGGCTGTTGATAAAAAGTGTGTTGACTGTGGAGTCAAGCAAATTACAGCTATTGACTATGTTAATATCTTCACCATTTATCATGATGCTGATAATCAGCCCAGTGCTGAAAATCTTTGTTTTCTTGATGTTGAGCTTCAATTCATATTGAAGGCTACAGTGCTTTACATTCTGCAGCAAGCACTTCAGATCTTTCTTATTTTCAGCAAACAGGGCTGTCATCTGCATAACACAGGTTGTTGATGAGTCTTCCTCCAATCCTGATGTCTCATATGTCCTCATAGAGCCCAGACTCCTGGATAATCTGTTCTGCGTATAGATTGGAAAGGTATGGAGGTAGGACACATCCTTAGTGTACACCCTTCCCAATTTTGAACCGTGCAGTTTTTCCTTGCTCTGTTCTGATGACTGCCTCTTGTTCCAAGTATAGGTTTCGCATAAGCATGATCAACTGTTCTGGAATTTCCATTCATCTCAGAGTCAGCCATAGTTTTTTGTGACTCACACAGTCAAATGCCTTTGCATAGTCAATGAAACACAGATAGACATTCCCCTGGTTCTCCTTGCTTTCATCCACGATCCATCTAACATTTCTCCTATTAGTCCTATGAAATACTAGTTTTGTTCTGAGTATAGCTAGTGTCTGTGGCTTGAAGTGGTACCATCAAATATGCATTTTAGACCTGCACATTGTCAGATAACTACCATATCTTAAGACAAGTTAAGAGTTGTAAAGTTTTAGAAAATACAGGAAAAGAAGCATAAATGTCTTAAGAGTAAGATTTTCCTTCCTCCCCTCACCATTTAAAAGTCATTTGGTACTATTCAATTTGTTCCATGTGAAATAGTGACATCAACAGATCTATCAAGGACTTAAAGGTAAATCTGATGTGTTTTCCTGAGTCTCAGTGTCAGCTGGATGGATGCATGCGACCTCTGGAGCCTGGAAGAGAGAGAGGTCATATAGCCCTGGTGTGTCCACTTCCCATACAGAGGTAACTTGTGGTTGCTGTGAAGCTGAACACTGTGACACTGATGTGTCAAATGTGAACATGGTTACCCATGGTGGACAGTGCTTGGTGGAGCTACACGATTAAAACAAGCTTGGAAGCAGGAGTGGCATCCACTTCCGTAAATAGCTGCCTCTGGAAACCCTATGAACCTGGAGAAAGGATGAAAGTCACACAAGTGTCAAGGACTTTCATTCATAGGATTGCTATGAGTTGCCTATGACTCAGTGGCACTTAACAACAACAACAGTATTAGACAAGTTTGTGTGTGTTTTATGGTACATGTATCTTTTACTAATGCCTGCAGTTTAGTGTTGTCTATGTTATTGCACAAGCTTTGCCCTTAATCCTTGAATATTTAGGAGATTTGAAAAAAAAAATTGCAGTTTTCTATTTTCCAAAGGCTCAAACTTCTCTTTATCACATTAATATTTTTCACTGCTCTCCTTTGATTATGCTCATAATAATATCCTCTGGAGACTCTGTACTCATTTTCTAGAAAATACAATGAAGGCTTCAAGTTCTTCTATTATACGTGGGTTGATTTTCTTTTTTTTTCTATTAAATTTTTTATTTATTTTTCATTTCAATGAACATCTACAGAGATTTTGGAATTCCATTCATTCATTGTTGCACCGTTCTCCCTGCCCACCTCTAAGCAAGTATGAGTCTGACTAGAGGAATATAATTTTTACTGGCAAGAAGCTGTGCTGCAATCCCAAAGGTACTTAGCTCAAATCCACCCAGGAGCTGCTCCAGAGAAGGATGGGCAGTCTCCTCCTGTGTGATTAACTGCTTCTGAAAACCTGCCAGAGGGATAGCTATGAGTAGGTTCCATACATAACAACTAGCTAGCTAATTGAAACATTAAAGGGATAAGGAGGTAAACAAATACCATTACCTCAGGTTTCAAATGTTAAAGTTAAAACCAGAGTTAGAAGGTAAGTCATTTGAAATCAACACATAACTTCTCCTCTGACTCTTCACAATCTGTTTGAAAGAAATTGAATAAATCAAATTATTAGCTCTCTCTCAGAGCAACATTTGTAAATTATTATAGAAAGAAATGTGTACCTGGCTAATTATATTAGAGAACACTGCTGTTGTTGATTGCCATTGAGTCAAGCATGACTCAGTGACACTATGAACAAAAGACCTGAAGCCTTTCAATATACTATATCATCATTTCTCAAAGTTCATAGAGTTTCCAGAGGCATGTTGTTTAGGAAGTGGATGCCACTCACACTAAATTATTTCCTTGTTTTTGCTTTGCATTTGATAGATACTGACTGTTACTAGATCAAGTGAAGAGAGAGAGATTGGGAGGATACTGGCATATCCAAGACAGTTAAAAGATTTACTGAATGAATTCGCAAAAGAGTTCACCTTCAACAGTTCAGGGACTGTTAGAGTTTTGTTGTTGACATTTTTCAGCTCCACTGACCTTCAGTTAATCACTATCTTCCTTTCAATTATCAGAAGTACAAGAGAGAGAATGTGATGGACAGCCTGGATCATGTATCTATCTACATATACACTCATCTCTTATGACCAAAGGGCAAGGTCAAAGGCATTAACATTGTGCTGCCTAGCCCCACATTTGCTGATCTAAATATTCTTGGAAAATGAGGAACCTCTGTGAATTGGGAATGCAACTAAATGGCATGAAGCTAAGTTCTGAATATGCTAATAAATAATACAATTGATGTTGTTGTAATATGCTCTCAAGTCAACTAAAGGTCAGGTGATTGTGTTGCTGTTAGGTGCCATCAAGAGGACCATGACTCATAGTAATTCTGTGAACAACAGATCAGAATCTTGCCCTATCCTGTGCCGTACTCATGATCTCCTCCATCATGTTCATATTGTTGTAGTCACTGTGTCAGTCCTTTTACCTGAAGGTCTTCCTACCCTCCCCAGCGTAATGTTTTTTCCAAGGAATGGCCCCTTCTGACATCATGCCAAAGCAGGTAAAATGAAATTTCACCATACTTGCCGGTAAAAAGTATCCTGTTGCCTTTCCTTTGGGATATATTTCTTATTCTTTTAGAAATCCACGGGATATTTAGTACTCTTCTTCAACACCATAATTCAAAGGAATCAATTCTTCTTTGGTCTTTTTGTTCATGTCTTAACTTTTAGATATATTGGAGGCAGTTGAGTGTACCATGGCTTGCATCAGATGCATCTTAGTATTTAAAAGACTTTTCTTTAAAAGATCTTCCTTTTTAGCACTTTGGAAGCTCCTTAAGAGTAGTCTTTCCCAATGCAGCGTGTATTTTGACTTCTTGCATACTGCCACCATAAATGTTGATTGTGGATCCTAGCTTCCAAGGAGAAACTTGGTTTCACCCTCTCCAAGACAGACCTTTTTGTTTTCTTGGTGGTCTGTGGTAACTTCAAGACTCTTCTCCAGCATAACTCAAAGGCCTCGATTCTTCTTCTGTCTTCCTTAGTCATTGTCCAGCTCTCTAATGCATAGCGAGTAATTGTGAAGATCAGGCACAACTTAAGTCTCCAGACTGACATCATTGCTTCTCAGTACTCTAGAGGGGTCCCTGTAGCAGATTTTCCTAGTGCAAATTGTCTTTTGATTTCCCGACTGCTGGTGCAAACGATGTTGATTGTGGAGCCAAGAAAGCTTTAATTGTTAACAACCTTGATCTCCTCTCCATCCATCATGGTGCTGCCAAGTGGCCCAGTGGTGAGAATCTTTGTCTTCTTGATGTTGAGCTTCAACCCATATTTAAGACTGCAGACCTTGACCATCTGCAGCAAGGGCTTCCAGGTCCTCCTCAGTTTCAGCAAGCAATGTTGTGTCATCTGCATAACATAGGTTGTTGATGAGACTTGCTCCAATCCTGATGCCACTTTTCTTTTCATAAAGCCCAGTCTCCTGAATGATCTGTTCTGCATATAGACAGAAAAGTATGGAGACAGAACACATCCTGTCTAACTAAATGGTAGAAAGAATATTTCTATCCCGCTCTGACTTTAGTTGTTCTTCTTAGTTATCATCAAGTTGAAACCAACTCATAGCTGACCTTCTAGAGGGTTTTCAGAGGCAATAAATCACACAGAAGGAGATTGACCATTCTTCTCCCGTAGAGCAGTGGGTGGATTCCAATGGCGTGCCTTTGGGATTGCAGTACAACTTCTTACCACTAGGCTACCAAAACTCAATAATGGGTTGATTCTAGAGTTCATACTTTTTTTTTCTTTCTTAATTTCAGTGAACATTCACAGAGACTTTGGATTTCCATTCATTCATTGTTGCACTTTTCTCCCTGCCCACCCCACCTCCACCCCCAGTTCCCTCTTCTCCTTGGAAAGCAAAAGAAAAAACTCCTTCTTTGGTATACAATCCCCTTGCACACCCCACCCCCATTCCAAGTATACTCCACTCTGCAACCCTCATTTCGAACTCTTATGATAATCATAATGCCCTTAAATATATTACTTTTAAACTTGTATTTCTCTGAGAAAATCCTAACTAGTACTTAGCAAATTGAAATATAACTGTTTACATTTTTACTTCTCCTGTGTTTTGAGCAATTAAGAAATACATTATTTTACTATGTCTGTGTTTAGTTCCAAGTATAGTGCCTAAGAGTACATGTTGTTTTTGTTATGTGCCATTGAGTCTTCTGTGACTTATAGAGATCCTATGTACAACAGCCCTAAAATCTGCTCTATACTGTGCCAATCTCACTGTCTCCAACATACCTGCCTCCATTACCCCAGTGACAGAATCGAGGGTCTTCCTCTCTTGCACTGTTCTTCCACCCTCCCAAGCATGGTGTCTCTCTCCAAGGATTGGTCCTGCCTTGCAACATGTCCAATGTATATCGGACGAAGTTTCAGAATCATTGCCTCCAAGAAGCAGCCTGATCTCTCAGACAAACTTGTTTTGTTCTCCTAGCAGTCCATGATATATTCAGTACTCTTCTCCAGCACCATAGCTCTAAGGTATCAATTGACATCGTTGCTTTTCAGTACTTTGGAGAGGTCTCT
The DNA here is from genome assembly GCF_000299155.1 of Elephantulus edwardii. Taxonomy (NCBI): domain Eukaryota; kingdom Metazoa; phylum Chordata; class Mammalia; order Macroscelidea; family Macroscelididae; genus Elephantulus; species Elephantulus edwardii. The sequence goes on along the minus strand of NW_006399758.1, from coordinate 15,112,870 downwards.
GGCAGCAGACTTTCCCAATGCAATTTGTCTTTTGATTTCCTGGCTGCTGGCACCAAGAATATTGATTGTCACTATAGCAGAGTCACTATAACAAAAAGAATTGGGTGACAGAAGAATTTCATGAAACAACATGTGATCAAGAGCCCATAGTGGTGAAGGATGAAGCTCAAGCTCCTCTGAAGTAATTGAAAAAAAAAGCTCCAGGAAATGATGGAGTACCAATTGACGTATTTCAGCAAACAGATGCTGCCCTGGATGTGCTCACCATACTATGTCAAGAACTCTGGAAAGTAACACCTGGCAGAATTACTGGAATAGATGTATATTTATTCCCACTCTGAAAAAAAAAGAAAAAAGATGTCCTGGCAGAGTATGGGAATTATTGAACAATTTCATTAATATCATACACAAGCAAAATCCTGCTGAAGATTGTACAAAAAGAACTGGAACAGTATATTGACAGAACTGTCAGAACACAGGTTTGGTTTAGAAGAGATTGTGGCACTAAGGATATCCTAGCCAATGTTAGATGGATCTTGGCATAAAGCTGAGAGTACCAGAGAAATGTCTCTCTGTTTTATTGACTATGCAAAGGCATTTGACTGTTTGGATCACAACAAATTGTGGCTAACCTTGAGAAGAATGGGAATCCCAAAATGCATACCTGTGCTCATGCGAAACCTATATGTGGACCAAGAAGCAGTAGTTAGAACAGATCAGGGAAACATTGGATGGTGCAGGATCAAGAAAAGTATTCATCAAGGATGCAACATATCTCCATGCCTTTTTAATCAATGTGCAGAACAGATCATTCAGGAAGCTGGACTTTATGAGAAGGAATTTGACATCAGGATTGGAGAAGACCCATCAACAACCTGCATTCTTCAGATCACACAACCTTGCTTGCTAAAACTGAGGAGGACATGAGGCATATGCTGCAGAAGACCAAGGACTGTAGTCTTCAATATGGGTTGAAACTTAACATCAAGAAAAAAAGATTCTCACCACTGGGTTAATTGAAAGCTTCACAACAGATTGAGAAGAGATTGAGATTGTTAACAACGTCAGCTTGCTTGGTTCCACAATCAACGCTCTTGACCGCAGCAGTCAGGAAATCAAAATATGAATTTTGTTGGAAATGTCTGCTCTCATGACCTCTCTATAGTACTGAAGAACAACGATGTCAGCCTGGAGACTAAGGTGCGCCTGATCCAGGCTATAGTCTTCGTAATTACGTGCTATGCATCAGAGAACTGGACAATGACTAAGGATGATAGAAGAAGTACAGATGCCTTTGAGTTGTGGTGCTGGAGAAGAATGTTGAACGTACCGTGGACTACCAGGAGAACAAACAGGTTTGTCCTTGAGATGGTGAAACCAAGCTGCTCCCTGGAAGGAATGATTTTGAAGCTCTGTCTCACATACTTTGAACATGTGGCCAGGAAGGATAAGTCCTTGGACAAGAACATCATGCTTGAAAGGGTGGAGGGACAGTACAGGAGAGGAAGACCAAGGATGAGATGGATTGGCTCAGTGATTGGAGAAATGGGATTAGGTCTGTTGGAGACAATGAAATTGCCTCAGGATAGTGCAGGGTTCAGAGCTCTTGTACACAGGGTTGCTATGAGTTGCAGGTGACTTGATGGCGTATAACAACAACAGTAACAATGTGCAGAAGAGCCCTGATAATGTTAGTGGTTAAATACTCAGTTGCTAACAGAAAGGTTGTTGGTTCCAGCTCACCAATTGGTCCTCAGCAGAAAGATGGAGCATCATACTTCTATGAAGATTTATTTCAGCAGCTCAAGCTCCACGTGACAGTTAGTGTTTCTTTGTTCTGTAAGTTCACTTTGAGTTGGAATTAATGTGACAGTAAAAAAGTTTTTGGCTTTCCCCCCCCCCCAAAAGTAAGGAACCATTGCTAAATATTATTGTGAATTAATAAAATAGTATATCAAAGGATGTTTGACCTAATCTATCATTATGTTCTAAACCAATTGATCTCACAGTAGAATCTACTATTTATCACTACAAACCTTCCTGTTTGATGATATAATTACATTTTTTTAAAAATCAATTGTTTAGTCCTTACTACTATTAGAACAGAGATTTCATTAATTTATGAATATAAAATGAAATAGAAGATGTATCATGTATAATCTCTGTTCAGTCATAAAACTCAGAAATAAGTAGAAACATTGACTGAGAATGAAATTAAGAACATTATTAAAAGCATAGCCCATACTGGAAGAGCTCAGAGTAGTTTACTTTCCCAGATGATGGGACAGCTGCCCGAAAAGTAGCAGAAGCCATGGAATTCAACCAGGGCCATGAACACATAACATCACACAGCTAGAAAAATGAACATTTAGGCAAGGGAAAACAGAATTTATAACATTAAGAAAGGTTTAGGATGTTCTTGGAAAGCAGTCATTAGACCCGTTATATTCTGGGAAGCCTCTTTATAGCTAAGTAAATTTTGGTTCTATTTCACCAAACTGTATGTTCCATCCACCCCCTGCCTTCTAATGGTCAAAATGAAAATTTTTATAGGCTAACTGCAAAAGAATACTTTGAGTTTTAAATCTGTTGTTAATAGGTTTGCTATAAATCATACTTGAGTTTATGGCACCTAACAACAACAACAACAACAACAGCAACAGCAACAAACATCTAGAAAGAAATAAACATGTAGAAAGGCCCAAAGTATAAGTCTTGCTCCGTGTACACTGCCCGGGAACCAGTTCATGAGTTTGATTATTAGCAGAGGAAACTCTGTCTCAGTCAGAGACGCAGAAGTCTTTCCTGGTAATGTTCATCACTAGTAATGGTATCTGTCAGTCAAGACTTTCTAAATTGTCTAGGTAATGAAATAAAAGTAAAGCCGTTTATGATTTAACTGGATGCAAAGGAGTGTTACAGAAACTTTCCTATGAATCATACTGTTGATATTCTAAATATAAAAGTTGTTATTAAGGAATCATTGAGAATTATGAATAGCAATGTATTATTACATCTGCTGGTATCCACATCATGCAATGGCTGTTCACGTCTTGTTTTGATATGCCTTCTTCTCTAGGCAGTAACTCTAATGAGAAGAGGCCCTTGGGCATCTCAAAATTAATTACAAAATGGTGAGTTTTAAATGGTACCCTAGAGATATGAATGAACATTTATGATCCCAAAGGCACTAAATTGAGAATCAAGATATAGCTTGTTCAACATGATAAGCAAAACATACTAGCAAAAATAAGTTCGATTTTTTTTCATTGTCATTTCTTCACAGAGGAAAATTTGCCCCAAAGGATGCATATTAATGCATAAAACATTTAATACTCTACAACAGTACCTTAGTTGGCAAACATTTAAAGATGACCAGTACATAGTACATTAGACACTGTCTGAAATGCAAAAGGGATATTAAAATTGTTAGACTCTGGAAAGCACATTAATTGTGTGTACATTTAAGAAGTATGTATATTTTTAAGAAAGCATTGCAAAAGAGTTGTAGACAACAATAGACAGTTCAATATATAACCCTACATTACCGGTAATAACCAATATTAACCTACAAGTGAAAAAAAGAAAAAAGTGTTTTCCCAATATATGTCTAAGATATATTGCTTTAAAATCATTTGCACATGCTAAAATGCAAGTGTTAATTCTATCTCCTGTGGTTAACTAACACTTATTTTCAGTAGAAAAACTGGACACTGTTATATCAGAATGAAATAGCTTTATAACTGTTTTTTCATAACCTTGTAACCTCCAGTAGTTTAGAATATGGTTGTATTTCCAGCTGTTATTTCATCTGGTAATATGTTTTAAAGGAACTTATAGGGATCAATAGATCTCTGGTGGCTGGTTTAGTGGTAAGAAATTGCCCTGCAATCCCAAAGACATGTGGTTTGAATCCCTCAGTTTCTCTGCAGGAGGAGGATGGGCAATCTCCTCCCACACATTTAACTGCCCCTGTAAACCCGCTGGAGGGTCAGTTATGGGTCCTTCCGACTCGAAGGTATGCAATACCATAGGAATCATATCACTCATAAACGTCAAAGCTTAATTTGCAAGTTTAAATCATGTGTCTGGATGCCTCATATTCAATCCTCAGTGGTAGGAAGGATGTCCTAAAGACGTCTAAAGACCATCAAAGTAACAGTTGGTTTCCTGGCTTCTCTTCCCAAGGTTTTCTGTTCCCCCAGAGGCTCTGTTTGTAAATATACATAAAGAGTGTCCTCCTTGCTCTATTACTTTAATTTTTCTTTAATGTGAATACAACAACATGTTTAATGCAGAAAACCACATGCAAGGTGCTCCATTGGGAAATATTTTGTCAAGGGGTATAATTCTGTGGTCGTAAATTTCTAGTATGTGCAGCTGTCCTGCCTAATGATTAAGGATTATGTCTCTACACCTGGTCACATTATTGTTTGCTATCACTGCATGCTATTATCGTTTTCTTTTCTAAAGCTCAGTGTTCAAATTAAGTTAAGCCATACTATCTTTATACACAATGCGGCTTATTATTTCATTCTTTATAAAGTATAAATTTTGTTAAGTACTACCCTGTCTGCTTAATACCATTGTTTCAACAGAATCTCACAAAAAACATTGCTTTTTTGTGTGTTTTGTGATTGCCTATATACATATATACACACACAAAACATTTTTCCCTGAGTGCTCTGTCATATACACAATATTACCAAGAAATTGCGAATTGGATATTTCTGTGGTCACCTGAGGTCATCAAAACTATCTGGAACACTTTCATTGCTAATTATTATTTTAGAAATATTACTGTTTTGCTTTTAAAGTATTTTATTGGCATTTCAACATTACTGTGAAGAAGTTTTATCTTTTATAAAAAATATATGGAACACTTCACAAATTTGCTTGTCATCCTTGCTCAGGGGCTGTACTAATCTTCTGGGTATCATTCCAATTCTATTATACCTGCTGCCGAAGTGAGCGCAGTTTTTATCTTTTTAGGGAAAAATAGCTCACTTACTCTTATAGGGCAGAATTTTTTTGTGCAACCATTCCTTTATCTTTCCATTTTGTCTAGTAGCACTTACGTTCTTCCGTCCCCTTGAAAATAATAGGCAATCAATAAGAATTTTCATAAATACACAAGATAGATTATAATTATGTTTAGCTTTGTAAATTATTTGGCTGTGCGTTTTCTGAGTTCACAAAGTTTTTGTAAATATTTTCCAGTTTCATAAAGGGGATCTGTAATCTGAAGGAAGAGAAGACTTGGTGGCACAGTAGTTAAGTATTTGTTAACTGAAAGTTTATTGAGACTCCCCAGTCATTCCGCAGGAGACAGGTGGAGCAGTCTGCATAAGGAACACAGCCTCGGGCCCCTGCGGTACAATCAGATTCGACATGAGGACACACCACAACAGGCTGTAGGACATTTTGGGGACTATATTAGAGATAAATGAATACTACTTTTCTAGTACAGATAACAGCTACGAGCATAACATAGGAAATGCTTACTTTTTTTGAGGCAACCGGATATTAGTAAGATTTTTTTTTTAAGAACTTCTGAGCAATTAAACACCAAGTTGCAAGTGAGATGAATGGAAAAACAAAGGCAAAATTGCACGCATGTGGTATTTACAGTAGAAGAGTATGCAAAATAAAGCTTTAATTAGAAAAATTTACTTTGCATAATCTTTTTTGAATGAATGTTCTGATTTAAGAGACTGAGGTAGTATAAAACATTACCAAAGGCGAGGCTGGCCTTTTATCACATCGACCTGCAGAACTTCTTTACTTTTTTTAATTATTTTTATTAATTTTCATATAATAATACCTTTACAGTATACTTCATTCATAGACATTGTTTTATACCATCTTTATTTGACATTGTATTTCATACAGTCATTCATATACATTCTATTTTACATTAAATTTTTTGACTAGTTTATTTACAAATTCAAATACATTGTTTTGCAGAACTTTCATGTTCTTGTAATGTGATAATTGCCTGGATAAAACTTTGTGGCGGAGATTCACAGACTGGTGCAAAAATCTCTCTGCAGCCGCCGTCAAGTTTGTTTGTGCTCTTAAATATTTTTTTAAAAAGTTTAAATCTCTTTCTTGTGTATTTTTAAAAAATCTAATATTTTGCTCATGACTGTAGCAATATAAATTGTCTGACAGAATTGATGATATTTACAAAAGAAAAATAAAGTTCATAAGGCTATGCTTTTGGGGTAAGTATGAGTACGATAAATGGCCTCTAGTTTAGGAAATCTTCGGAAGGAAGGGATGGCATAACTCTTACCACAACAGGCTGCTAACTGAAAGGTCAGCAGTTTGAATCCTCCATCCTCTCTCTCTTGGGTAGAAAAGATGAGCAGTCATGCCTGTAAAGATGTATAATTTTAGGACATAAATAGAGAGTTTCTGAGAGTGGGAACTGAATCAGCTGCAGTGAATTTTGGTATTTGATGCCCCCTAGATTCTATAGGCCTGCTCATAGCCTACACTGAGGACCTAAGGGGTGCTCCTATAGTTTTGATCCCCACAAAGTATGCAGCAGCCTGGTTGTATATTGCAATCGGAGACAACCACAAAATGAGAACTATAGGTTATGACACCTACAAATAACTTTTTAAAAGTAATTCGAGAGAAGGTTATACAATGCCCAAATATGCATAAAATATAACTATACATTTGTAAGAATAATAATAATAATAAAAACTACTTTAGTTCTGAGTAAGTCTGTGAAAACATGTGAACTCTACCAGTACTGAAAATTACTACCCATGATGTCATCCTCTCCTTACAACATCCTTCTAGAGGGAACAAGGAAGCTCTGGTGGCGTAACTCACAGGGATTTGTACTCTTAACTCAAAGTGCTTCTTTGGTGGTTCAAATCCATCAGCCATTCCATGAGAGAAAGTTGGGCAGTCTCTTCTTACAGGATTTTAGCCTTGGAAACCTAGTGAAGGGTCAGATGTAAGTCAGTTTAGACTTGGCTGCAATGAGAGTTTGAGAGAATTTATTACCTAAGGATCTAACTACACACACATTTTAAATTGTCTAACTATATACTCAAGTGTATTTTTAAATTAGCAAAAAAATAATTTCAAAGTGGATTAGGACAAAGAGAAAGAGGGGAAGGGAAGAAAATGTGCAACAATGAATGAATGAAAAAAGAAAAACATATTTTACATAAATAAAACCAATAATATTCCATACTGTTTAAGATGGAAATAAACAAGGATTTTTTTTTATATTGCTGACTATTGTAAGCATAACTGTGATAAAACTCTATGTGCCCTTTCATTTTTCAGCATCTCTTGGATAAGCAAGTCTCTCAGATGATAGAAATTGTATTATATGTACTTTTGCCTATATTACTGCACATTAAAAACGTGTGTATTTTCAAGCAGAGTTTTGTAGAAAAAACCATCTATGTAACACAATATTTTATAGACAGACACAAATCCACTGTAACAAAAGAGAAGTTTTGTGATAATGTTTAAAATTATAATATCTTCATATCCTTTCTCTGTTAATTTTTATTTGGGGAATTTTTTCCTACTGATGTATTTTCCCACACTAAAAGGTATAAAGTTATATGATAGAAACTTCCTTGTAGCGTTATTTATTTATCATTTTCAAAAATTTAAGAGAACCTAAATGGCAGACAGTAGAGTAACAGTTAAATCAACTGCTATTTCTTCTCCTTGGTCTATTTTTTAGCAATTATGAATATAGTATGAAACCTGCATAGAAATAGAAACCTTTTTCATTTAATATAGAAAACACAAAGGTGTTTTCTAGACATGAAAATACTATGAGGTTAAATAACAGTCTTTTTTTTTTTGGTTGTGCAGTATCAGCTATGTTTATTTTACTCAGTAATTTTCTATGATAGTGAATGAACTTTGTGTTTTGAATTTTTAGAAAGATAAAACGTTGTTGTTTTGTGCTGTTGAGTCACTTGTGGCTCATAGCAACCTTATGTACAATAGCTTTAAATCCTGCTTTAACTGTGCCAACCTCATTGTCTCTGACACACCCACTCCCACTACCCCAATCGCTAAATCAATCCATTTCATCGAAAGTCTTCCTCTCCTGTGCTCTTCCTCCACTCTCTCAAACATGATGTCCCCCTCCAAGGAATGGTCCCTCCTTGTAACATGTCCAAAGTATGCCAGAAGAAGCTTCAGAGTCCTTGACTCCAAGGAGCAGCCTGTCTTCATCTTCTCCAGGACAAACCTGTTTGTTCTCCTAGCAGTCCGTGGTATATACAGCACTCTTTTCCAGCACCACAGCTCAAAGACATCAATTCTCTATCATCTCTAGTCACTGTCTAGCTCTCTGATGCATAGCACATAATTGTGAAGACTACAGCCCGGATCAGGTGCACCTTAGTCTCCAGCCTGATGTCGTTGCTCTTCAGTACTCTAGAGAGATCCCTGACAGCTGATTTTCCCAATGCAATTCATCTCTTGATTTCCTGGCTGCTGGTACCAAGAGTGTTGACTCTGGAGCCAAGCAAAGTAATACTGTTGACTATGTTAATATCTTCATCATCTATCATGATGCTTCTAATCATCCAAGTGGTGAGAATCTTTGTTTTCTTGATGTTGAGCTTCAGTCAACATTGAAGCCTGCAGTCCTTGACCATCTGCAGCAAGCACTTCAGATCCTCCTCAGTTTCAGCAAGCAGAGTTGTGTCGTCTGCATAATGCAGGTTGTTGATGAGTCTTCCACCAATCCTGATGCCACATTCCTCCTAATATAACTCAACGTCCCAGATGATCTGTTCTTCATACAGATTGAAAAGGGATGGAGACAGATTACATCCCTGGCTGACCCCCTCCCCAATTTTGAACCATGTAGTGTCTCCTTGCTCTGTTCTGATGACTGCCTCTTGGTTCAAGTGTAGGTTTAGCATAAGCACAATCAAACGTTCTGAGATTCCCATTCTTCTCAGAGTCAGCCACAGGTAGAATAGACATGTAAGAATGTAATTAGAATTACTGTATGCTATGTTTAAAGAATAACTTAATATTTCTTTTTTATTTTCTCATTGAAATAGGAGTAATTCTTTGCATATGGTTGAAACTTATTTCCTGTACTTACTAACATAGTGATTAATGTTTAAGAGTTGTGTTTTTATTTTCTTAAGTAATTCATTTACACTGTGTTTCATTCATGTGCATTGCATCCCATACAATTCCTCATTTATATTGTTACTTACAATCACCCATATATATTGTATCCCATGTAATTAATTACCACTTATCAATTCTTATTATTATACCATCTTTTCAAGTCCCAATTGAGTCTTTTCCTTTCTCACCTTCTACCCTAATCTACTACTAAACTCTTGTTACCCTAATGATTTCCACCCTTCTCCTTTTTCAGATCCCTTCCTTCATCCCCCTTTCTTTTTGAACATTGATACTCATCTTATTAGTTATCTTTTTTTAAAATTTTTACTTTCACTACACAGTTCTCTCCATTTTATTTTATGTAGATTTACACACAAAATTCATACACATTGTGTATTATTCATGTATATCCCATTTTACACATTCCAACATTCACACTGTGTTTCAAATAGTCACTTGTGTAAATTGTGTTTTATAAAATTAATTACCATTGATCTATGCCTACTATTGCCCCGTCCTTTTAGGTTCCCACTAGATCTTTACTAATTTCTTCAAACCTCCCCCCTAAACTGTGTTATCCTAGTGATTTCCTCTCCACCTTCTGACCCCTCTTCTTCCTCCTTTGGACTTTTATCCATAACTTACAAGTTATCCATCTCTTTTTATAATAAGAGCCTTAAGCAGTATTTGTCCTTAAGAGACAGATTTAATTCATTTAGCTTAATTCTGTCTAGACTTCCCCATGTTACATAGTTTCTTACTTAATCATTTCTCCTTAGTATTGCATCGTATTCCAGTGTGTGAATATATTAGTTCAGTGTGTGAATATATCACAGATTCTCAAGTCATTTCTCCTTATTGCTGCATAGTAGTTCAGTGTGTGAATATATCACAGATTCTCAATCCATTCTTTTATTGGTGGGCTTTTGAACTGTTTCCATATTCTTGCTATTGTGAATAACACTACTAGAAACATAGATGTACATATCTTTTCATATCTCAGTTCTCATTTCCTTGGAGTATATTTGTAGCAGTGCAATAGCTAGGTTGCATGTGATTTCTGTGTTCAGCTTTTTGAGGAAATGTCAAACTGCCTAGAATGTGTGTACAATTCTACAACCCCACAAGTAGTGGATATCCAATCTCTCCACTCCACATCCTCTCCAAATTTTATTGCATTCTGTCCTGTTGAATTTTGCTGTTGCTTCTGGGATGAGATGGTATCTCACTGTGATTTTTATCTCTCTGATTGCCAGTGATTTTGAGTATTTCTTCATCTGTCTGTTGGCCATCTGAATGTCTTCCTTTGTTAATAGATTTTTCATGTCTCTTGCTCATTTTGTTATCATTCTTTATCATGCGGAGACCCTGTAGTGTTATGTAAATTTTTATGATATCGTTTTCTGAGATGACATTGCCAAATGGTTTTCTGAGTTGGCAGGGATTGTTTCCCACTTTATTAGGAAAAGTTTTTGATACATACAGAGAGTTAATTTTTAGAAGGTCCCACTCATTGATTTTGTCCTCTCCTGCTTGTGCATTTCTGGCTATAGTTGTAGCCTGTTTATGACATAATCTAGGGCTTAAAAGTTTGGTTCCATTTTGTCTCTTGTGACCCCTATAGTTTTGGGCTTTACCCCTGGGTCTCTGACCCACTTTGAATTGACTTTTGCATGTGGTGTGAGATGTTTCACACATATTTCAAAGAGTGAGAAAAAGCAATGTGGATATTGTTTCAGTTTTCTGCAGACTAACGTCCAATTTTGCCAGCACCATTTGTTGAAGAGGTTATCATTTCCCCATTTAATAGGTTTGATTTGTCATCTACTGTATGTAGATGGGTTAATTTATGGGTTCCCAAATCTATACCATTGGTCTATATTTCTGTTATTTTGCCAATACCATTCTCTTTTCGTTACTATGTCTATGTAGTAGATTTTGAGATCATGGAGTGCTATACCTCCCACTTAATTTTTATTTTTATTTTTCAGAAGAGCTTTGTTTATTGAGAATCTCTCCTTTCCATAGAAATTTTCCAATTGCCTTTTCTCCTTGAAATATGTTTGGTATCTGTATTGGGATAATATTGAACATGGAGATTACTTTTGTAATATTTCCATTTTCACTATATTGAGTCTTCCTTTCCATGAACAGGAAATATTACTCCATTTAGTTTGGTTGTTTCTTCCTACTCCCACTTTATTTTTGTTTTATATTGGTTTGCATACAAAATTCATATACATTGTGTATCATTCATGCACATTACACTTCACATATTTCTACATCACATTGTTTTTCAAATGATTATTCATGTGCATTGTGTTTTATAAAATTAACCATTGATCACCATCTTTTCAGGTCCCCAGGATTTTTCCTAAGTCCTTCACTACCCACTGCTCTGCAAACAAGTTCTGTTATCCTTGTGAATTCCTCCCTTTCCAACCCTCTGCTCTCTTTTCCCCTTCCCTTTCTCCTTGTGGACTTTTATCCACATCTTGTTACCATTACATTTTAACAATAAAGGTCGTATGCAGTATTTTTCCCATGAATCTGAGTTAGTTCACTCATCATAATGTTCCCTAGATTCTCCCATGTTGTATGTTGTTGTTGCTATGTGCCATCAAGTCACTTGTGACTCATCGCGATTCTATGTACAACAGCTTTGAACCCTGCTCTATCCTGAGCCAACCTTATTGTCTCTGACGCACCTACGCCCATTTATTGAGTCAATCCATCTCATTGAAGTTCTTCCTCTCATGCTGTCCCTCCACCCTCCCAAGCATGAGGTCTCTCTCTAAGCACTGGTCCCTCCTTGCAACATAGTGTTTTACAAAATCGTTGATGCCAATCCTGCCAGAACTATCCATTGTTAAGAGTGATGTGTTAAAATCTCTTCCTATTATGGGTGGTAATGATGTTTATTTATTTCTTTTTTCAATTCTGTCATCCATTGTTTTATGTATTTTGCAGGTGAATAATGTGACCAAGGTTATGTCTTCTTGATCTATTGTGCCTTTAATCATGATGTAGTACCCTTCCCTGTATTTTATTTTGGTTTACAACCTGAAGTCCATTTTATTGGTGATTAAGTAATATTTCCACTCCTATTTTTGTGTGGATGTCATTTGCTTGCTATGTAGTTATCAAGTCTTTAATTTTTAGCATTACCCTCTCCCTCATTTTTTAGATGTCTTGTAGGCAACATATTGATTTGCTTTGGTTTTTGTTTGTTTGTTTACATTCTGCTATTCTTTTTCTCTTAATTGATGCATTTAATGCATTTATATTAAGTATAATTATTTACAAGCTATGTTTATTACTGCCATTTTGCTGAGTTTCTTTTTCTATTATTTCTGGTTACTATGGTCCATCCAATTCCCTTTGGTGTCTCTGTGTGAAGGACTTTCTCTAGTATTTCTTGTAGAGTTGGTCTTGTTTTAACAATTTTTTTTATTCCTGCTTTTCTGCAAATGACCTAATTTCCTCCTTCATATTTGATGAAAAGCTTTGCTGAGGACAGGATCCTCATCTGGTAATTGGGGCTCCCCCCCCCCGCCTTTTACCTATACCTTTCCATTGTTCTTTGCTATTATGGCTCCTGCTTCAAAATTATAGCTTAATTGAATTGTTTCTCCTTTATAGATGACTTTTGTTTTTATCTCACTGATTTTACAATTTTATCTATGATTCTGGAAAATTTGACTTTGATTTTTTCTTGCTGTTTTTCTTTGAGGTCTAGTCTGTTTGGACATCCCTGAACTTCTTGAATGTGGATTTTCTTGATTTTCTTGATGCTTGGGACGTTTTCTCCTAATACCTCTTCCACAATTTGCTGAGTGCTTTTCTTCTCCCCCCTGCATCCCCCCCCCAACCCCGTGTTGGAATTCCTGTCATATTTATGTTGTTCCATTTGACACTGTTTTGTATGGTTCTAATGTTTTTTTTTCATTTTGTCTCTGTTGCTTGCTCACTGTCTGTTCTACCTTTTCTAATTTTGCTTTTTTGTTCCTGCAGTATGTTTGATAATTCTGCCATTTCAGTCTTGATAATCTGGATTGTATTTATATACTTTTATGTTATGTCCAGTATTATATTGGTAGTATTGGTTGAATCTTCTCTATATTGCTTTATATTATATACTTTTATGTTATGTCCAGTATTATATTGGTAGTATTGGTTGAATCTTCTCTGTGTTGTGCTTTTTAAAAAAAATATTGGAGCCCTTTATATACGGTTTCAGTTATTTCTTTCAGCAGTTGTAACTTTTTAATTTTCAGTTCATGTAACTCCACATTGATAGATTTCTCCTGGCTTCCCATCTTGGGTGTATTTGCTTTATTTATGATTTTAAATCATTCATCCTTTATACCTTCTTCAGGTAGCTGTTCATATAACTCCACATTGATATATTTCTTTTGGTTCTCTGTCTTTTGAGTACTTATTGGGTCTGCAATCTCATTTGCTCTTTTAAGAAAAGACGTGTTTTGTTTTTTCATAATGTTTGAAATTGCCTGTTGCTTTCTTGACATTATGTGAAGTTCTTGGTGGGAGAGAGATGTGGGGTGGACAGTTTTTGTTGTGTCTGTGTATATTATTGACAACTCCTTATCTTTATGATGCTTTTGATAAGTTGTAGACTTCAGTGTTGCATCCCAGTTGACTTTCCCAGTTGCAGTCTTCCATGCTTGTCAGGCATATCTGTTTTCTGTTTCCTCTGGCTAATTTGTCATCCAGTTGTTGTTTGAGGGGAAATTATCTGGAATCTTTCCCTTTGCCCAGCAATACTGGTCCACTTCTGGATACTGTCTTGTAGTTTGATGGGGAGCGAGGTTCCCCCCAGGGGTAAGCAAAGTTCCAGGGATGCTGCTGGAATATATCTTACTCAGGGAAAAGACCTAGCAAAGTGACAAGTTCCCAACCATCTGGTCCCATGTCTCATGGCTAATGGCCATGTACCACTCCTTTCTCCCAAAGCTGATTGTGGGGGCAACTCTTTCCACTCTAGAAGACAAAGACACAAGGTAGTACAATTTTTTAGCAATTCCATTCTCAGTTCTGGATACCCTCTAAAGTTCAAGCATACCTATATCTCCTCCTCAGAAGCCACTGAACTAAAGGGGAATTAGTTGTGCCACAGAGGACAAAGACTCAAAGAAGTATCAGTTTTTCCGCAATGCAGATCTCAGTTCTGAGTGCCAGCTAATGTCCTTAGCTTAGCAGAGTCTGCTACTAACTTGAGAGTTTGAATGTAACTATCTACTGTATGAAAATTTAACAAGACTCTATGTTTAAAAAAAGTGTACAGAGGATATATTATTATTTTTATATATACACACACATATATACATACACATACATATGTATGTACATATACATACATACATACACACACACACACACAGACACACATATATATATCTGCAACAAAAGTGGTGTATCATTGCTCTTCAGTACTCTGAAGGGGTTCCTGACAACAGACTTTCCAATGCAATTCATCTTTTGATTTCCTGACTGTTGGTACCATGAGTGTTGATTGTGGAGGCAAGTAGACTAAAGCATTTGTTTTAAAACTACTAACAGTAATATTATGACTGGTCA
>NW_006399758.1:15095214-15097128 GCF_000299155.1 Elephantulus edwardii | reverse complement strand
ATTTAACTTTATTTTTACTTTTTAAAATGTACTATAAATACATTCTGAATTTTATGCAATTTGAGTCAGTTGGCCAGGTGGCTGTCATCCAGATTTCTTGGCAGAATTTAGTGAGCATATCCAGGACAGTGTCTGTTTGTTGAAATATGTCAGTTGGTATGCTGTAAATTCCTGGAGCCTTGGTTTTTGCCAGTTCTTTCATAGCAACTTGAACTTCTTCCTTCATCATCATAGCCTCTTGCTCATATGTTATTTCATTAAATTCTTCCGTGTCAGCCAATTCCTTCTGGTACACTCCTTCCATCTTATTTTAATGTTTCTTGGATCATTTAACACTCTGCCAAAAGCATGTTTAAGTATTGCCACTCCTGGCTTGAATTTTTTTTTCCAATTCCTTCAGCTTAAGAAATAGTGAGCTAGTCCATCCTTTTTGGTTTTATGACTCTAGCTCTTTGCACATTTCATCATAGTATCTTGCTTTGTCGTTCCGAGCTGCCCTTTGAAATTTTCTGTTCGGCTCTTTAATCTCTTGATTTCTTCCTTTAGCTTTGGCTTTTTGGCACTCTAATGCAATATTCAGAGTCTCATCTGACACCCATATTGGTCTTTTCATCTTCTTCAGCTTTTGCAATGATCTTTTGCATTCTTCATGGATGATTTTCTTGATATCCTCCCAGAGCTCATTTGGTCTATGCTCATTGGTGTTCAAGGCCTCAGACCTGTTCCTGAGATGGTTTTGAAACTCAAGTGGGATAGATTTAAGGTTAAATTTTGGTTCCTGTGTATTTGATTTTATTTTCTTCAACTTCAGCTTAAACTTGCACATGAATAGTTTGGTGGTCTGTTCCACAATCAGCACCTAGCCTGGTTTTCCCAGCTGATAGTGAGCTTCACCAGCAATTCTTTCCACAAATGTAATTGATTTAGTTCCTTCCTATGCATACCATCAGGTGAAATCTATGTGTATGGCCTGCGTTTAAAAAGTATTTGCAGTGAATAAATTATTAAATGTACAGAGTTCTATCATTCTATCTCCAGCCTCATTTCTGTCAACGAGTCCATGTTTTACAGGTACTGATGATCCTTCTTTTCTGTTCCCAACTTCTGCTTTCCAGTCACCCATTATTATCAATGCATCTTGATTGCATGTTTGATCAATTTCTGACTGCAAAAGTTGGTAGAAATCTTCTGTTTCTTCCTCTTTGGCTGTAGTTGCCAGTGCATATATTTTAATAATAGTGGTATTCACTGGACTTCGTGTATGTGTATGGATATTATCCTGACACTCCCCACATTGTATTTTATTCCAAGGAAAGGTGACCTGACAGAATGTAGAAATTATCAAACAATATCATTAATATCACATGCAAGCAAGATTCTGTTTTAAATTATCCAAAAACGACTGGAGCAACACCTCAAAAGAGAACTGCCAGATGTGCAGCTGGGTTTAGAAGAGGCCGTGTCACTAGGGGTATTACAGCTAATGTTAGATGTATCTTGGCAGAAAGTAGAGAGTACCCGAGTAATGTCTTATCTGTGCTTCATTTATCGTGCAAAGGCTTTTGACTGTGTGGGTCACAATAAGATATGGCTGACTCAAAGAAGAGTGAGAATCCCAGAACATTTGATTGTATTTATGCGAAACCTTGAACTAAGAGGCAGTTGTCAGAACAGAGGAAGGAGACACTGCATGGTTCAAAATTGGGAAGGTTTCTGCCAGGGATGTATTCTGTATCCATACCTTTTCAATCTGGATGCAGAACAGATCATCCTGGACTCTGGACTGTACGAGGAAGAATGTTTCATCAGGTTTGGAGGAGGACGCATCAACAATCTGTGTTATGCAGATGACACAATCCCACTTGCTGAAAATGAGGGAGACCTGAAGCACTTGTTACAGAAGGTCAAGGACTG
>NW_006399758.1:15084216-15094559 GCF_000299155.1 Elephantulus edwardii | reverse complement strand
TCTTGTACATAGGATCACTATGAGTGGCAAACAACTCGACAGCACATAACAACAACAAGAACATGCACTCAAACTGAGGTTAAGAAAAAACACTTGAAACTACATGTTTGCACTATATTCTCTTAGTTATTGCTTGTCATATTTACCACCCGTTCTGATATTTGCACACAATCTCCTTTACCCCCTAAGCTTCAGGTTTCTCTAGACAATGTGAATAACACAAAAACTCTTTAATTCTCCAGCCAAAGACCTGAAAAGCCTCAGAGCTGCTTTCCCTTCCCTGGAGAGTTTTGTTATTTACGTCCTCGCTCCCCAAACTTGCAAGATCACCAGAAGTGCATGGAGTCTTGTTGATGCACTGATTGTAAACCTCCCCAGGTCAACTGCTTAAGCATCTCCTGGGTCCAGTCTTAACAGCAGGCATGTTTGGGAAATTCTGAATGAAATAATAAGATTACATAATGGATTTTCTATCTGTATAGATCCATATGAATCTCTTGGAAACTCTCACAACCTGGTTACCTCCTGTCTTTGTCTTGTCATCACCTATCTTTCACCTCATTTACAGCATTTTCTTATCTTTAAAAAAAATTGACTGAAGTTTTGAAAATCATATTTGGATTTTTTTTCTTGCTAAGTATTTACAGTCTGTCATCTACTTATAAGGCAAATAACATTTTTTTCTTCTTTCTTAATAGGTAAGATTTGAGCACTCCATGTTTTTTTTTTAAAAAAAGATATGTATTTATTTCTTTTATATTGGTTTGCATGAAAAATTCATACATGTTGTGTTCCACACATTTCTTCATTCACATTTTGTTTCATATGATCATCCCCATACATTATATTTTATAAAGCTAATTGATCTTGGTCCATTATCACCCCATATTTTCAGATCCCCACTGGATCTTTCCTAATTCCTTCACCCTCTGCCTGTGCTCTCTGAACTCTATGACTCTGTGATTTCCCCCTTCCCCACCCTCAGCTCTCCTACCTATTCCCCTTCCCCCATTAGACTTACATACACATCTCATTAGTTGTCTTTCCATTTTTACAATAATGATCTTATGCAGTATTTGTCCTTGTGGGACGGATTGAATTCACTTAGCACAATCACTTCTAGCCTCTCTCATGTTATATAGTATTTTTAAAAATAGTGCAAATCATATTTGTTTTTCATTTATTCATTCGTAGACATTTTGTTTTATAGTATTAATTGACATTGATTAATATGTTGTTGCTGTTGACTGTCTTTGAGTCGAGCACGACTCATAATGACCCCATGAACAAAAGGTCTGAAGTCCCTCTATAACTATTGACATTCATAGAGTTTCTGGAGGCATGTTATTTAGGAAGTAAATGTCACTCCTGCTTCCAGTTGATTAATATAGCTAATTAATTACAATTCATTTACACCATTTCTTACCTGTTGCTTCTTTAAGTGTCTTGAGTGTGAACTCAATATTCAGTGCCTGAAATCCCCCTTTCTCTTGTCCTTCTAACCTTGTATACTTATCTTTTGTACTTACCCCTTGTGGTGTTAAGGGTTTATTGTCCAAAATTATTTCCTTACCTATTAACTTAATTTGCCATGTGGATGGGTAGAAATATGTAAAAAGGGTGTGATAGCCTTGCACATACAAGGGGATTGACTAGTTTTACCAATTCACAAAGAGGATTGACTTGTCTCACCATTAAATTGAGCAGATACAGCATTGAAAGAGGAGGAATTTCACCGCCAGGGAACAAGCTGTAAGAAAATGTAATGCATCCTTCAAGACCAAAGATTCTTGCACCAGACAGACTAGGACTTAGGAGACCAACAACTGTAGCAGCCACCGTGGAGACATAGAGATCTGACATGGGATGGAGCAGACCTTCAGACCCCTAAGCCATTGAACCAGAACACAGGCCTTTTGCGTAAGTTTGTTAAAGGGATCTGAGTCAGAGCGCCAATATTGACAGATCGAGAGCCTTTTAACACTGGCCTAAAGCTGTGAGGATCAAGGCTGAGGTGCCTGTGAGCACTTTTCAGAAGCATTGGGATCCTCCTTTGGGTTTTGTAGACTATAAATATTTATGGAGGAAACTTCCCATGTTTTTCCTGTGAAGTGACAGGGAAGTTTGAACTGCTCACTTTTAGGTGACCTTATGTACTATGCCACTAAAATGAAAATAGGAAAAGATCTTTTGGATTGTATTTTTCTCCTGAAAATATAAGACAATTAGGCTAATTCATTAAATAATGTCCTTGTTTTAATTTTTATTTTGTTGATTGTGTCATTTATGACAACATCTCATCAAATCCTCACTGTCTTGCCTTTGTTTTTATCTTACTCATCCATCCATCCATCCATCCATCCATCCATCCATCCATCCAATAATCTCTGTTGACCTAGCATTGTCTCCAACCACCTCTTTCCCATCATCCCCTCAGGTATGCATATTCTTTTCCAACTTATCCATGGCAAAACACATATATCCATTTGGTCCAGGTTGAAGTTCCCTTGTAGTAATTCATTATAGTATTTTTTTTCTGTCTGTTCTACTTATGCTGTCCCCTAATAGCCTTTCTATTTTTATAAGGTTGTTATGAGGTGCCATTGAGTTGACTATAACTCATAGTGACCCTATGAGTTGACCCTATGAACAAGGAATCTGAACCCTGCCCTATCCTGTGCCATCTTCATCATCTCTGTTATAATTGAGCACATTGTTATAGTCACTGTGTCAGTCCATCTGTTTGAGGGTCTTCCTCTCTTTAACTAACCTTCTACCTTTCCAAGTCTGATTTTTTTTTCCAAGGACTGGCCCTTGCTAACAATAAGCCCAAATATGTGACATGAAGTTTCACTGTCCCGGCCTTTAAGGAGCATCCTGGTTGCAGTTTTCCCAAGACATATTTGTTCTTTTGTCAGTACACTCTTCTTCAATACCACAACTCCAAGGCATCAGTTTTCTTCTCTCATCCTTATTCATTGCTCAATATTCAGGGAGTAATTGAAAATCCCGTGGCTTGGATTGTGTGGATGAGATAGGACCGAGTTCGGATCTGTGGTTCATAAAGTCACTATGAGTCATACTCGACTTTACTCCATCTAATAATAACAACAACAAGAGCTAGTGATTTTGAGTACTTATTTATGTATTTGTTGGCCATCTGATAATTATCTTTGGTGAAGAATCTTTTCATCTTTTCTGCCCATTTTATAATTGAGTCATGAGTTTTTTCTTGATTCAGGCACTGTAATATTATGTAAATATTAGCTATGAGTCCTTTGTCAGTTAGATAATTGCAATTTTTTTCACCCTGATAGAGAAGGGGTTTTTTTGATGCACAAAAGGATTTTATTTTTAGAAGGTCCCATTCATCTTTATGCTTTTCTGAGTGTATATTTTTAGCTATTTTGAAAGTCTTGTAATGTCTTGAGAAGTGTGGGTAATTAATGGTAAGAAGCTGCATGGCTGTCCTAAGACACACAATTTTAATCCACCAGCCGCTTCACAATCCGCCATTCTCATCCTTTGTGATTTATTGCCTCTGATAACCTGCTGAAGGGTCAGTTATGAGTTGATTCCAGTTCAGTGGCACACAGCAACAACAATAACATTTATTCCATATATACTAAAGCTTCTATATTTGTTCCTGTTTTTCCTCTGATGACCTTTAGTTTTTTCTCTGATCCACCTAGAGTTGGTTTTTTCGTATAGTGTGAGGTGTGAATCTTGGTCAGTTTTCCTGGCACTATTTGTTAAGGAGGCTTCATTTTCCTACATAATAGATTTCGTTTCTTTGTCAAATATTAGTTGACCATTGGTAGATAAATTGATTTCAGGGTTCTCAATTGTATATTTTAAGTTATATTTCATACTCATTAGTTGTTTTTGTGTGTCATCACATTGCCTGGGACCCATAGTGACCCTATGTACAACAGCTCTGAAGCCTGCCATATTCTGAGCCACTCTCACTGTCTCCAACCTATACCCATTGCCTCAGTTACTGTATCAATCCATCTCATCCAGAGTCTTCCTCTCCCGTGCTGTGCCTCCACCCTTCCAAGCATGAAATCCTTCTCCAAAAGCTAGTCCCTTCTAGCCACGTGCCCAAAGTATGTAAGACGGAGCTTCAAAATCCTTGCCTCCAAGGAGAAACTTGGTTTCACCCTCACTAAGACAGACCTATTTATTTTCTTGGTGGTCCATGGTGTATTCAAGACTCTTCTTCAAAACCACAACTTGAAGGCATAAGTTCTTCTGTCATTCTTACTCATTCATTGTCTAGCTCTCTGATGCAGAGCAAATAATTTTGATGACCACGGACTGGATCAGGTGCACTTTAGTCCCTAGACTGTCATCATTTCTTTCCCCTCAGTACTCTGGAAATGTCCCTGACAGCAGATTTTCCAATGGCAATTAGTTTTTTTGGTTACCAGACTGCTCGTGCCAATAGTGTTGATTGTGGAGCTGAGCAACCTCAATTTAATTTAATTGTTAGCAACCTTAATCTCTTCTCCATCTTTCATGGTGCTGCCAATTGGGCCAGTGATGAGAATCTTTGTTGGTTTGGGTTTTGGGGTTGTTTGGTTTTGTTCTGTTTTGTTGAGCTTCAATCCATACTGAAGACTATAGTCCTTCACCTTCTGCAGCAAGCACTTCAGGTCCTCCTCAGTTTAAGCAAGCAAAGTTGTATCATCTGCATAACATAGGTTGTGGATGAATCTTCCTCTAATCCTAATGCCACATTTCTCCTCATAAAGCCCAGCTTCCTGAGTGATCTGTTTTTCATATAGATATTGAAAAAGTATGGAGACAGGATGTACCCCTGATGCACTCCTTTTGTGGTTTTGAACCATGAAATGTGTCCTTGGTCTGTTCTGGGAACTGATTCCTGATCTGCATATATGTTTCACGTGAGCACAGTCAAGTGTTCTGTGATTCCCATGCTCCTCAAGATTAGCCACAATTTATTGTGATCCACGTAGTCAAATGTCTTTGCATAGTCAATGAAACTCAGATAGACATTGTTCTGGTACTTTTGCTTTCTGACAAGATCCATCAGACATTAGCGATAATGTACTGAGTCTAATAGCCATAAATTGCAAACTTTATCCTGGTGAGGTCCTTGGTCATCTTTTTTCTATCCCTTTAAATATATCAGCATCCAATGACTATTAATTACTATGATTTAATTAAAAGTATAAGGACAACTCCAGATTGGTTCTTCACAGGGTCTCTATGATTCATACACTGACAGTGCCTAACAACAAGAAGTTAAAAACAATTGATAGCACCTTTTCTAAAAATGTGAACTGCACTAATGAAATTAATCTTAAACTCTAGATGTGATAGAAATAAGTGAGAACAAATACTGTATAATATTCTCTGATAGTGTCTAAAAGAGCGCCAGTGAATAAAAATGTAATACAGTTTATGGGGCACACATGGAGAGTGGTTGATAGAAGTTGTTTCGACATTTTGGAGACTTTGAAGTTACCTATAATTAGATTAAATAAATGATTGGATTGTGAGTGATGATAAGTAGTCATTTATCCATACTGTAAGACAAGATATATTTAGATGACTTTAGGGAAGTCAAGAACAATAAAGAGATAGAAGTCCTATTGTTTTCACTCAACTCATTGTCTGACTCAAAACTGACTGATAACTGACCCTCCAGCGGGTTTACAGAGGCTGTAAATCACACAAGAGATTGCCCATCTTTCTGTTCCATAGATGCTGGTGAATGTCAGCTGCCAGAGATCCACTGTTTTTTGGGCTACCAGCACAATTCCATATGGTCTGTGCCACAGAAATATAATCAGAGCATCACCATTGTCTGTTGGTTAGGTGATAAGTGAAGATAGTTACTACCTCCTCTGGGAGAAGGATCACAAAATTTAGGTCAGTGATGAGACTTCAAAACATGTCATTCTAGGAACTTCAGAATGAAGTAATTGCTAGTCAGCATTTCTTGACTTTAAACTGCTGAATGAATAATCAAGAAATTTCAGAATAACTTGAGTGTTTTAAGAAAAGTTACAAATAGTATGGACAGGAACACTTAATAAAGACCTGCAAACTCAGAATTTTAAAACTTTTAAAAACCACTTTCAACTTCTGATAGTCTAGGGAAATAGACATGCTGACAGTACTCAGAATTAAAGCTTGGTTTGAAACAAAAACATGAGGCAGATCGAAGATACAATGGCGGAAATAGCTATCCGTTCTAAAAATAGCAACTGTTGTCACCATTTAGAAGGCAAGTTTTAGCATTTAGACTGAGACTGGTCTTATGTCTGCTAAAATACACTTGTGACATCATAGGAAAGACATTAATTTTGTGATGTACCTTACTATACAGTTATCTCAAGATGGGAAATATAATGTTTTTAATGATTATTGAATTTAAGGGCATATGGATATTTAATTAGTAATAATGCGAAATGTTGGCCAAAATGTTTCATATATAAAGCCAAATACTTAACACACACGCACTTAGTGAACAAGTACTTAAAGTTCAATTTGGTTTTACTTGTTTCAGTCAATTTCATTCTCTTACTCTCTAATTATGATGCAAATAGAGTTTATTGATTTCACATATTTTTTAATTATGGAAAATGTGAAATAATTTGAGATGACAAGATAAGTCTTATCAAGAAGATAAAGACTTGGACTTTAGGAATAAGATTGTTGCCTTTTACGTAAAATTCTAATGGTTTCATTCTTGCTGTCATTAGGTATCAAGCCAGGCAAAAGTATTTTGTCTTCAGCATACTCTAAGGGTAAGTCTACTTTTTAAATTAAAAAAAAAACCAACCCTAATATTACTTAACAGATTTTCTTAAAAATAATTTCATGAAATAGTCAGTCTGCAAGTATATGTCAATACAAAGTCTGTATTTCAGACATAAGTTTTACCTTAACCCTTATTGAATCACTAGCCACAGTATAGAAACTAATTGTTTGCTCACCCTGTTCTTTCAATACAGTAATGAGCAAAGGATTGTGAATTGGAATGGAAGCTCTTAAAACAATGGGAACGACTAATGAAAGTTACATTCTCATTCCTGAATTCTACTACCTGGAAATATATATGAGCACATTAGAAATAAAACCACATAAGAGTATTTTATAAGTGGCAGTTTAACATCTTTGGGTTATGAAAAGAAAGAGCTTTAAATATTGCATTTGATTTTAATTCTGTTCCTCTCTAGGTGCCCATGTGGTATAAATAAAAATCTCTAGCCTTTGGGAGAAAAAATATCATTCAAAAATTTCACTGAAAATTCCCTGTTTTCCACATCTAGGATGGTGATGAACCTCTTGATGAACATTTTCCTAAATATAATTTTGAATGTAACTACCTAGATAATAAAGTATCTAGTTGATGGTGTCATGCATTCAGCAAATGGCTATGTGCTTAGCTACTAATCAAAAGCTAGTAGTTAAAACCTACCTGTAGGTAACTTTAAAGAAAGGACTGGCTTTCTACTTCCGGAAAATAGCAATCATAGAAGACTCTCTGTGTCACACTTCTTCTGACCCACATGGGGTTGATCTCCTTGGGTAGGAGTCAACTTGACAATCGATTTGTGGTTTTTGGTCACCATTCTCATTTCTACGAGTACGATTGCCTGTTAAGAACAACAATCATGTTCATTGACTAAACAGTCATTAACTCTCTTCTTGCCTTGGTACCATGTGGCTCCTTGCTAATGTCAACACCCAGGAGCTATACCACTTATTCTTACATTTTAATCTGACTTAGTTGACTACGTGTTCAATATTGGCTTCTATATCCTCAGTACAAAATTTTGCCCTTTCTTGGTCCTCTTGTGTTCTCCTTTTGGTCTATGATTATGTCTTCTGTTTTGCAAGACATTCTAATTCACAATTGTGCTTTCCTTTCTTGAACTAATAGCTCTTGCTGTTCTTTTTTTTTCCTCAATTAATATTCCTATGTCCTTCCTTAGTAGAGAGGGTACGTGATAGTGTGCTCATCGTACTCCCATTTTGATTTATTCTGATTATTAGCCACTTTTGTTGGAAAAGGAATAAGAAGTCTTGATCCCGTGCTTTGAAGAGAGCCCATTTTGCTTCCACTGCCCTACTGAATGACTGTAGATTAATGTGGTAGATGACAGCTAAGCATACCAAATTCAATATCAGTACTAGACGCCTCGGTCAGCATGTGGTCAGTCTCCTTACCTGCAATTAAACTGCTTCTGAAAACCTGCTGGAGCGTCAGCTATGAATTTGTTCAGACTTACTAGCACATCAATGGCACATAACAACAACAATAATGATGACATATTATATTGGTTATTTTTATTTAAGCCTCTTGTTTAAAGTCAACAAGACCTCGTTGGAAGACCTTTGTATTTAAAAGTCGGTTGCTATTATATTTTGGAGAGACATTTTTTTCTTAGTGGTACAGCACTCTTCTGTCAGTTTGCTGTACTGAGGTAACCTGGTGTTGCTGTGATGCTGAACATTGTGCTATTGTATTGTCAAATGTGATAATGGTTACCCATGGTGGACAGTGTTTTGTGGAGCTCCCAGTTTAAGACAGGTTTTGAAGCAGGAGTGGCATCTACTTCTTAAACAACATTCCTCTAGAAACTATGAACCTTGAGAAACAACAATAGTTATAGAAAGGCTTCAGGTGTTTTGTTCATAGACTCTCTATGAGTCTTGCTTAACTCTTGTTAACACGACAGCAATCAACAACAAAGACAGCACACATCTATTTCTTTACTTGTCTACCTATCTATCCATTAATCTATTCTGTCTTTCTATCAGAGCTTAGAACCAATTAGAATTACAGTAGTATCATTCAGTGATACACTAGACAAATATTGAATGCATATAATTAGTTTGATTTGGAGAATGAACTGGAGAAGGAAGGGAACATTATTGGAAACAAAAATGTGAATCGAATCAGTACTAAATGAATTTTTTTTAATCATTACAGCATTGTTCTCTTACATTATGCAATCTCAGTCTAAAATATGTGAAAAGGATTTTCTTTTTCTTCAAATTTCTAAAACCATGGTCTGTTTCTGGCAATAGACCTCTTTTGAAAAAAAATTTATATTAGTTTGCTCACAAAGTTCATATACCTTATGTTTCACACTTTTCTTCATTCACATTATATTTCATGTTATTTTTAAGTCACATTGTGTTTCATACAATCATTCTCATAAATTGTGATTTATAAAATTAACACCATTGGATCTTGCCCATCATTACTCTGTCTTTTCAGGTCCCAGCTGGATCCTTCCCTTGTCCTGCACCCCCTCCCTTCACCCACCAAACTGTACGATCCTGTGGTTTCTCCCATGTCCATCCTTAGCCGTTTGTTCCCATCCTTTCCCTCTTGGGTCTCCACACGTATTTTACTAGTTATCCTTTTAGTTTTTACAATAATGATCTAATGCAATATTTGTCCTTATGAAACTGAGTTAATTCATTCAATATAATGCTTCCAAGTTA
Organism: Elephantulus edwardii; assembly: GCF_000299155.1. Taxonomy (NCBI): domain Eukaryota; kingdom Metazoa; phylum Chordata; class Mammalia; order Macroscelidea; family Macroscelididae; genus Elephantulus; species Elephantulus edwardii. Next base: position 15,085,064 of record NW_006399758.1, on the reverse strand, counting down.
TGTAGTATTTTTCTAAATCGTTGCTTCTGAGGGCTGCATAGTATACCAATGTGTGAATGTACCACACTTTCTCAAACTATTCCATGTGGTTGGACATTTTGTCTATTTCCATGTTCTTGTGATGAACATTAGTGTACAAATGTCCATTTGTGTCTCAGTTCTAATTTCCTTGTGGTATATTTCTACTAGTGGAATAACAGGTATAGGGAGTTTTTATGTTCAACTTTTTTTGAGGAAACAGCAAACTGCCTTCCAAAGTGGTTTTACCATTTTACAATACCACCAACAGTGAGAATATGAGAGTTACCACCTCTCCACATCCTCTGCAACATTTATTGCTTGCTGTCCTGCTAAACTTTGCCACTGCTACTAGGGTGAGATGGTATCTCATTGTGATGTATCTCATTTTGATTTGCATCTCTCTGATTGTCTGTGATTTTGAGCCTTTCTTCATGTGTCTCTTGGCCAACTGAGTGTCTTTCTCTGTGAAAAGTCTTTCTATGTATTTTGGCAGTAGACTCTTCCAATTAAGCAACATAGAACTCTGTATAAACTATCTTAGGCTAAATGTCCTTTTTAAAATTTTTATTAAATTTTATTAATTTTAATGAACATTTACAGAGATTTTGGGTTTCCATTCATTCATTGTTGCACTATTTTCTCTACCCTCCTCCCCCCCGGTTCAATCCTCTTTTTTAACCCCCCTTGAAAGTCTGTTTTAATTGTCCAATTGCCACAGTGCTTGTCAAAGACAGTTCTTATTAATCTCCTTTGTCAGTGTGTCCTTTGCCATTACCTATCACTCCTCCCTGAGAGAGACTTCACCCTGATTCATAAGGAAAAGGGGA
>NW_006399758.1:15036932-15077397 GCF_000299155.1 Elephantulus edwardii | reverse complement strand
TTAAGTTTTCTATTTTGGTGGTGTCTTTTCCTGGCTTTGGTATCAAAGATATGTTTGCTTCATAGAATTAATGTGGGAGGATTCCATCTTCTTGTATTTTCTGAAATAATTTATGTAGTATTGGTAACAGTTCTTCTCTGAATGTTTGATAAAATTCACTTGTAAAACCATCTGCTCCAGGGCTTTTTTGGGACAGTGTTCTTTTAACCTGTTTATCCTAAACAATTTTCTTGAACTTAGTTTTTAAGACCTAGGATAACAGCCATTTTTTTCTTTATTTATGGTGAATTCAGTTATCAGTAACTCATCTAGAATATTCTAATAGACAGTTGCTTGACTGATAGTGTTTGCAATATGGTGCACTAATTTTCCTTGGTTCAGAGTACCTTGAAGAATACCACTGTGCTAAATTTCTTTGGATATGAAAAAAAAGTGTGAGAGAATAGTAAATGATAAGTGAGTTCCAGTACCAGAAAGGAAAATATTTCTGAGATGAGGAATTTTGATGTCACTATTGTTTAGAACATGTTAAATGGGGAGAACACAAGTAGGTTAATGTTTGAATGTGAAGATTTTAAGTTATTCATTCTTTTAAAGCATTATGCTGCACTTATTAGCTCTGTGATTTCAGTCAAGTAACTCAGCTAGCCTTGATTTCCTTATTTTAAAAATTGAGATGATATATTGTCAAACTACATAGTGGTTTTGTAAAGATAAATTAATCTAATAAATTTCACAGAATCTGGCATAGGGCCTGAATTATCTTTCCATAACATATAAATAGGCAATCTGCTATTTCAGAAGGCTTTTTTATCTCAATAAAATATTTATTTACTTCAAGGTAAGAAAACTTTGAAGAAATACATAGGTTATGTATTTCTGAGACAAATGTTTTCTCTTTTAATCACTTTCTAACCAAACTTGGAGAAGATCAAATCTATTTAAAATGATAACTATACAGACATGGAAATAGGATTCTATTATCCAGAAATCTCAAATAGGAAGTCTTTCAGTTATCTGAGAATTCAAATACCTTCAAAAGAAAATATTCATGTCTCATGAGACTCATTGATGAATGGTTCAATCCATTCCCTCAGAGAGCTCTTGTGAGAATTAAAACAGATGAGTGTATGTAAAGACCTTAGCATATTGCTGTGCTCATGCTAATAGCTAAATAATGTTAGCCATTATTATTTATCTTTCTTCAATTCAAAATAACCTTTAAGTAGGGTATATTATCATAAAATTAAATAATAGAACACTGAGACATGGAAAAATGTATTAGTTGATAGCCTATAGTTGGTAGATAAAGGAGATGATGTTGCTTCCAGAAATGCCTGCTTAAAAGTCAATAATTTCTTTCATTCTATACATATATATCAGACTGTTACTAGCTATTGTTAAATTGCTTCCAATTACACAGAATTAAATGAAATCCTGCTGAGTTCTGCATCACCTCCGGAATTGCTACTGTGTTTGAGCCCATTGTCTCAACTACTTGTGCAAGCAATCTCATTGAAAGTCTTCCTCTTTTTCAACAACTGTCCAACCATAATATCCTTTTCCAGGGTCTGGTCTCCCTTGATAACATGTTTTACATGATGAGAACAAATCTCATCATTCTCATTTTTAGGAAGATCGCTATCTATACTTTTTACAAGACAGCTTTATTCATTCTTCTGGCAGTCATTGGTCTATTTAATATTTTTCACCAGTACTGTAATTCAAAGGTATTAGCTATTCTTGGGTCTTCCTTATTAACTTTTCAGTTTATACATGAAGGTGAATGAAAATAGTATAACTTGGGCAGGGAAGTCTTAGTAATCAAAGTGATATCTTTAATGAAAGACAAAATTACCTTTTGCAGTATATTTTCACAGTACAAGGTAGGAGATAACTGCTACCTTCATGGGAATTAATTGTGTATTTGTGTAAAATGAAATCCTGACATCAATCTTTTGTTCATTTACATGGTATTAATTGGTTCAGATTTTTGTTTTCTTTATGATAAAATGTAATTTATGCTGAAGGGCATTATCATTGATCTTCATCATCAGTAATTGCTTCAAGCCTTCTTTGCTATTAGCAGATAAGGTTGTGTTCTTAATGAGTGTCCCTCTAAGCCTGGTAACACATTATTTGTTGTACAGATCTGAATCTTTGATTATTTGCTTAGCATGTTGTTGTTGTTATGTGCCGTCGAGTCGTTTCTGACTCATAGCGACCCTATGCACAACAGCTCTAAACCCTGCTCTATCCTGCGCCAACCGCACCGCCTCTGACACACCCATCCCGATTACCCCAGTCACCGAATCAATCCATCTCATAGAGGGTCTTCCCCTCCTGCGCTGTCCCTCCACCCTCCCAAGCATGATGTCCCTCTCCAAGGACCCGTCCCTCCTGGCAACATGTCCAAAGTATGTCAGACGAAGCCCCAGATAGAATATATACAGTAAAAAAATGATACAACCCTGGTGTATACCTTTCTTGATTTTAAAGTATGCAAACTTGTACTGGTTTTGTTAGAACTTTAAAAGTTGGCTTTTCTACCCATTACATTAGCCACTGTGTAGGAAATTGTCTCCAGTTACCTTACCTACAGACACATGATCTGGCAAATCAACAGCTGCGGGACCAATATAAGAGAGTGCTTTCCACACTGTAAGAAATAACAATGATGGCAGAAAAGAGATTTTGAAGAGAGTGTGGCACAACTGTGAAGAGATTGTCGCAATGTGTAACCAGAGGAAACCTGGAGATAAAGGCCACAGTTAAAGGTTTTGCTTGCTAGGTGATTGAGGAAAAAACTGATTTATATCTGAAATAAAGTTTGATGGGTGATTAAGGAAACCAGAGGCTTCATGCATTTGTGCTATTGAACTGAAACTAGACTTTCACTCATTAAGAAATTGTGTCTTGTTAATCTGGCTAAGGACTGCTGGACTAAAGTTGGATTTGCATTGTGAGATAATCTTTGCTTCTCTCACTCTCCAACATATTTCTCTAGTAAACCCTATAACTGTGAGTAAAGTCTGTGATTCTTTCAATAAACATTGGACCCAATGATTGCTAAAAATAGGTGCAGAAGCATGTCGAGTGACAGGTCTCACTAAATAGGCATTTGAATGGTCCTATGGACACCACTGGGCCAATTGACAGCATGATGATAGATGGTGAAGAGAGTGAAATTGTTAAGAGTTTCAGTTTGCTTGAGTCCGCAATCAACACTCTTGATACCAGCAGACAGAAAATCAAAAGATGAATTGCATTAGGAAAATCTGTTGTTGGGAACCTCTCCAGAGTACCAGAGAGCAAAGATATCAGTCTAGAGACTAAAGTATGCCTGATCCAGGTCATAGTCTTCACAATTACTTGCTTTTGAGTTGTGGTACTGGAGAGTAGTATTGAATATATCTGGGACTGTTAGGAGAACAAGCAGATTTGTCCTGGAAAGGGTGAAACAAGGACACTCCTTAGAGGCAAAGATTTTGAAGCTTCATATGACATACTTTGGGCATGTTGCAAGGAGGAATCATACCTTAGAGAGAGGGACATACTGCTTGGAAGGGTAGAGAGACACCACAAGAGAGGAAGACCCTGGATGTGATGGATTGAGTCAGTAATTGAGATAATGGGAGTAGATGAATCAAATATAATGAGGTTGGCTCAGGATAGAGAAGGTTTCAGAGTTGTACTTAGAGTAGCTATGAGTTGCAAGTGACTCAATGGCACATAATCACCACAACAACAATGGACATAATTAATAGGAATAGTTCCCCTTTATGAAGCAGATCAGACTTGGCCAACCTCACATTATAACTACTTGTCGTACACAGATCTATTTCAATTCCAAAAAAAGGTGATCCGATTGAGTATGGGAATTTTGAACAATATCACAAATATCATATATAAGCAAAATACTGCTGAAGATTATGCGAAAATTATAGAGAATTCCCAAAAAATACAGGCTGGTTTTAGAAGACTCTTATGTCACTAGGGACATTATAGCCAATGTCAGTTTGATCTTGACTGAAAGCAGAGAATACTAGAAGAATGTTTGTCTGTGTTTCACTGACTATGCAAAGGCATTTGACTGTGTGGATAAGAACAAATTGTGGCTAACATTGAGAAGAGTGGGAATTCCAGCACAATTGATTGTTCTCATTTGAAACCTTAAACTTGGCCAAGGAAGCAGTCCAAAGAATAAAGCAAGAAATCACTGCTTTGTTCAAAATCGCGTAAGAAGTGCATCAGGGATTTGTTTTGTCTCTGTACCTTTTCAGTCTAGATGCAGAACATATCATTTGGTAGGCTGGGTTTTATGAGGAGAAATGCGGCATCAGGGTTGGAGAAAGACTCATCAGCAACCTGTGTTATGCGGAAGACACAGCCTTGCTTGCCAAAACTCAGGAGGACCCGAAACCTTTGCTGCAGAAGGTCAAGGTCTGCAGTCTTCAATATGTACTGAAGCTCATCCTTCTCCCACTGAGCAGTTGGTAGATTGAAACCACAAGCTTTTGGGATTACAACACAGCTTCTTACAGCTAGGCCGCTTGAGCTCCCTGGAATAAAGACTTTGCAGTCAGTGATTCCAAATCAGATTATGGGTGTATCTTTATCTAATTTCTCTCTGTGTCTGTTTATATGTAATCTGCACCTCTTATGAAAGTGCCACAGTACGTGAATATGATGCTATAATTTATTTATAAAGTCCTTCAGACTCCAAATCTTGGTATTTTCTTTGTTTCTTTCCTCTTTTTTATGCCGTATTATACTGTACTATTTTTAAATTCATCTATAGTTTCTAATGAATGGTAGGGGAAAGTTTAGATTTTTATATAGTTGAACAATCTTTGTAGAATGGTCCAACATCTAAAATTAGGTAGAATTTTATCCTAAACATTAACATACTGGTGGAAGGATACCCTTAATTTGCCATACCCACCAGTAAGATATTGCATGGCATAGGCTTAGTCCTTCTCGCTCAGATTTATGCATTCCTTTGGTTTTTGTATATTCTTCTTGGCTAACTTACCCATATTCATTGTTAACTCTAATTTAAAAACATGTAACCATGTAACTAATGACGGTCCTCCATCAGTTGAAGGCAAGGATGTTGAGGCTCCATCTCACATACTTTGGGCATGCTGCCTTGGAGAAGGATGTCATGCTTGGAAGGATGAAGCAACAATGCAGATTAGACCCCCAGATGAGATGGATTGGCACAGTAACTTGGGTAATAAGAAGGGGTGTCAGAGACAGTGAAATCGGTGCAGGACAGAGCATGATTCAAACCGACTGTGTATAATAAGTTCACTGTGAGTCATAGTCAGCTGACAGCACATGAGAACAACAACATCCTCAGTTTCTGAGGCTGTCCATCTTTCTCCCAGGGAGCCGCTAATAGCAGATTCAAACCAGTGGAGATGTGCTGCCTTTTGGTTAACAATGCAATATGCCTTGGATTGTGCTACCAGAGCTCTGGTAGCCTAGTGACAAAAAGCATGTAGTTTGGATCCACTTAGGTCCTCTCATGTCATCAACTGCCTCTGAAAACTCACTAGAGGGTCAGCTATGGATCAGTTCTGACTCGATGGCCAACCACAACCACAAAAACGCCACCAGAGCTCTTAGGTGACTTTCTGCCTATTTGTTTTTAATTTTGATCTCTGTATGTTTTGGGCCATCCTTGGCCATATTCATTTTTAACTGAATAATTGAAAATTATTTCTCTAAAACTATCCCAAATAGAAATGTCCCCTCGGAACTTGATGTATGAGCTCTAAATTTGTATACAGAGGCACCTCAGCTGTTCCACATGTTAAATCTCAGTGAGTTCTAGTATGAACTCATAAACATCATTCGGAATCAGCCTCTTGTTAGGAAAAAAGGATATATTTTGTTATATTTTAGTTGAAATTCTGTATAGAACACTGCTGTTATGAGCCATCAGGTTGGAACTGGCTCATACCTGACCTTCCAGTGGGCTTTTGGAAGCTATAAATTACGTGGGAGGTGGTTGTCCATCTTTCTGTCAAGGAGCAGCTGGTGGATTCAAACAGCATGTCTTTGTGTTGGCAGCACAAATGCTTACCACCAGGCCACCAGAGTTCCTTTACACTGCATATTTTGTTATGTGCTGGTGAGTTGGGACTGATCATAGTTGACCTTTCAGTGGGTTTTTACAGGAGATTAACCGTCTTTCTCCTGCAGAGCACCTGGTGGATTCAAACCACATACTTTTGAATTAGCAGTGGATTTCCTTACCACCAGAAATCCCTGTATAGCATACCAGGTATCCATTTAGCAATTGTTGTATCATTTTTGTGACATTGCTTGCAATTTTCATGTGTCAGAATTCCCATTATTTCCCATCTATTTGTTTCCTCTTATCTTTGATACACTTCTTTGCTTTATCTTTACTTTTGAGTACATGTTTGTTTTACCATTTGCTTTCAGGTAGTTACTTAATATTACACATTCATTCACATGTGATACTGTTTATGTTATCAGCCAATCTGCTATTTGATTGAGAGATTCTGTCTTGGAAACACAGTGAAGGGAGAGTCTCCATGAGTCACAATTGACTCAGAAGCTGTTTGGGTTTGACTCATTGCCTGTTCAGGTCAATCCTTTCTTTCTCCAGATGTAATGATTTCTCCGATCTGTCAGATCCATGAAGAGATTTTATGACGTTTTGCAAATCCCAAGCCACAGCTTTCTCCCTTCCTGAAAAGTCTTGCCATTTTGCCATATCCCCTGCATCCCGTGATCAGTCTTCAGATAGTCCCTACTGAGAGCTATCTCCATGGCCAAGCCATTCTTAACCACAGTTCTGCATATGCCATTCCTATTCCAGCTTCTGGTGGCCTAGTGGTAAAAAGGGGTGCTAAAAACCTGAAAGCACATAGTTCAAATCCACCAGCTTCTCCACGCAAGAAAGATGGGCAATCTCCTCCTATGCAGTTTACTGCCTCTGAAAACCCGCTAGAGGGTCAACTATGGGTTGGTTCTGACTCAGCAGTACACAACAACAACGTATGCCCACATCTTGTATCCATCACTATGATTGCTGTTGAGTTAACTCCATTACATGGTGACCCTATGTATGCCCAAACGCTACATAGAGTTTTCTGTGAGTCATTTTCCAGTAAGTCACTGGGCCTTTCTTCTGAGGCAGCTCTGTGTGGATTTGAACCTGTCTTCTATGTTAGTAGCTGTATCCATTAATTATTTGTATCACCTATGGATCTTCTCCTTGTGCACTGTTCATTTCTCCATACTCTGCACATTATTGGTATGCCACTGTCTCAGTACTGCCCTCACATCCTTCTTGAAGTCTTCTCTCATTTTCTTTTCACTGATCAATTCTGACAGAATTTCCTGCCTGTGTTACTCATTTTAATTTTATTTAATAGTTTTAATGTCCACAATTCTTCCAGGAAGTCTTATGATCCTTGAGGACAAGAATTGTGACTTATTTTAGAGCCCAGTGCAATGCTATGCATATGGTAGTAGAAGTTTAAATCAATATTTACATAATTTACTAAAGACTATATTAGATTATATCCAGATTAGTTTGTCATGATTTTTTATTTTACCTCTTTGTTTAATTGTCATATAAAGACCTTTTTTATAATGACAACTATTTTTTATTTTTATTTTTTTATTATTAATTTCAATGAAGATTTACAGAGATTTTGGATATCCATTCATTGTTGCACTTTTCTCTCCACCCGCCCCGCCCCCCGTTTGCTCTTCTCTTTGAAAAGTAAAAGAAAAATTCCTTCATTGGCATACAATACCCCGCACCCCTTCACCCCCACCCTGAGTATACTCAACTCTGCAACCTTCATTCTGGACTCTTTTGAAAATCATAATGCCCTGTAATGACCTTTTTAAGTACTCCAGAAGAATCACAAAATATTCCTTACTATTCTTGGGAAACAAAATGTACATTTAAAGTCCTGCTTTGTTTCTGTTTATTTGATTTTCAGTGGTGTTAACAGCATAGTAAAAATACCCATCAAGTACTCATAATTCTGAAGGGGTTTGAGGATGGCTGGTGGAGGCCACTGCACTGTCACAACCACCTGCAGTGGTTTCTCAGGGTTCTTCATATGTGACCCAGTCACTGCAGATTATTTGTCAAGATCCGACTGAGATTGCAGCACAGCTTCTTATCAGCCTGGTGGCCTATTAGGTAAAGAGTTGTGGTGCTAAGCCGAAAGCAGGTGGTTCAAATCCACTAACTGTTCCTCCGAGGAATGAAGGGCAATATATTTCTAATACAATGCGTGTATGTTTTAGTAGAGGTTATAAATGACATAAAAAAAATTTCCTTGAACTATTAGAGATGGACTTTAAAAACTGGGTCAAAAAGGAAATGCCAAAAAACCCCCAAAGAAATCTTTACTGAAATAATGCCTTTCCTTAAAGTAATAGACAGAAACGATAGAAAACTTTGATAGCTTAAAATTATGCCTGTCTGAACACACACACACACACACACACACACACACACACACACACACTCCTCTCTGTGTACACTCACACATACACATACACATGTGCACCTTGAACTAAATGTGACATAAAAGCAAATATATCATCATACTACTCAAGAATGCAAATTATGAATTTCTTTTATATTATCACTGTTTGCTGAACTAGTTTGCAAAGAGGAAATAATATGGTTAATTTCAAAGTTCCCCTGATGATGGGGATGGTGTTTGAGATAGGATGACCTTTCCTTTATTAGTATGAATTTACCCTCAAGGCAAACATTTTTCAATCAACATTAATTTGCATATAATTTGTCAAGAGAGAAGAAGTGAAAAATAATTTTGTTTGAAGATTTCCCTTTGTTTTAAGTGTCATTAGCAGTTCTGACTAATCAGATTTTTACAATCTCATCAGGCGCTTTTAGAAAATCTCTCTGAACTCATATGGAGGAGGCATTTATTCCTAAGTGTCCTATATTGCATTACAGCACAGCGGAGAGTCGCAGTCTGCTACAGATGTTTATGTGAAATGCAGTTAACACTCTGCCAATTTAGTTTTTATAGGGACACAATCAATTTTTATTCATTTAAAAACCAGAATGCTTTCTTTTATTGTGTGCAGCCTCTGCTGATTATATAGTTAAACAAATTATTTCTCTGTTTGTACTAAATGGCTCTATTGGGGAAGGGCAATGGCATGATATAAGTATACCATATACACATCAGGCAAATAAGGAATGGTTCTCTTTAGGGCATGTTCCTTACAATGGGTTATTTGAAACAATTTTTAGTTTTACTTACTGTAAATACACATAAATGAAATGTAAATCTTGCATTGAGCTGTGCCATCTGATCTTGGTTTTAATAGAGCTTTCTAGTTTTATGAGCTATTTTCATGTACATTATCTCACATCATTTAAAATGCTTGTTTTCTATTGTCGAGACTGGAATATTCAAGTTTTTCCATTGCTCTCTGAAGAGTCCCACTTATTGCACAACAATTAAAAACTGTTTCCTAAAGTGTCATTATTCCATGTAAATGCATTGAATTGACAGTTGTAAGTTTGTATATATTTTTCACTTAAATGGTCCTTTCTTAGATAAAATGATGCTGGAAAATATATCTAAAAATAATCTTAAAATCTTAATTCCTAAATATGTAAACTTATCTCTAAAAATATGTTTATTGTTGTTATGTGCCAACGAGATGCTTGGAACTCATAGCTGTCTTATGCATAGCACCCCTAAAACCTGCTCTCTCCTGAGCCAACCTTATTGTCTCTGACGCACCCACTCCCGTTACCCACGTCACTCAATCAAGCCATCTCATCAAGGGTCTTCCTCTCTTGCTCTGTCCCTCCACCCTCCCAAGCATGATGTCCCTCTCCAAGGAATAATCCCTCCTTGCAGCATGCCCAAAGTATGTCAAACGAAGCCTCAGAATCTTGCCTCCAAGTAGCAGGCTCGTTTAATCTGCTTCTAATTACTAAATTTATGCTGGATGCTTCAGTTTTGTTTCCCTGTTAAAATATAGTAAAAACCATTTTGGGTCACCATTTTGGCTGGTCAATTATCTGTAGCTTTTGATAATATCAGGGAGCTATGGTGGCCTAGTTAGGGTGAATAGTTGTGTTGCCAAACCAGAAGTGGTGGTTGTTATATACTCTTGAGTCAGAAATGACCCGTAGCTGACCCTCCAGCAAGGTTGTAAGTCATATTAGAGGAGATTGCCCATCTTTCTCCTGCAGAGGAGCTGATGGATTCAAACGGCATACTTTTGTGTTGGCAGTGCAATTCCTTACCACTAATCCACTAGATCTCTCTAACCCAGAGGTTGCTGTTGTTGTTAGGTGCTGTCAAGTCGAGTATGATTCATAGTGACCCTCTGAACAACAGATCTGAACCCTCTGTCATCCTCACACTCTCTAACACTCTCACCCCATTGTTGAAGTCATTGTGTCAATCCAATTGGCTGAGAAGCTTCTTCTTCACTATCCCTCCACTTTTCCAACATCATGTCCCTCTCCGAGAAATAGCCTTTCCTAGCATGTGAGAAGTATGTGAGACAAAGCTTTATAATTTTATGATTTTATAAAAATCCAACTAGCATTCTGGCTGCTCCTTTTCTAAGATATAACTGTTTGCTCTTTTGGCTGTCCATGAGATGTTCAGTACTTTTCTCCAACACCACAGCTCAAAGACATCAATTCTTCTGCCACCCTTATTCATTGCCAGCTTTAAGATGCATAAGGGACTAAAAAGACTGTAGCCTGAATCAGATGCACCTTAGTCTTCACACTGACATCAGTGCTCTTTAATAATTTGGAGAGGTCCCTGACTGCATACTTTCCCAATGCAGTGCATCTCTTGATATCTTGACTGCTGGTTCCAAGTCTGTTAATTGGCTCCAAGTAAGATGAAGTAGTTGACAGCCTCAGTCTTTTCTCCATCTATCATGATATTGCCTTTAAGTCCAGTGCTAAGGATTTTTTTCTTCTTGACAATGAGATGCATCCATGTTAAAGGCTGAGATTCAAATCCACAGCAGCTCTACAGGAGAAAGGTGAACAATCTCCTCCAATCTGATTTATAGCCTCTGAAAACCCATTGGAAGATCAGCTTTGAGTCATTCTCTACTTGAAGCAGTGAATTTGACTATGTATAATAAATACTCAACTTACATCTACCTGTATTGTTAGATAGAAGCTGAACAACTTTATAGTTAAAATGCATGGGAATCTTCAGTTATCTTTCTAGGTAATCTCTAGTTTATAATGTTTGTCTTTTTTAACTAAAAGTCCATTATTCCACTTATCTTTCAGCAAAAGAACCAGAGCGATTGTGTTGTTGTTAGGCGCTGTTGAGTCTAGAACCACCCATAACGACCCTATGAACCGCATATCCAAACCCTGTCCTATTCTGTACCATTTCTGTCACGATTTCTGACACGCCCATTGCTGTAGTCACTGTGTCAGTCCATTTAATTGAGGGTCTTTTTAATTTTTGCTCACCCTCCATCTTTCCAAACAGGATGTCCTTCTCCTAGGAATAGCCAAGGAAAAATGTGAGTATAGTTCTGTTTCAAAAATCTTAAAAACTAACTTTTACCATGAGAGGCTAATTATGCATTCGGAACATTAAATGTTCATACATACAGAAATACCCAAATCTTTGATATGTGGATTTTAACTGCTAGATCTATTGCTCATATGACTGCTATGTGCTGTGGTTGACCCAACAGCACCTAGCAATGACTTAGGACAGATTAGAACATATCTAAAACTGACAAGCCAGGAAACATTCTCTTATTATCCATAAGATTTTCATTGGCTAATTTTATAAGGCAATAAATTACCAGATTATTCTTCCTAGCCTCACTTGTTAGTAGCGCCACCGAAACCTGTCTACCTTGGATGAATCTGCTGGTGACCTCAGGGTTCTCAGCATAGCCCGCATCCTCCAAGTCTGTTCCAAGTCATAGCAACCCTGTAGAGCAGAATATAATGCTTACTATAAAGCCCATAATACTTAAAGGCTATAATCCTTATGGAAATGGACTGCCTCATCGTTCTCGTGCAGAGCAACTGGTGGATTTGAATTGCTGACCTTTTGATTAGCAGTCAAATACTTTAACTAACTACTATACATACCAATAAAGAACTGCCAGAAGTGTAGGCTGGATTTAGAAGAGGCCATGGTTGTATGGATATTATAGCTAATGTTAGATGGATCTTGGCTGAAAGCAGAGAGTACAAGAGGAATGTCTGTGTTTCATTGACAATGCAAAGACATTTTACTGTGTAGATCACAACAAACTGTAGCTGACCTCAGAAGTTTGGGAATCTCAGAGCACTTGATCATGCTAATGCAAAACCTTTACTTGAATGAGGAGGCAGTTGTCAGAACAGTGCAAGGAGACACTGCATGGTTCAAAACCTGGAAGGGTATACACCAGGGTTGTATTTTGTCCCTGTACCTTTTCAATCTATATGCAGAACAAATCATCTGGAAGGCTAGGCTGTTTGAAGAATGTAACATCAAGATTGAAGGAAGACTCATTAACAACCTGTGTTATGCAGAAGACACAACCCTGCTTGTTGTAACTGAGTAAGACCTGAAGCACTTGCTGCAGTTTTCAATATGGATTGAAGCTCAAAATCAAGAAAGCAAAGACTCTCACCTCTGGGCCAATTGGCAGCACTATGATAGATGGAGATTGAGATTGAGATTGTTAACAGCTTTAGTTTGCTTGGTCCCACAATCAACACTCTTTATACCAGTAGCCAGGAAATCAAGATATGAATTACATTGGGAAAGTTGGCTGTCAGGGACCTCTTAAGAGTATTGAAGAGCAAGGACATCAGTCTGGAAACTAAGGTGTGCCTGATTTAGACCATAGTCTTTGCAATTGCTTGTTATGCTATAGAAAGTTGGAAAATAGCTAACAATGACAGAAAGGGAATTGAAGCCTTTGAGCTGTCATGCGGAGAAGAATGTTGAATATGCTGTGGACTGCCAGGAGAATAAAACAGGTTTATCCTAGAAGAGGATGAAGCCAGGTTGCTCCTTGGAGGCAAGGATTCTGAGGCTTTGTCTGACAAACTTCTGGTATGTTGCAAGGAGGGACCAGTCCTTGGAAAGGGACATCATGATTGTGAGGGTGGAGGGACAGAGAAAGAGAGGAAGACCATCAGTGAGATGGATTGATTCAGGTAATGGGGGTAGGTGTGTCAGAGACAGTAAAGTTGGCACAGGATAGATCAGGATATAGAGTTGTTGTCCATAGGGTCGCTATGAGTTGCAAGTGACTTGTGACTTGACAGCACATAACACTAGCACCACCTCTCTCCTCTCTCTCTCTCTCCTCTCTCTCTCTCTCTCTCTATATATATATATATCTCAGAAATTAAGAAAAGGAAGGCTTGATGAGAAATGGCAGTTATACGTTTTCAAAGTATTGAAAATTGTTCAAGACTAAGGGTCATCAGAATTTCATGCTCTGATACACAAATCGGATGTAATTATGTAGGAAACCATTGTTGTGGAGTTGCATTCGACTCGTAGTTACACTACAGGGCAGAGTAGAACTGCTCTACAGGGTTTCCCAGGCTCTAAGTCCTTACAGAAGCCGACCAACTTGTCTTATGCCCATATATTTTTTTATTAGAAGCCTTACATCTAACACTGTGACAACAGCACTCCATTAAATGCATGTAGGTTAGAACAGTAAAGGAGCTTAATTGGATGGACAGTTGTCCTCATAAATTAGTTAAAGAAGAGCTTCTGAAGGTTGTGTTTGGGTGAGTGATGTGTACCGAACATATTTTTAAAACAATGTGATAGAAATGTATAGAAAGGGTTAGTAAGAGTTGTCTTTTGGGTCTATTTCAGTGACACAGGCTGATGATTTCCAAAATGTTACTCTCAGTTTCTTCTAGAAAAAAAAAAGTAAAAGCTTTTCTTCTACTCTGAGACCAGAAAAATGAGATAGTTCCCTATTACTAATTATAATTCTTAACTGAACCAAAATAGATGATGCCTGATCAAATAAGAGAGAACACTTGAAACAGCACCTCAAATTCCTAAAAAATCTGGATAATTGTACTGATTGAATCTGGAGGACTGAGATACTCTATAAGCTTCAAACTGAGTCAATGTCCTGGGCCGACATGTTATTTATGTAACACACTAGTGTACACAATTTAAAAAAAATCACCCATAAGTACTGTGTTCCTTTTAAGAAACACATATATATGTATATGTATATATGTATGCATATATATACACACATACATATATACAATATACATATATTGAAATATACATATATAGGATCCCAAATAGTTTACAGTTACTTTAACATGACGATGAGAATATACGGAAACAGGGAGGTTAGATTAATGGAAATGGAACAATCAAATAGGAATAATGAGAACATTCATACATTGTAAAGAATGGAATCGATGTCACTGAAGAAAATGTGGAGAAATTGTTGACTAGAAAACCAAGTGCAATAAAATCCCATTACTTAAAAAAAAAGACTTCATACACAGCTTGAGTTGGTTTTTACAGTGTGAGATGTGGAATTTGTTTTAGCTTTCCAGTTTTGTTGGTAGCAGTCCAGTTTTGTTGAGGAGGTTGTCATTTCCCTGTTTGATAGGTTTTATTTCCTTGTGGAATATCAGTTGGCTATACATAGATAGGCCCATTTCTGGGTTCTCAATTCTATTCCATTAGTCTAAGTGCCTGTCATTGTACCAATACCATGCTGTTTTAATTACTACTGCTCTGTAGTAGGTTTTGACGTCAGGGAGTGCTAGGCCTCCCATTTCGTTTTTGCTTTTTCAGAAGTACTTTACTTATTTTGGGTCTCTTTCCTCTCCAAATAAACTTGAAAAATTCCCTTCTGATCTCCTTGAAATATTAATTTGGTATCTGGATTGGGATTGTGCCAAATTTGTAGACTGCTTTTGGTCGGACTGTCATTTTCACAATATTGAGTCTTCCTATCTATGAGCAGGGAACGTTTTTCCATCTCTATAGGTCTCTTTTTGTATCTCGCAAAAATGTTCTACAGTTTTCTTTGTACAGGTCTTTTGTATTTCTATTTAGGTTTACTCCCAAGTACCTCAATTTATGATTGGCTATTGCAAATGGTATTGTTTTCCTGGTTTCCTTCTCTGAGTTCTCTTTGTTACTGTAGAGGAGTTCCACTGATTTTTGGATATTGTTTTTGTATCCTGCCACTCTAATAAATTATCTATTAGCTCTAACAGTTTTTTTGTTGTTGTTGTTCAGTCCTTGGGATTTTCTGTGTATACTATTATATTATCTGCATACAGTGACAGTTTAACCATTGCTTTGCAAATTGGGATGCCTTTAATTCCCTTCTCTTGTTGTATTGCCTTAGCAAGTACTTCCAATACAATATTGAGTGGCAGTGGAGACAGTGGACATCCTTGCCTGGTACCTGTCCACAAAGAAAATGTTTTTAGTCTTTCTCTGTTGAAAATTATATTGGCTCTTGGTTGGAATATACATATATTGGAATATACCTTGAGAAAATGAGAAATGAGGCACAGATACTTATATACCAATGTTCATAGCAGAGTTATTCATCATAGAAAGAATGTGGAAACAGCCCAGATGCCCAACCACAACAGAATGGATTAAGAAATTATGTTACATTTCACACAATGGAATACAATGTAGCACACAGGATCAATAGTTTTGGAAATTGAGAGATTATTCTGAGTGAACTCTATCTCGTAAAGACAAATATTATATAAGACCATTATTGTAGAACGAGTAAGAGGATCTAAGGAAGGGAGGGGTCCTTAATCCAGGGATCACACAATTTGATGGGTGAAGGAAGAGATGGGTAAAGGAAAGGGGAAAAATCCAGTGTGATAAACAATGTGTATGAACACAGTAATAAATAAGAAAAAGTAAGAAATAAGTTATAAAATGCTTTATCTTTAAAACCCTAAGAAGTTCCTTAGTAAAGAGATCTGCTTTGTTATATTTATTTTAACTCTGTTGCTAAAACTTACTTACTCATCAAACTTTTTTGTTTTTAAAATAGTGAGGTGGTCAGAAAAAGCATTTCTAGTGTAGGTTTGTAAGTCTAGACAAGGATGGGTGCAAAAAGAGAACTAAATTGAAGAGCTGATCAAAGAAGGAATAAATTGACAAGATTTCTGTGTGGGTTAAATTAAAGTGGAGCCCACTGATTAATTGTGAAGTGTGAAGGAAGGGGGACAAGGAGATCTCTCTTTTCTCCTTAACCAGAATATATGCCAAGGAAAAAGAGCTGTGAAAGCAAGAAACCCCTGCTCTGTAGGTAACACAGAGCATTGTGCTCTAAATCTCCTGAGCAGAATTGGCTCGGAACAGGTTGGTTTTATTAATATATTTTTTTCACACCACAAGAGGTTGTTTCATGCACTTTGTCTCTGTGCTGGTTTTATCTTCATTATGGAAACCAAGCTCTCTTGACTCAAGTTCTTAGACATTCTAGTTTTTCTCCTACATCCTACTCCCTTCTAGTTCAGTTTTGACTACCTGTCTTTTGGTTTTTTTCTTTAGCTTCTCCTATTTCACATTTTGGGAGAGATCTAAAAATTACTTACACAGCTTTTGACTCTAAAATCTACAATGGCTCAATTCCTACCCTCTGGCCTCTCCATTTCTGGCAGCTTTAGGAACCTTTAAAGTCCCAGGCCTGTTTTCAGGGATAACAGTTCTTTGGCTGACATCCCAGATGGGCCAGCTCCAAGTTCTCATAAGGGAATCAATTATTTATTACAGATTATTTCTAGAGCTCAATTGGATGTTCTCAGTCCAAATCATGGGTGATGACGCAGGGCAAAGCTCTCCCAGTGTTGATTGAAGATTTATTCTTATTTCTTCTCATTTTCCAAATTTTGATATAACTTCTCCAGCATCAATTTCCTAATTTAGAGAATCAATCTATTGAGCTTACAATAAAACCTTTACACGGACTATAGTTGACAGGTCATGAATCTGAGCAATTTGTTTAACTTCATTGAATATGAGTCTCTTAAAGTTTTAATATGAGGATTAAAATGATTCTCTGATCTAGAATACCTCTTTTATCTTGTTTGGTTACAAAGAAGACCAAGTGAGGTGATGTTGTTCAGAAACCATCAGTTGGTTCTAGTTCATTGTGAATCTATGTCCAAGAGAATGAAATGCTTCCTGGTCCGTTGTCATTCTCACATTTGTTGCTACATTTGAGCCCTTAGTTGTAGCCGCGAGGTGTCACTGCATTTTGTTGAGGATCTTTCTCTTTTTTACTGACATCTTTACTAAACTTGATATTCTTCTGCAGGGACTGGTCCCTCTTGACAACACATCTAATAGGTGTGAGGTGAAGTCTCACCATCCTCTGTTGTCCTGGTAGCTCATAGTTTAGTCAACATTATTCACTGACACCATCATTCAAATGTATCAGTTCTTTTTTGATCTTCCTTATTTATTCCTTTATAAACATTTCTATGCATATAATTCAATGCGGCTCACTGCTGGTGAGTTGGAACTGACTCATAGCTGACCTCCCAGTGGGTTTTTGAAAGTTATAAATCACATGGGAAGAGTCTGCCTGTCATTTTTCCATGAAACTTCTGGTGGAGTACCCGCTACCGAAGCACCCCCTTTGGGTCAACCACACAGCTCTTTATAGCCTATACCCCAGAGCTCATATGCACACATAAGTGTGTATGCATATGAGTGGATTATAACGATTTTTCTTCACAACATACACAGTAATTATACATGTAAATATAACCAGATTGAATAGACAGGGTTCCAGTCAAGTATGTCTCAGGTAAAAAAAATGATAGAGAAACTCATTATCAACAGCCAGAAAAAGATCAGGAACTAACTGTAGAACAGAACTTCAGTTATTCATATGTAGGTTCAAATTGAGGCTGAGGAAAAGGAAAACAAGTTTATGAGAACCAAAGTATGACCTAGAACATATCCCACCTGAATTTAGAGACTATCTGAAAAAAGATTTGTATTAAACGCAAATAATTGAAGACCTGAAGAGAGCAAAAGGTCATTAGAAAGACAGAAAAAAGATAATCAGGTGATCTAAACAAGAAGTAAACAAAATTGCCAACACACAGGAGTTCAATTAAGACCAGTGACTATTAGAGTAAGAACCCCTATGGTCAAAGCACTGGCTTAGTAGTGGAAAGTTTGGTGGTTCAAACACCAGCTTCTTCCATAGAAAGATGTGGCAGTCTGCTTTTGTACAGCTTGAAGTCTTGGATATCTTATGGAGTAATTCTACTCAGCTCTATGGGGTTGCTGGAAGTTGGAGTTGACTTAACTGCAATGGGTCTCAATTTTTTAAAATTGGATTGTTGTTGTTGCTGTTATGTGCCGTCGAGTCGCCTGCGACTCATAGCGACCCTATGTACAACAGCCCTAAACTCCGCTCTGTCCTGTGCCAATCGCACTGTCTCCGACACTCCCATCCCAATTATCCCAGTCACTGAATCAATCCATCTCATAGAGGGCCTTCTTCTCTTGCGCTGTTCCTCTACTCTCCCAAGCATGATGTCCTTCTGCAAGGACTGGTCTCTCCTTACAACATGTCCAAAGTATGTTAGACGGAGCTTCAGAATCCTTGCCTCCAAGGAGCCACCCGGTTTAACCCTTTCCAGGAAAAATCTGTTTGTTTTCCTAGGAGTCCATGGTATTCTCAATACTCTTCTCCAGCACCATAGCTCAAAGGCATCAATTCTCCTTCTATCCTCTTTGGTCATTGTCCAACTCTCTGATGCATAACAGGTGATTGCGAGGACCATGGCCTGTATCAGACGCACCTTAGTCTCCAAAGAGACACCATTGCTCTTGAGCACTTTGGAGAGGTCCCTAACAGCAGACTTTCCCATTGCACTGCGCCTTTTAATTTCCTGGCTGCTGGTGCCAAGACTGTAGACTATGGAGCCAAGCGAACTAAAGCTGTGTACAATCTCAATCTCTTCACCATCCATCCTGATGCTGCCAATTGGTCCAGTGGTGAGAATCTTTGTCTTCTTGACATTGAGCCTCAATCCATATTGCAGGCTGCAGTCCTTGACACTCTGCAGCAGGCGCTTCAGGTCCTCTTCAGTTTCAGTAAGCAGGGTTGTGTCATCCGAATAACACAGATTGTTGATAAATTGTCCACCAATCTTGACTCCACATTTCTCCTCATAGAGCCCAGCCTACCGGATAATCTGTCCTACATATAGGTTGAAAAGGTATGGAGATAGTTTGCATCCCTGGCGTACTCCGTTCCCAATTTTAAACCATGCAGTGTTCCCTTGCTCTGTTCTGACGACTGCTTCCTGGTCCAAGTATAAGTTTCGCATTAGAACGATCAAGTATTCTGGGATTCCCATTCTTCTCAGAGTCAGCCATAGTTTGTTATGATCTACACAGTTAAATGCCTTTGCATAGTCAATGAAACACAGATAGACATTCCTCTGGTATTCCCTGCTTTCAGCCAAGATCCATCTAACATCAGCTACAATATCTCTAGTACCACGACCCCTTCTGAAACCAGCCTGGACTTCTGGTAGTTCTCTGTTGATGTGCTGTTCCAGTCGTTTTTGGATAATCTTCAGTAAAATCTTGCTTGCATGTGAAATCAGTGAGATTGTTCTGTAGTTTCCACATTCTGTTGGGTCACCTTTCTTTGGGATAGGAACAAATATCAAAAATTGTTGTTGTTGTTATGTGCCCTCAAGTTGCTTGCGACTCATAGCAACCCTATGTACAATAGCCCGAAACTCTGCTCTGTCCATGCCAATCACAGTGTCTCTGACACACCCATCTCGATTACCCCAGTCACTGAATCAATCCATCTCATAAAGGGCCTTCTCCTCTTCCGCTGTTCCTCCACTCTCCCAAGCATGATGTCCCTCTGCAAGGACTGGTCCCTCCTTACAACATGTCCAAAGTATGTTAGGCAAGGCCTCAGAATCCTTGCCTCCAAGGAGCCGCCCAGTTTAACCCTTTCCAGGATGAATTTGTTTGTTTTCCTAGCAGTCCATGGTACCCTCAGTACTCTTCTCCAGCACCACACTCAAAGGCATCATTCTCCTATTCTCTCTCATCATTGTCCAACTCTCTGATGCATAACAAGTGATAGCAAAGACCTTGGCCTGTATTAGATCACCTTAGTCTCCAGAGAAAGTTAGGTCTGTAAATTGTGCTGTAAAAATAAACAGCCCTCTGCAATCCAGTTAAGTCTTGCCCATAGTGACTTTCCATTAAGTTTCTGAGGCTGTAAATCATAATAGGAGGAGACTACTCATCTTTCTCCCACTGAGCCTCTGGTGCATTCATACTGTTAGAGATGCAGCTCTTTGACTAACAGGGCACCATGCTACAGTCCATGCCATCAGGGCTCCTTAAAGTTTTATTATGCTGATTGCGGTCAAATCAGAACCCATTCATAGCTGACGCTCCAGCAAGCACAAGCTTTGTTTGTTTGTTTGTTTTTTCTTTTCTTCTTGTTTTCCATCAAATCAGATTTGACTGGCACAGGAGGAGATTGCCTCTCCTACTCCAGCTGAGGATCTGGTGGATTCAAACTGTGTGCCTTGGGGATTGCAGCACAGCTTCTTGCTACTAGGCCACTAGGGCTCCCTTCCAGCAAGCTTTTGGAAGCTGCAAATTACAAGGAAGAAGATTGCCCATCTTTTTTTCCTGCAGACCTGTTGTTGGTGATTTCATACTGCTTACAAGGCACTGCTTTTGGATTAACAGAGCCACTCCCTACAGACTACTCCGGTAGAGCTCCCTCAGTTTTTACTGTGCTGTTTTATTATGTGCTGTAAGCTCAAGGACCTGAAGAAATAATTCAAACCTCGAATTGCAATACTTAAGGGTGCTTTGGGCAGAATATTAAATGATGCAGAAAGCATTAAAAGAAGATGAAAGAGTGTACACAGAGTCATTGTACTAAAAGGAATAGGTGGACACAGAAGAATTTCATGAAACAATGTATAAGCAAGAGCCTGTGGTGATGAAGGAGCAAGTTTAAGCTGCCCTGAAAAAAATTGGCAAAAAAACAGGCCCCAGGAATTTATGGCATACCTGTTGACATATTTCAGTGAAGAGATGCTGCCCTGGATGTGCTCACCGTGTTGTGCAAAGAAATTTGGTGGACAACCAACTGGCCTACTGACTGGAAGAGATCTATCCCATTCCAAAGAAAGGTGATCCAACAGAGTGTGGAAACTGATATCACATGCAAGTAAGATTCTGCTGCAGATCATCCAAAAACAACTGGAACAGCATATCAACAGAGAACTGCCTGAAGTGCACACTGGATTTAGAAGAGGCCGTGGCACTAGGGATATTATATAGCTAATGTTAGATGAATCTTGGCTGAAAGCAGAGAGTACCAAAGGAATGTCTATCTGTGTTTCATTGACTATGCAAAGGCATTTGACTGTGTGGATCACAACGAACTGTGGCTAACTTTAGGACACTTGATTGTGCTTATGCAAAACTTATACTTGGACCAGGAGGCAATTGTCAGAACAGAGCAAGGAAACACTGCATGGTTCAAAACTGGGAAGGGTGTGCATCAAGGATATGTCTTTTCCATCTATATGCAGAAAAGATTATCCAGGATGCTGGGCTCTATGAGGAGAAGTGTGGCATCAGGACTGGAGGTAGACTCATCAACAATCTGCATTATGCAGATGACACACCCTGCTTGTTGACATTGAGGAGGACTTGAAGTGCTTGCTTCAGGTCAAGGAATGCTTCCTTCAATATGGACTGAAGCTCAACGTTAAGAAAACAAAGATTCTCACCACTGGGCCATTTGACAGCCTCATGATAGATGGTGAAGAGATTGTCAGCTTCTGTTTGCTTGGCTTTACAATCAACACTATTGGTACCAGCAGCACGGAAACTAAAAGACAAATTGCACTGGGAAAGTCTGCTGTCAGAGACCTCTCCCAGGTACCAAGGAGCAACGATGTCAGTCCGGAGACTAAGGTGCACCAAATACAGGCCATGTCTTTGCCATTACTTGCTATGCATCAGGGAGCTGGACAATGACTAGGAATGAAAGAAGGAGAATTGATGCTTTTGAGCTTTGGTGCTAGAGAAGAGTATTGAATATACCATGGACTGCTAGGACAACTAACAAGTTTTGTCCTGGAGAAGGTGGAGTCAGACTTCTCCTTGGAGGCAAGGATCCTGAACCTCCATCTGACATGCTTTGGACATGTTGCAAGGAGGTACCAGTTCTTGGAGAGGGTCATCATGCTTGGGAGGTTGGAGGGACAGCACAGGAGAGGAAGACCCTCAATGAGATGGACTGATTCCGTCACTGTAATGGGGATGGGCATGCTGGAGACAATAATATTGGCAAGGGATACAGCAGGGTTAGAACTGTTGTACATAGGGTCGCTATGAGTCACATGTGACTCGATGGCATGTAACAACAACAACAACTATGTGTTGTATTATGTTAGTCAACTACAATTCACAGTGACCTTATGAACAATAGATATGAACCTTGCCCTATCCTGTACTATCCTCATAATTTCCAATATATTTGACTCTATTGTTATAGTGTCGGTGTCATTCCATCTTTTTGAGGGTCTTCCAATCTGTTGCTGACCTTCTTCCGTTTCCCAGGGACTGATACCTTCTAACATCAAGTTTTACATAGAGTATTTTAAATACAATGTTTTTTCTAAATATATATAATAATTCAAGTTATACCACAAAATCATTGCTTCATGGATATCTGTCATTTTTACTTACAAAAATTTACTTCTATTTGTGATGCTAAACGCTGTGACACTGGTATATCAGATGTAATAATGGTTACCCATTGCGAACAGTGTTTGCTGGAGCTCCCCAATTAAAACAAGCTTGAAAGCAGGAGTGGCTTGTCTCTGGAAACTGTATGAACTCTATGAACGTGGAGAAACAATGAAAGTTATACAAGTGTTCAGGTCTTTCATTCATAGGGTCACTATAAATCGTCTACGACTTGATGACATCTAACAACAACAACAACAACTTTAAAATGATTTCAAAATAAATGTTGTCTTGTCTATGATCCTACTTTTATTACTGCTTTCCAGTAGCACTTGATCTTATTGATAATTCAAAAGACTCTGGGCTCTTGCCCAAATGGTCAAAAGTTTTTAATTTGGCAAATCTTAATAATGTTATATTTACAGTTCACTTTTAGGAATAATTTATTAGCCTGTTATTTTCTGTAGAGTAGGCACTTGACTCATGGTAAATCCACCCACAATAATATGAAAGACTGGCAGGTATTGCATCATCTCCATCAGATTTTTTGTAAATAATTTTCAGTATTAGGTCTTGTCAGGTTTTGGGTTTTTTTTATTCTTTAACTGCTAAAAATCTCACCAGAATCATAGCAACATGTATACCATCATAAATATATGGCAGTGCTTAAAGACACTGACTGTGAATCAAATGTGAATGTCCAACATGGAGAGTGAGAATTCTACCACTCATTAAACCGACAATGTAGTAGAAGTGGTACACACCCTATCTACTCACAATGTAATACTGGAAGATCAACTGGATGAAGAATCAGTCTGAAAATGCACAAGTCCCTTGTTTATGAAATAACAGATACTTGTTCTCTCTACTGAACAAATATTTTGAGAGCCGCTTTGTTTTTTCTGTCTATAACATTTTTTTTTATAATTCATATTACCAGTAGAGCTATCTTTGTATGAAAGATCTGATTCATACGAGCATTGGTAATTTTCACGTTGTGGTTTTGGTCATAAAATAATTCTACATGTCTCATATTACCAGGATCTTAACAAGGTTGTTGTTTATTATGGGCCATCGAGTCAGAACTGACTCACAGCTGACCCTTAATGGGATATTCAGAGGCAGTAAATCACACAGGAGGTGATTGCCCATCTTTATCCTGCAGAGCAGCTGGTAGATATGAACCTGGGCCTTTAGGTTGGCAGCACAGCTACTTACCTACTTACCAAGGTAGCATATGATTATAATTTAACCTGACCAGTAAATCAATTGCCATCTAATAAATTTCATTTCATGGTGACTCTATGTGTGTTACGGTAGAATTGTGCTCCATAGAATTTTTAATTTTTTAAAATACTGTTTTAATGATTTTCATTCATGTTTTTTACAATCATTCCTATACATTTTGGATCTTTCCTAATTCCTCCCCCTTCCCCCCCCATCCACACACCAAACTCTGCGACCCTGTGGTTTCCCACTCTCCTCACCCTCAGCCCATCCTGCCCCTCCCCCTCCCTCTTTGGATATTGATACATGTCTTACTGGTTATCTTTTTGTTTTTATAATAATGGTCTTAGGCTATATTTGTCCTTATGTACCTGAGTTAGTCAACTCAGAATATTGCTCTCTAGCCATAGCTTATCAGCCCCTTCACACTCCTAACAATTAAAGTACCCAAAAGATAAAAGTTTTTATTTTGGAGAGATATTTAGCACCTTTCTTTGTGTGTTAGAAATATAAATATACTTTTCTTTCAAACTACTTGTATCTTTGAATGATTGGATAGATTGAGAATTTAATAGAATGAAAATATTTTTTTTATATTTAGGTGCAATCTGTTGCTTAAGACTAGATTTGTGTGTCCTATAATCACCAAGCTATTTTATTTTCATTCAAGGAACAAGTTCATTTGTTTATTTTGACTGGCTACTGTTTTCAAGAAAACAGAGGAAATGTTTGGAAAGTGATGATTTGGTATTCAGAATAAATTATGTATTCAAATCAATTCGGCAGAACAAAGCAATCTAAAGAACTGCATTTACACTGTTTTGAACTGGTGTCTCTTCCTGTAGGAGGTGACCAAATACTTCCAACAACAAGGCTAATACTAATAACTCACTTTCAAGCTCAGTTTTCCTGGGCCTCCCTGTGGACAGGCACGAAGCCTCTGGTGTATTCAGGTTCAGTGAAACCTAGTTGAATAATTGTGGAAAATAAACACCCCTAGGAAGTATGGAAAAGGTGAGTGGTAGTAAAACATTATTAAAACGTAGAGATTTCAGCTCCCCTCCATGTTTCTTCTGGCATTTTTCAAGGAAATGCCACAAGGACTCTGAGGGGTTTTTTTAAAGTCACATGCAGAACTTGCAATCGTATTAGAAAGGAAAGCCATTGTGAAATAGAAAAAGAAAAGAGCAGTTAGGACATTTTAATGAACACTGAATGCACCTCAAATGAAAACCAGATGTTCTTTGTTAAATTTAACAGTGTTTCTTGCTCAGATTGAGGTAACTAGGCGGGCCAGTAGGGCAGAATTGGCTGCAGCAAGATCTTGTTCTAGGAAAGTTTGTATTTTTCATGTTTGTTCTGTACAGAGGATTTTCCCAGAGTTTTTTGTTGTCTTCCCCCGCCCCCTCCCCATTTTAAATAAGAGTGAGGCATTTGAAAGTTTAAGCATGGTAACTGGCCTTAACCATGCATTTTTGTATTATTATTTTTTTCTGTACAGTGAAAGTCATGTACATCTGAAATTTGTGAGAGTTTTAGTTTTATAGTAGTTGTATAATGCTGCTTCTGGTATCTTGTTAGTTTTTTAAATTATTTTAAATACATTATTGCAGCACAGCAGCATAGTTTTTAGAATTAATGTTTTACGGTAGTAACTGATGTTATGTGCCATCAACTCATACTTAACCTCCCAGCAGATGTTTAGAGGCTGTAAACTACGTGGAAGAGACTGCCTATTGGTCTCCCACAGAGCAGGTGGTGGATTTGAATGGCCTACCTTTGAGTTGGCAGCACAACTCCTTAGCACCAGGCCACCAGAGCTCCCTGATGCTACCCACATGTTTTACTAAACTCTCCACCTCCATCCCCAAACAAATAATTGCAATCAAGCCTTGTCCTATCAGTGCGTTTCAGGCCATGAGTCATTATCGGTGATATTTTCTCCAGCCCCAATTCTGCTAACCCCAACTGATTAGTTCAGTAGGAACTTAGTTACCGCCAAAACGAGAGTGTGTATTTCCTGAGGAGAATCCAGTGTAAGGAGGGATCCCGTTCCTTCTGTTGTGTTGGTACTGGCTACCTGCACACATTGTTCTTCAATAGCAGCTTTTTTCTCATCCTTACTCCAGGGGAGTAAAATTATTTAAACAATAAGATTGACAAAAGAGGGATGAAATAAAAATGCTTCTCTTATTGTGAACTATGTATGTTATTAATTTTGCTTTATAAATTAGAAAAAATCCATTCCTAAATCTAACTTCCTTTAATATTGTTGTGTTGTTGTTATGTGCCATCGAGTTGCTTGCGACTCATAGCGACCCTATGTACAAGAGCTCTAAACGCTGTTCTATCCTGTGCCAACCTAGCCATCTCAAATGCACTTATTCCCACTGCTCCAGTCACAGAATCAATCAATCTCATCCAAGGTCTTCCTCTCCTTTGCCGCCCCTCCACACTGCCAAACATGATGTCCCTCTCCAAGGACCAGTCTCTCCTTGCAACATGCCCAAAATATGTTAGACGAAGCTTCAGAATCCTTGACTCCAAAGAGCCTTCCAGCTTCACCCTCTCCAGGACATTTGTTCTCCTAGCAGTCCATGGTATATTCAACACTCTTCTCCAGCACCACAGCTCAAAGGCATCAATTCTCTTTCTATCAGCCCTATTCACTGTCCAACTCTCTGATGCATAGCACATAATTGCAAAGACTATAGCCCTGATCAGGCGCACCTTAGTTTCCAGCCTGATGTCATTGCTCTTCAGTACTCTTAAGAGGTCCCTCACAGCCGACTTTCCCAATGCAATTCATCTCTTGATTTCCTGGCTGCTGTTGCCAAGAGTGTTGATTGTGGAGCCAAGTAAACTAAAACTGTTAACTATCTCAATCTCTTCACCATCCATACTGGTGGCTTTCATATTACCCACCAAAAAAAAGGGCCATTTTCATAAAAATCAACTCTATTTTAGAACATTTTTAAAAATTCTAAGAATTGTTCAATTAATGCAACATTAAATGTTAGAGTGAGTGTCTGTAAAGGACAAGGCATCCAAGCAAAGACTTCACCTCCCCTGGATACTTTGACAAATGATTGCTCTTCTACATCTAATGCTTCTCAGCGTCTGCTCAGCAGTCTTTCCCTTGTGGTTCTCTTTGCTTGCTCACTTCTTATAACTTGAGAAGGCCTAACAGACATAAGATGATTCCGCTCTGCTTGATAATGTCTCTGTGTGAAAATGAGCCTAGATTGTAATTGCAAAGAACCCTTAGAACTTATAAATCACATTATCAAGAACTGTGCTTTACATCCTATGATTAAATAAGGAAATTACCTTCAACCATCAATTTAGACTATTTTAAAAGTATCTTCTTGGAACAAGAGGTGCACTGCAAACTGGACTGAGATGGAGGAGTGGAGGGAGGAAGATGTGAGACATCAATAAGTGAAAGCCCAATCTTTCTGTAAACTTTTGTTAAACTCTCAATTAAAATGTAAGTTAGCACACACAAAAAAGTATCTTCCTTTTTATACATGCATAACTTATGCATGTATAAATCGTTATGATTCAGCATTATAAAACACCAACCAGACTGTATCATTTCATATTTCCCTCCCTCTTTTCACTACTATAGTCCACATATCCTATAACAAGAAATACATGAGAAGCTGTATCATTGTAAATGTCATCTTTGTTCCTCTTCCAGGTCTCTGAGCATCTGGCCTTGAGTTGAGTCTCTCTCAGAATTTCCTTTTCAAATTTTGCCCCCAGGACTGGCAGTGCCAATTTCAATTGTGGCCTATCCACTGATTCCCTAGAACGTCACACTTTATTCAGGCTCCTGCAGCAAACATGTTTTTTTTGGGGGGGCTTAGAATACTTAAGCTATATTTGCAGCCATACCAGTGACACAAACCAAATGTATTCTCAGCATAGAAGCACACACGCATACAATTATGTTACATCAAGAAATTCCAGTGCTTAGGGGTAAGGAGTTGTGCTACCTCAGTTTGAATCCAGCAGCTGCTCCGCAGGAGAAGGATGGTTCATCCACCACCCTGTGACTTGCTAACCTTTGAAAACCTGCTTGAGTATCAGCCATGAGTTGTTTCCAACTTGACAGTACATAGCAACATCAGAACTCTTTTTTAAAAAGATGGTGCCTTTATGTGATCTGAAAGTACAGATCTGGAAAAGAATACTTACTGATAATACACTTCTATGGTAAGAGAAATTTCCCCCTAACTTATTATGTACAAAAAATATTTTTCTCAGAGTGTGTGTGTGTGTGTGTGTGTGCGTGCATATGTGTGTTGTGGCGATGAGATTTAACACAACTTCTGAATATATAATAAAAGTATAATACAAAGATTTCATTATTGTGCTGTTAGGTGCCATTGAGTTGACTGCAACTTAGCAATCAGTAAATCAAAATCTTGTAGAATCTTTGATCTGAATGTTTAGTAATGGTAACTGGGCATCATACAGTTCTGGTCTACGGCAGAGGACCCAGAGGAATTTGGGTTTTTTCAGGAACCAGACACATAATTTTCCCCTCCAATTATGGACTCTCCAAGAAATAATTTTCTAAAAAATAAAATTTTATTTACTTTGCTGTTTTTTTATTGACAATGTGCACAGCAAAACAGGCACTAAGT
The DNA here is from genome assembly GCF_000299155.1 of Elephantulus edwardii. NCBI lineage: Eukaryota > Metazoa > Chordata > Mammalia > Macroscelidea > Macroscelididae > Elephantulus > Elephantulus edwardii. The sequence goes on along the minus strand of NW_006399758.1, from coordinate 15,048,698 downwards.
CAACAATATCACCTTGTCCCATTCAATAACATTCATTGTCTTTGCATTGTCATCCTCCTTTTAGGAATTCTTCATTTCCATGAAAATAAATCCACTGCCCTCCAAAGCACCTATCTCCTGCATTTCCCCACATACAAAGTAGAAAATGAATGAGAAAGGTATTTTTTCCTCTTCCCTCTCTGAAGTCCTGTGTGTTTTCTCTAAGAGTTTAGCTGACTCTTTCTGCTCATTGGCCATGGGTCCAGTGGAGATGAGTGGTGGTGTTCTTGTGTGTCACTGAGTCAGAGCTAACCCATCTGACTCTCAGGCAGGTTTTCAGAGGCAGTAATCACACAGGATGAGATTGTCCATCTTCTTGAGACTGAGATGAATAGTACTTGCCATCTAACAGCCACAGGAAGGAATCCATAGGATCCGACTGAGAACAGACACTTTGAATATCACAAAAGATGTCTCAGCCTATACAAATGAAAATGAAAAAAACTTCTGGTAAGCAGAAAGTTTATGAGAAATTAGCATTGATCCCATAAAGCACGGGGAAATGTCATTTTTCTACTCTGCCACTGTTTTCGTTCTACATCCAATTAATTTTTATTTGTATGTCATTCACATTTCATTAATACAAGTATTAGATTTTAGGAAACTTATGTCTTCATGTAAGTATGCTTTATACAGTGTAAATTGTTTATGTTCATGGATATAGAAACAAAAGATTCTTTTCAGGAAAGTGTTGTAAGATATTTCAAGGTGCTCAATATTTCAGTTAGATTTTAGAACCGACAGTTGTGACTATTTTATTCTTTATAATTTATCATTATTATATAAACTACAGAATTTAAATCTGCATAACTAAGGCATGCATTGGGTGTGAATATAATACCTGGATATTGTGAACTTGGTATAAGGACTGTAGGAAATCCGATTATTTCTGTTATAATGACATTCAAGCAGTACATTTCCTTGACATTATTCTGTTACTGAAAAATAGTTTGGCTTGATAAAGGGATCATGGCTCTGAGTACCTGCAGCAGATAACAGATATCTTTTAGGTACTTTTGTTGAACTTTTGATTTTGTTAAAACATCAGAAAGCTTGCAACTTGTATGAAAGAGGAACCTTCTGCTAGCCAGTTTTCTATTTTTATAAATATTTGAGGCTATTGTTTAACATCAAGTCAAAATTTTAAAATAATTAGAATGAAAACATCCAAAAGATAGAAGAGCAAAATAAAAATTATTCATCTGGTTAAAGAGTGTAGATAACCTGCTACCTAAAACCTGCATCTTGTTGTTGTTATGCACCATCGAGTTAGAACCAACTCGTAGCTGACCCTCCAGCAGCTTTTCAGAAGCACTTTAATTGCATGGAAGGAGATTGCCTATTTTTCCTCTCATGAAGAACCTTGGTGGTCTTGAACAACATGCCTTTGAGATTACACCTCATAGTTACTTACCACCAGGCCACCAGAGTTCTTTATTTTCAGGCCTTGCTTATGCATTTTCTGAGAAAATGAATATGCTACTGAGGCATTTAGACCTGTATGCCTTTTGAATATTTAAGGTCTTGTGTAGCTTGCTATTTACTTTTCATGACCCCACACACAAACACACAAAACAAAACAACCATGTAAGAACACGAGAAAAAAAAATTTGTAATTATTTCATCAGACATCTAAAGTATTGGTATGATTAATTTGACATGCCCTCAATAAACTCATTAAAGAGACATTTTCCTTTTTCTTTGTCCTTGTTTGCTATGGATCACTAATCATATATACAGAGATATATCCCATAATTTTAAGAAAATAGGGAACTAGGCAAAAAGCACAAGGAAATAGTATTATCACGTGAGTAGCGTGATAAAATAGTATCAATTTAATTGTGAATATTTCTTCAAATTCCAAATGTAGAAACATTCCTCTGTTGGTGTGTGATTTCTTGGAGAATGTAAAGATAAAAACACTTGAAGATCATGACCGCCTTATTGTACTTTATAGAAGTGAGTGCCAAGTCTACTTGCATTTATAACCTTTAAGCAGTTGGAGGAAAATCTTTTTTAAATCACTGTTGTGTCTGTTTAAAGTTAGTCTTTAGGAATGTTGTGCTGGTCTTGTTTTGTTCTGTAAGAGATCTTTCAAACTTTTTGAAAACACATCTTCTCTTTCCAGTCACAAACACGCCTTTCTCGACAGTAGTATTTTATAACACATTACAATGTGATTTGGATAAAACAGTTATTTTAACTTAAACAGAGTTTAGATCCTGTTGTTACTGTTTTCTTTTTGTGACCCTGGATGAACTGCTTCAGGTATGTAAGTTTAGCATCTTCAGATGTAAGGTGAGAATAATGGCACTTGCCTTACTTCATTGCTCTTGATGAAGCTTGTATTTGTTTACACGTTCTTTCTGGGAATGCACAGGCAACCACAGTAAAAGTCAAAACCCTAATTATGGACGGATTAAGAAAGCGACTGGCAAGAACACTGAGCTTTCTATGCCTGAGAAACAATTGAAGCAAATATTCTGCCACCTGGATGCTCCCATTCCCAGAGCCAAAGGCTGGAAGTCAATGGAATAGTTTTAGAGGAAATAGTCACCCTAAATATTAAAATCTTTAGTGTCTCCAGAAGGAAATTGAATTAGAAAAGTTATCTTAAATATAATTTTCTTTTGCTCCGAGATGCTCACCATTTTACCACTGACTTCCATATTAAATAAAGCTAAAAAAATACAACTGAGGTACTTTCTCATCAAAGCAAAGTAACTAACTCCCCTACCCCTTCAATCAAGTTGAAGAAAAGAAGACTGGTATTGGCTACATAACAAGGTTTTCATAGATTTTAAGTACAAGACTAATAATTATACCTTCTTCCATAAGAAATTTCTAGATACATCATTCTTAACTTTATAGTCAATGAAATAAAACAGTCATATTTAAAAAAAAATCTGCAGAGAAGTATCAGACCATTTCAGGAAAATATTTGTTTTCTAAAAGAATGATATTTTTAGCTGGTTACTTGTCTCAACACTAAGCAACATACCTGGAATATTTATACCAGTTGTTTTCACATCTTAGGATTCCCCTTGCCCCCTTACAACCCCTGTCTCCCTCCTTTTGGATACACGTATACACAAGGACAACATAACCCATTGTTCATCTGCAGGTGCACTCGCCGCAGCTGTTGAGAGCCCATTAGTTCAGTTTCAGGTACCTTTTTGACGTGCCATATGACTTAATTGAAGGTTGGAGAGAAGAGAGGAAGTTTGAAGGAGGCCCAGAGAAGAGCTGCATAAAACCAGTTCACTGTATTTGTGTAACCTGTGGTTGACCGCTGCCACCATCAAACAACTGTATCACTTATTTCCACGCCTTATAGGACTTTCTCCACCCACAAGATGCTGCTCCCTCCACCCCACACTCACACTTGGGCATACAGTGATAGATATAAATTTGGTAGAAACTCTATTGTGTCGTCATCATTAAAACATCTCTTTGACAACTAGGCATAATAGAAAAAGTCTTAGAATGGCATTTGGAAAGCCTGAATAGTAGATTTCCTTGTGCCAGTAAACAGCTGGATGGTCTTGAAAAAGTTGTTTTTCTTGAGTTTTAGTTTAATGTTAAATGATGTAGTAGTAAGACTAGGAGATGACTAATATGCTTTCAGCTCCCAAATGCTATACTTCTATAATAAATTCCAGGAGAAAAATTCATCAACGTTTCAATGGGGTTCTCTGCAACAGCACTAACACTTAAAGAAATGATTGATCACCTCTGGGAATTGCAGATGTGATCCACTGCTCATCCATCTCCTTATCCCTGATGAAAACATGGAGTTTTCTTGTAAACAAGGTGCCTCTTTTCCACAGCTCGGAGAGCTCCAGGACTCAGATTTCAGTGAATGAACCATTTGTCCCAGATATATACCAAGTATTCTGAGGCCAATGGCTAAATTCTGTGCTGTTTAAAAATGCTAACTTTGGGTGTCGTCACCACATGGAAAGTTATGTTAAACTTTTTAAGATTTTAAATCAAGATGATGTCTGGTCGACTACTCATTAGTATTGGTAGAGGGGGAAATGCCTGGACCACCAGGCTCAAATTTTGTAGCATTTGCACCTTTGCTTCTCATAAAATGATGTCTTTTAAAAAGTGCGCTGATGGAAGAATGATGCATTCCACCATTCATATGAATTCATAACTGATCACCTGTAACTGAGATAACTACTTAGACTACAGTTTTACTATTCTAGGCTGGCTAAGTGCTTCTGGAGACTTGGAGCACAAAACTCTGCTCACTCAGAAAGCTTGTTAATGGGTCCCTCATGATTCAACTATCAATTTTTTAGTATCAGATATACATGCTGCATCCATTATTACTTAGAGTCAGATCTGACCTGACTGCAGCTTATGAGATTTTTATTTATTTCCATTCTAGTAGTAAATTTAGAAAGTCAAGATGTGGGCACCTAGAAAAATGCGTGTTTTAATAAAGACTTTCAGTGTAGTATTAAAGATGTAGCTACTTGGTCTTTTAAAAGAATTGCTAAGTTTTTCATGTCTTCTCCCCTTAACATATCCTGGGTTGTTTAAATGTGCTTTGTGAGCAGTGATGAAATGACAAGTTATCATTGATCTGTCCTTTCTCCCATCTCAGAGGGATTCATTAAATAATGCATGCACCCATGCGAATTGCTTTCTTCACTAGAGTATCCCCAGACCATTAGCCAAATATAGCAACATTAGCATCTTTCAAGCCTTAGAAACCCTTTTGGCTTTCATTTAATTAAATTATCCCATTATGAAAACTCTTATAATGAGATTAAATTTAATTATTTATTAGACACTTATTTGCACGAGGGAGCCTATCAATTATGCATGGTTGAGCTAAACATTTTTCAATCCATCACCTTTCCTTTTCAAGGAAGGTGCAATTTATTAAGTACATTTGGGAGACTATGTCTAGGAGGCCTGAATGGGAATAAGTATTTAGTCCAAGAAAAGTTAACATAATAGGATTAACATTACAATGTCTGCAAAAATAGACTGGCAAAATTGCTTTCATTTATCACAGGGCTCTAGGCCTATATATTTTTGTTTGTTTGTTTGTTTGTTTTAAATCTTTTAATAACATCTTAAAGATTTTGGGGTATTTTTTAGTATTCATCACTTATTTGTTTCTGTTAAATACAGAAATAATAACTCATTGAATAATATAAAAAGTGTTTTGGAACTAATAAAGTATATAAAAATATAGTTTTTAAATTACTCTATATTAAAATGTTAATATTTTAAATATTTTAAATACAGATTTTAAAACTTTTGTGGAAATAAGCATTGCCAAATACAGCATCTTCCTGTATTTGTAGTAAAAATGGACTCATATAATGACTCCCTTGGTCACCACTTTTCCAGCTTAAAGAGTGTTCAACTCTGTTAACCTATCTTGTTCAACTGTCACCTTCTATTCCTTTCTATAGAAGCACCTTTGTGACATAATGCCACTTTTACAATTTTTATGAAAAGAAAAGTGAATGTTTTAAGGGAAAAATTATTTTCACAATAGAATGAATTTTCAGTAAATACTATGACAATAAGTGTCAATTTAGAATTTAGACTCTTTTTTTTTAGACCTGTAATATACTAAAATGCACTTCTTTTCAAATTATGAATACATACACAGTACATCATGCTTCTACTCAGTGTGCTCCCATGGTTCTTTATTTCACTTTGGATAAAATGGAAACAATTCCCCAATATGACTTACAAAACTCCACATAATCTAACATAATTCTCTGGTCTCATTCCTTATGTCTCTCCCCTTTGATTTGACTTCATTTGGCAACTTTAACCTCCTTGCCTATTCACTGTATACTCCTGTCTCCAGCCCTTCTCTCATGCCCTTCCCCCAGATGTCTCCAAATGCTACCTTCTCACTTGCTGTAGATCTTCACCCAAATATCATCTTGCTGGAAAGCCATTCTGTGGTCACCCTGCTGTGTGTGTTTGTGTGTGTGTCCAGCAATTCCTCTCTTTACCATATTTATCTCCAACTGTGCTCTGATCTTCTTCATTGCACTTACACATACTTATTACAGAGGTATGTGTTCTACTCTACATCTCCTACTAGAATATAAGTTAAGGCACTATTTTATTTTCTTCTCCATCTCCTATACCTAGAATATTCTGTAGCATGTAATAGATATGCAACAAATACTTGCTGAATAAATGAAAGAAAAAATACTCCATTTTATAAGACAATGTGTGTTTAGATATTCTTTATTCAAATAATATTTAATTGTGCTTTTGGTGATAGTTTACACAACAGTTTAAATTCCTATTCAACAATTTTCACACAAAACTTTAGTGACATTGGTTACATTGTGCACATAACATGAGCATTTTAATGATTGGTGTGCTGTTTTATTTCTAGACATCTAGTATCCCTGCCCCCTTACCTTCTCATCATTGTTTTAAAGGAATTGTTGAACTTTTTTGTCTTCTAGAAATGATTTATTTCAAAGGGTCACAGTAATTGTGAGTGATGATCTGTATTTTGTGACTTAATCTGTTACTTAGCTTAAAGGTGGCACTGTGAGACTTTCAGTTCATAGTTTAAAGTGTGGCTTGGAACAGGGTCTCAGAGTTTTCTAGCCTCAATAGGTCCTGCATTAAAAAAAATTTTTTATAAGAAGTTAGATTCTGTTCCTTTTTTTTACCGATTCAATCAGGATATCTCTATTGTGGCCCTGATTAGAATGGCTGGAAATGATATTGAAGAAAACAGAAGCACTATCTGGTTCTTGAGGGCTGAGGGTAGATGAGGTCATGGAGGTGAAGACCTTCAGTAATATAGGCCAGTTTCTTTTTTGAGTCTTTGATATCTTATTTTTATTCCAGATAAATAGAGACTAATAGTTGTATCTTAGTATATTTTAGTTCTGTAGTTTTCCAATTTTGTATAACTGCAGTGTATATATGCATGTGTCGTTTGTGTTAAAGAGAATGGACTAGAGAGGGAAGAAGTGGAAAGGTAAATGTTTGTGTCACCAGCCTTATACATAGCATTTAATATTTTAAATATTATTTTACAAGCTGAAGTGATTTTGAAGTGTAACAAGAAAATAAGATTAATTGTGATGGAGGAATGGAGCAAACAGAGTAGCATGTGACCTATTGAAAGACATTAAAAGGGAATGCTCAAGGGTGAACTATATTCTGATTTTCTAACTGCTGCCAAACAACGGATTTTTTATGTGTAATGTCCCAATTACAAGATCCCTTTGTGAAACAAATTAATTAGGGTACCATCTTACATCTTCAGTTTATACTGCAGCTCTAAGTGGCAAGTAGGAAAATGTTTAAGTAGAAAAGAGAGGATCATGGTTTTTTTCTTTAGGACGCTTACCTTGAGTATTACTTTGAAGATTGTACTAGACAGATGAGAGTTAGGAAGCACATAATATAGCTCTATGGCTATTGTAGTAGGAAGGGAAATGAATGATGCATTCATGTGGTATCTGGAGGCATAAAGGAGGTATAACGGGCAGCATTTTATGAGAAATCAGGTTAGAAAGACGGAAGCATCCAGGATATCTTCCATAATCTTTTCCCCCCCTAACTCAGAAGAGCAGGTAGAAAGTATCAGAGGCTGATTTAGGTCTTCGAAGGATGATGCTTGATGGAAAAAGAATTTTAAAGTATTTCTAAATACAAAAACTGAGGTTTTTTTTAAGGAATTGGAAGTGCAGGTCAAGGGTTTAGGGCCGAAGAAGTGTTTGCCAGCTTTGGCATGATTGTCATTTTGGTCTGAATAATTCTTTATTCTGGGAACTTCTGGTCATAACATAGGGTGTTTAACCACATCCTTGGCCTCCACACTGTAAATGCTCACAGCACATGTCAGTTGTGACAACCAGAAATGTGACATTTGCAAATGCTCCTGAGGTGCAAAATTGCCCTCTGTTGAGAATCATTGAGCTAAAAGCCATGAAATAAGGAGTTCTTGTAATAGTGGGCAGTATTTTCAAACTTTAATTGAATACTAATTACTGGATATATTTTAAAATACAAATTTTAATTCAGTTGGCCTGAAATTGGCCCAAGATCCTGCAATTCAGGCTAACTCTCAGGTGATCCTATTGCTGCCAGTTGAAGGGTTGCAGTTTGAGTAAAAAAAACCAAAACTGTAGATGATACTTAAAATCATATAAATGCATGAAGATTACTTAAGGAAATTGCATAGAGCACGAGTTTTGTTTTTGTTTTTTTTTACAGGTTTCATCTGAATACATATTTATTAGATAAATATTAAAGGTTGTCACAGCATCTAACTATATGCAGCTTTGCAAGACTAAAAATCACAATTAGTTTCTGACCAATTGAAAATATGAAATGATTGCATTGTACATACGATGTCCAAGGACAATGGTGGCTTTTTGCGGGAGACACTTCAGACTGTATTTGTGAGGGTGTTGGTATGTGTATGTGTGAATCACCTGTGATCATGATATCAAAAACTATACAAAGTATGAATTTGGTTACAATTTTCTCTTGAAATCCCCGTTCTCTTCATTTTTCCCCCATAGCACCCTAAAAATACACAGGTGGGAGGACTAGTACACTGAAGCTAAATATTACACGTAGGTAAAATAAAAACAAAACAGAACAAAAAACTGCTTTCCACACAGGAGTTTTTAACAAGGAAAATGTGGAGTTTAAGGAATTATGAATTAGCCATCCCTAATGTCTGTTTTATTTTCTTCCTCTTATTTTAAAAATGGTCTTTCTTTTTCTCTCTTTCTTTTCCATTTCCATTTGCTACAATGGCAGTATGCTCAGAGTCAGTTAATTTTGCAGTTAGAAACAGACGTCCACTAAGACGGTACAAGTGGAGTTAAGTTTAATAAAGGAATTGTGTTCACAGATGTCTGCAAGGGTAGGAGGACCAATAAAAAATAGTGAGACACCAAAATGCCAGTCACATTGGAATATCCAGAGTGAGAGTTCAGGTCTTTTGTGCAAAACTTACTCTGAGTCATTTTTGACTCAACAACACTTAACCACTGCTAAATAAGACTAGTCCAGTTATATCTGGAGGAACATTCTTTTACTTTGTACATCTCTCTTTGTCAATGTGCTATATGTGGTTACCTGGGTTTGCTGTGATGCTAAACTTTGTGCCATTTGGGTATCAAATACCAGAATGGTTTTCCATTGTGGATGGTGTTTGGTGGAGCTCCCAGCTATAAAACAGGTTTGAAAGAAGGAGTGACATCCACTTCCTTTTTTTTTTTTTTTTAATATTGAATGAAATTTTATTTTAAAAAGTAAAGGTTTGTATATTCTTTTAAAACATGAAAATTTAAGCCTTAGAGCTAATTACAAAACTGTTTATAGCAGTAATTACAGTATTAACATTATGTCAGTAAAGAAGTGTCATAAAATTCAAATCACAACTTGCATTATCCATGATTCAAGTGCTTTATCCCACACAAGATTAGTCAGCTTTAAGATAAAACCTCTCTCCACAGTCGGTCCTGTATTCTTCATTATCAGTCTGACAGATCACACTGTAGGGTAGCTGGCTGCTGTGGCGATTCCACAGTGGTTATTTTGGTCTTTGGCCATCTTTACATAGCCATTTGTGCCCCAACTTACACCCCAGCTGAAAGAAGAATAGGTTTTTTGTTTTATACAAAGAATCAAATAAATACTAGTAACATTATTAAATAGTTAATAGTGCTTATCATTGATGAGACAATAGTCTAAAATTTGTAACATATATTTTTGTTAACTTTTACAAGTCTTTATATTAATGTTCCAAAACGAAAAGCTGAGGCAGATCTGTGGGTCTAATGTGATGTAACTTATATATAAAAAAAAACTTAAAATTTCAAAATTGATTCTCGTAACTTCAAGTTCTTTGAGGGCTAGAAAGTAAAATTCAAAGGCAGAAGATTGACGCCGGTTGCAACACCCCCATGATACATCCCGAAGGACATGCACATGCACAGCCAAGCACAATCAATAAGAATGCATCTGAACTCCAAAATCAATCTCCACAACAGTCTATGTGCCTCCCACTGCCAAAGGGGCCCTTCAGAGCAGCGAGAGAAGATCCTCACCCCGAAACCCACAGCGTCCCCCCTCAGCAGGAAGCAGCCAAGAGAACACGCCGTCCCCCCTTCCCCATGACCCAGGGCGAAGTCTCTCTCAGGGAGGAGCGATAGGGAATGGCAAAGGACACACTGACAAAGAAGATCAATCAGAACTGGCTTTGACAAGCACCTTGGCACCTGGACAAGAACAAACTGGGAGGAGGGCAGAGAGAACAGTGCAACAATGAATGAGTGGAAGCCCAAAATCTCTGCAAATGTCCATGAAAATCAATAAAACACAATTATAGGAAAAAAAAAAAAGAAGATTGACGCCATAATTCAAAGACCATGCAATAGGAATACTTCTAATTGAACAGAAAATGATCAGCTGAGACAGATGTTTCTGCTCATTATACTCTGTTGAAAAATCATAGAATGAAAAAAGAAACTATTCCTCAGACAAGTCTATAATTCTTTATCTGAATCTTTATAATAAAAATTTCAGAATTTAGAAATACAATGTTTAAAATATAATCTTAATACTCCCAGCCAGCTTAGTATGGAATTTTAAACATTAACATTGCTATACACATTCTAAGTGGAAGTAATAAGACTCCACGATTTCAAACTGAGCTTTTTGTGGGTCTTTATCGAAATGATGATTTTAAATAAGGGTTCTTTTTTCAATTTCAAATATAATATTTGGTGATTTATACCTGTTCTTGACAATCCAATATTTCCTTTTTTCTGAATCTTTTTCTTCAAAGCCATAGCCAACCACGAGAACACCATGGTCCAGGTTTTTGCTGCTGCAGTCTGGCTCATAATAAATGCCTGATTCATAAAACTGGAAGGACTCATGGCCTGCATCAATTGCAACAGAGATGGGACCTACACTTGCCACTGCCTTCATCAGTGCTTTCTCTCTTTGAGGAATATCTATGAAGCCTGTGTCATTGGCAGCAGAATATTCAGGTTTGTAGTTACAGGCATGTGTGTCCACTTCAAGATATGGATACGATTCCTCTGAATCAATGCCTTGATTTTTCTTAATGTATTGAAATGCATAATCCATTAGGCCACCATTACAACCATTATTGCCTTCAGGCCGAGAGCAGTCCACCAGGTTCTGTTCACTGAGTGAAATAAGTTTGCCAGTTTTCCGGAACATTTGTCCTTCAAGAGCACCAGTTGCACTAAAAGCCCAACATGAACCACACTGACCCTAAAAAGGAAATACAAAAAAGTTGTCAGCTTATAAAATAAACAGCAAGACTTTGACAAAAAATACTTGTATCTGAATACTACGTGAGGTGTGATGGGGGAGTAAAATGCATGTCATTCTATAGTTCATTGAAGCAATGAGTGCAATTTCTTTTTTGTTTTTACTATTCAAACTAGAACTGAATTTGAATCATGCCATACCTGATTCTTCACAGGCGTTACATAGCCTTTCTGAGTCCAGTCCACTGATTTTGGGACCTCAAGAAAGACAGGCTCACGGAACAACTTTCCCTTCTTGTGTTTCTGATTTTGAAAGCCATTCATCATCTGCCTAAATTCTTCATTGGTCATGTCACCAAAGGCATTCATGGCCATAGAAAAGCCATGTTTCCCTTGGCTGTATTCCCGATTGTGCAATTCAATCATTTTCATATTCTTCTCC
>NW_006399758.1:15033350-15036832 GCF_000299155.1 Elephantulus edwardii | reverse complement strand
CGTCAAATTTTAGAGTAGCTGAGGCTCCTCCCAAGCAAAGCGCAACCAGAAAGAGTGAAGAATTCATGTTTCAAAAACCGCAAAGGCCGCAGCTGGCGCAGCACAAGAGCAGGACAAAATCTAGGAGCCCCAACCTGCGTTGAGACCCGGTTCGACATCCACTTCCTAAGCCACACGTCTCTAGAAAATCTGTGACCTTGGAGAAACAACGATAGCTACGCAAAGGCATTAGATCTTTTGTTCATTTTTGCTATGAGTTGACCTTGACTCGATGGCAATCAACAACAACAAAGATCCATAGCAGAAGAGCCTACATGGAGGAGTCATAGAAATGAAGTAATACTACCACTATCTAAGATCAGGCATTAAACTGGGGAGCAGGCAAGAAATATTCTCAACTAACTCTCTTATAGGGAGCTCTAGAGCCTTGTTGTTAGGTGCTGTCAAATCAAGTACCACTCATAGAGACCCTATGAACAAAAGGTCTTAACCCGTTCTATCCTGAATCATCCTCATATTTCCTGACACACAAGAGTCCATTGTAGCAGTTATTGTATCAATCCACGTGGTGGAGATTCTTTGTTTCCCTCACTGACCCTCTACTAACCCCATCATGTCCTTTTCCAAGGAATAGCACTTCCTAGCAACATGTTCAAATTATGTGAGGCAAAACCTCATCATTCTTGCCTCCGAAGAGCACTCCAGCTTCACTATCTCCAAAACACAATCTGTTTGTTCTCCTGGCTATCCATGGGGTGTTCAGTACTATTCTCCAACACCACACCTCAAAGGCATCAATTCTTTTCTGTCAGCTTTATTGTCTAGATCTCAGATGCATAGCTAGTAATTGGAAAGACTCTGGCCTGAATCAGATGCACATTAGTCCTCAGACTGACATCACAAGTCCTCGATAATTTGGACAGGTTTGGAAATAATTTGGAACTGCAGATTTCCCCAGTGCCATGTAGTTCCTTTTTCCTGACTGCTGATACCAAGTGTGTTAATTGTGGATCCAAGTAAGATGAAGCTGCTGATAGATTCAGTTTCCTATCCATCCGTCATGGTGCTGCCTGTTTGTCCAGTGGTAAGAATCATTCTTTTTCTGCACATTTAGGTGCAGTCCATACTGAAGGCTGCATTCCTTTATCTTCTGCAACAAGTGAGTCAAATCTTCCTTACTTTCAGCAAGTAAGGTTGTGTAATCCGCATAATGCAGGTTATTGATGAGTCTCCCTCCAATCCTGATGCCCCAGTCCTCATAGAGGAGGATAATTTGCTCAGCATACAAACTGAATAAGTAGAGAGAGGGAGAAATAATACTCCCTTCCCAATTCCAAACCAAGCAGTATTCCCTTGCTCTGTTCATACAACAGCCTCCTGACCCAGGTATAGGTTCTGCATGAGTACAATCAAGTGTTCTAAGGAGTTGCACTGTCAACCCAAAGGTATATGGTTAAAATCCACAAGCTGCTCTGTGAGAGGATGATGGGCAGTCTCCTCCCATGTGAATAACTGCCTCTGGAAACCTGTTGGAGGATCAGCTATGAGTTGGTTCTTCCTCGACATACAACACTCATCTCTTATTTAGCCCTCTGATCATTCTGTCAGTGAAGTGCTATTGAAGAATTTCAGCATGCGACGCCTGGGTGATGTGGTTTGAGGAGGCACAGAAACAGCAGCGTGGAGCAGAGAATGCAGCTAGCACTTACTTCACACAGGCATACAATGTACGCACTCAAGCAATGTGTATTTGCCATTACCCTTATATTATGATATCTAGAATAGTTTCTTGTATTGAGAAATTAAATAAAACATTCTGCTATTATGATAACATATTTGTCTTTGTTTACATTGGATCTGGGTTTAATTGGAAAATGTCAATGAAAGTACGACAAAGCTCAGCTATCGTTGCTTTTCCTTTCATTGCTGAACGTGCAGTCCAGGGACCACAATGCTGCTTTTGTGGCCAAGTCCTGCCAATAGAAGCAGAAGCCAGTGAAGCTAAAGAATCACTCGAGTCTGTCCATTCTGAAAGCATGCAAGCAGTATTGAAGTTTTGATCAGGAAAAGTTTTCGTTTAAAAATGTTGGAATGGTTCCAGAACTAACATTTGTCCTCCAAAGAAATTGAAACATCATATTGTGTTGTTCAGAGTAAAAATTCTGAAGCCAAGCAGTACTTTTGCATCCTAGCTCTTTTTCTTCAAAGATGCTTGTTTGTAGACTAGTTACTTTAACAGCCCCTTACATAGGCTTTTCCATCTATCCAAGTTGGAATCATAAAATGGAAATATTAGTGCTTCTTCCAAAAAACTATCACTATTGCTATTGTTTTAGTAAAAACAGCAATCATCTCTTAACTAAGTAAAAGAAGTGAAAACTAGTGATAAATTTTAGTCAAGTGCTCTGAAGCTATCCATTTGTCAAATAAAGCTGTTTACTAATGAGTCGCTGCTATTTCTCCAATTTTGAAACAGATCACGAAATCCAGTTCCCATCAGATTGTCATGGATACCAGAGCACCTACCGTACTTTTCATGCTCCTTTTGATGCTATCTATCTAATAAAAGATTTTGTTTTTTGAGCGTCTTTCAGATGATTTCTTTTAAAACATTGACCTCAAGAAAAATATTTGTTCCATAAATAACTAGAATAATAGCAGTGCTTCCAAGTGTCCCCTCTTCTGTTGTTTTTATGACTTTTCCCAAAATCATTCTGACAGGAGAGTAATAAGCTTAATCAGAGGCACAAATTTAAATTTCTATTCTTTCAAGTGTAGTCTGTTATTGTGAAAACAATATATATTTCTTTTCTACTTCAGAAAGCAGTTAATTGGTTTACTAATGGCCAGGATTTATTTTTTAAAAGCTTTTGTTACTTATTATGCCAGAATAGACTCAGGGGGTGGGGGCAATAAATTGCAAGGGAGGAGAATGCCTGTCTTTCTCCTGCAGAGCAGCTACTAGATTTAAACCATGTGACATTGGGTTGGCAGCACAACTGCTTACTCACTTAGGCCACCATAGATCCAGGGTCACAATTCTAACGAGCCCATTTATCAAATGAGCATTCAGGTTTCTAGGAGTAAAAAGGAAAGCCACTCTTAGAATATTTCATCATATTAAGTTCCAACCTGACTTCATTTACTTAATTAAAAAATTTTTGCTTTCATATTTGAGATAATATTTTATTCGAGAATCTGAAGAAATGCTTATAATTCAAGCTGAAAAAAAAACCTCATGTTGGTCTACTGGCCATTGTGAAAGAAGGGATATATGTGGATTATAATATCCATTTTCTAGTTCTGGCAACATATACCTGTAGGCTAGTTTCAAATGTGATAAAGCTCTAGCTGTTTTTCTGCAGTTAAGTGAGAAAGTATTTAAAAGCATTGCCAGCATCAATTTGAAGTCACTAATTATTTCATTTTTCATGTTTCAATAATCTATGTCTGTGGAAGCAGCAGACAATAAATAAATAAAT
>NW_006399758.1:15010036-15033240 GCF_000299155.1 Elephantulus edwardii | reverse complement strand
TGGATGATTAAAAAGGAAGACAGAAGAAGTGGAGAATAATGAATATACTATGGACTATCAAAAGAGTGAACAAGAAGTCTTAGGAGAAATAAAAGTAGAATGTTCCTTAGAAATGAGGATGTCAAGACTTTTACTTTCTTTCTTTGGACAGGTCATCATGAAAGATCAATTGCTAGAAATAGGCATCCTGATTTGCTAATGAAGAGAACTAACAGAAATGAGGGGAAACAACAAAATGGATCAGCATAGTAGCCACAACAATAGATGCAAACATACCAAGGATCATGAAAATGACACAACACTGGGCAACATTTTATACTCTTCTGTGTACAAGCAGTGAGACTAAGAAAAATTGGATAAATTATGTATACTGCATTGAAACAGATGAGGGACAAAACCGTTTAAAAGTGATATATGTTTGCGTATTATGGTTATGACAAAAGTCCAGAATGAAGGTTGCATAATGGAGTGTACTGGGGTGAGGGGGATTGTAGACTGTATACCAATAAAGGAATTTTACTTTTTAAAGAGAAAACTGGGGGGAAGGGGTGGGCAGGGAGAAAAATGAAACAATGAATGAATGGAAATCCAAAGTCTCTGTAAATGTTCATTAAAATTAATAAAATAAAATTTTTAAAAAACCAAAAGAAAGTTGGAGCTGACTTGATAACTAAAAACAAAAAGCACAAGCCTTGTCAAAGAGGACATCACAGTCAGGCACACAAGAAATGATGCTTCAAGATTCATTTTAAGAGATCTTAGAAAGTCTGGCCATTATTTCTCTGCCTTTTGTCACACTGTGATAGCTTGTGTTTGCTATGCTGCCAGAAGGTTCAGCACTAGTATTATTGCCCAACTTTCAGATGCATATCAAGTCATTGAGAAGACCATGGTTTGAATTGGACATGCATTAGTTTTAAATTCACATCATTGCTCTTTAGCATTTGGAGAAATCTCTGACAATTAATAGAGACCCTATGAACAACAGACCTGCACTCTGCCCTATCTGTCCAGTGCCATCCTCATCATCGTTGATATACTAGAGCCGATTCCTGAGTCACTGTGTTTGTCCATCTCATTGGAGGTTTTCCTTTCCTTCAGTGACCCTCAATCTTTCCAGTCATGATGGGGAGCCTTGCCTAGCATCATGTCCAAACTATGAGACATGAATCTTCATCATCTTTGCTTCCAAAGGGCACTCCGGCTTCACTTTCTCCATGACTCTGTTTATTGTTTTGGTAGTTTATGGGATATCCAGTATTCTTCTCCAGAACCAAAACTCAAAGGCATCGATTCTTTCTCAGTCATCCTTATAAATTGCCCAGTTTTCTGATGTGTAGCAGTTGATAGAAGATCATAGCCTGAATAAGCACACCTTAGTTTTCAAATTGACATCATTACTGTCAAGTATTTTGGAGATGTCCCTGACAGCAGACTTGCCCAGTGCAATACATCTCCTTATCTCCTGACTGCTGGTACCAAGTGTTGATTATTAATCCAAACAAGATTAAATTATTGACAATTTCAGTCTTCTCTGTCTATCATGATGTTGGCATTGGCTAATGGTGAGAGCATTTGTTTTCTTGATGTTGAGATGTAATCCATACTGAAACTATAATTTTTATGCAGCAAGTGTTTTAAGTCTTCTTCACTTTCAGCAAAAAGATTGTATCATCTGCATAATGCAGATTGTTGTTGAGTCTTCCTCTGAAAATGATGCCACATCCCTCTTTAGAGAGTCATGCTTCATGAATGATTGAATACGTATGGAGAAAGGATACATCCCTGACACACATCCTTCTTGCTCCTATTGGACAACAGCTTCTTGTTCTAGTTATAGATATCTCATGAGCACAGTCAAGTGTTTTGGTATTCCCATTCTTCTCAATGTTAGCCACAATTAATTATGATTCCCGCAGTTAAGTACTTTAAGTAATTGATAAAACACAAACATCTTTTTTATATTCTCTGCATTCAGCCAAGATGTTGTATTCTTGAACTTCCAAATTATTGCCACAGCATCATTGTCTTTCATTTTAGTCCTTCTGACATCCATTTGGATTAAAAATGGTGTTTTATGCCCACCTACCATATTAACTTTGTATTATGGCTTTACTTTTCATCCTAAACTGCTGCTATACACAAGCCTCTTTCATGCCTTTTAGGTCAATACTTCACCTATTTATTCTAATACTGTTTCCCAAGAGAGAATTCCTTCCCACCTTTGTGAACAGGACAGTGAAGTAGAAGGGAATGATGAGAGAGGGGATTTAAGATTAAGTGAGAGAATGTTGAGACATAGGGATTAAGTGGCAATGCTGTGTTTGTCAAGGAATATTGATGTTACAGTGTGTCATGTCGCTAACCAGTTCAAATTCACTAGTTGTTCATGGGAGAAATATGGACAGTCTTCTTCTGTAAAGACTTGTAATTGTTGTTATGTGCCTCCAAGTCTCCTTTGACTCATAGCAACTCTATGTACTGAGCCTGCCCTGCCCTGAGCCAGTCTCACTGACTCAGATAACCTAACCCCATGGCTCCAGTTACTGTATCAATCTGTCTCATTTGGGGGTTTTCCTCTCCTGTACTGTCCCTCTACCCTTTCGAGCATGATGTCCTTCTCCAAGGATCAACTTAGAGCCTTGGAAATGTAATGGAAGTTTGCCATGATTCAATGCCTGTGAGGTTTTGGGTTTTGATTGTGTTCAACAGATATAGTAATGAAGATGGAAAAGATGTTATTTTAGTCATTGGTGACCACAGCAATTAAACAGGCAGTTAAGCATATTTCTTTTAAATTTTGTGTTAGAGAATAATTAATATATAACAAAGTTCCTTTGCATCCATCACCCAGACTTAAGAATAATTAACTCATTAGTTCATTTCAACTATGCCCTATTTGGCATTATTTTGGAAAAAATCTCAGACATTTTTCATATATAAATATTAATAGGTATCACTAAAATCTGAGGTCATTTAAAATATAATTATAAAGTTGTTATTGCTATTATCTTCTATTACGTTGTGTTCTACTTGTGGTAACTCTTGGACAGCAAAACAAAATGATGCCTAGCCATAACTTATTCTTATGAATAGTGTAGATCCATCCACCAGTGTAGTGCAGAGTATCATCCCCAGGTTTAGTGTAGATCCACTAGGCAGTTTAGTGTTTCTTCTTCATTATGAGTGGATCCAAGTAAAATGAAGTCATTGACATTCAATCTTTTTTCCACCTATCATGATGTCGCCTATTGGTCCATTGGCAAGAATTTTTGTTTCTTTTTTTGTTTTTAATTTTTCTTTTCTTGACACTGAGATATAATCCATATTGAAGTCTGCACTCTTTGATCTTCTGCAGGAATCCTTCTCATTTTCAGCAAGCAAGGTTGTGTTATCTGCATAACAAAGATTATTGATGAGCCTTCCTCCAATCTTGATGACACGTTGTTCTTTATAGAGCCTTGCTTCTTGAATAATTCGTTCAGCATATTTTTTCAACTATAAGATATAGGGTTTCTTCTTTTTAAAAAAAATAATAAAGTTACCGCTTTTAGAAATAAAACTAACAAAATCCACCAAGTAGTAGTTTCTGAAGTGAAGAAGCTAACTCATAACTTTAGAATATGAGAGGCCTTCTATCCTAGTTTATATAGCTACAGCCCCCTCTTGGAATTTGTCTTTTCAGTTAGAACTAGTTTAAGATACGTGGCTAGTTGGGACTCAAGTCAATTAATACAAATACAAGTTGTGCACAGCTACCAACATGGTTCCTATCAGGAATTCCAGAAGGGCAGATGGCCCGAGATATGGCTCCTCTCCCAGCACCTGAATTTCTACAATTACCATTTTATTCCCTTTTGTGAATCATTGTCTTTCAGGCCCATTGTTTTTGTGGTTTGGTTTCTGTTTTTTGGTCTTGTTTTCTTTTCTGTCAAAGCAAATAATTCCATTTGTAACAGTGGTTCCTTAATTAAGCCCATTAACAGTTCCCCATCATCTCTTTTGCTCTTCAACACACATATCCACACACCAACATTTTTTAACCCATAAGATTTTGGCCAGTGAAAGTTATAGACTGGAACACTCCCTCCTGGGTCACTTTCTACTGGACTGTTATTACTACTTCATTCACTACTTGGTTGAGACTTTTTTTTTAATTGGTTAACACTTTATCTCTCTTCTAGCACAGAAAACCCTTGCAGATGAAAAAGAAAGAAAAAAAAGTTCTGTGTGCTTTGTTAACAGTTTGGTTTCGGGGGGAATTTTTTTTATTAAAAAAAATATTTCATGAAGATGTATAACTATGTCTATATGGTATAACTATGTACATGGTATACAAAAAAGAAAAAAGGAATAGGAAAAGAAATTAACACATTCTAATCACTCACTAGATTCTGTCTCTTTCATCTCTGAAAGACTTTTCTTCATAAATACCTCTCTTTCTGGACTCAAAATTATATCATCTAGATCTTTCCTCATATTACTAGATAAGCATATGCAAAATTTTCACATACCTTTCAAAAAAACCTCAAAAACAAACAACCAAGAGCAAAACTTTCCACAAACTCTCCAGCAATTTCCTTCTTTTTTATTAATCACTGCCAAATATTCTGGAAATCTAAAGTTTTGCTACTTTAATTTTTAAACTTTTATTTACTTAGGCTTCAATCCTTAAAATATGACTTTTCCTGCCCTTGCTTCTGGATCCAACGATTTACAAGAATTACAGGTAACGGAGGAACTGCATAGGGATGCAATCACCAAAAATCTAGACTACATGTAGTAAACTCTGCAGAACAAATGACTCAATTCCTTCCATATCTAATAGAAATGGAAGAAAAAAGGAGAGAAAGAAAGAGATGATGGAAAACAAGTTAAAATCGTGAGCACCTTAAACAGGCTGAGTATGCAGATTGAGGATGTTTTTTGTTTTGAATAATTTTTTAAAGCCACCTAAATAAAATCATGAAAATCATAGAAATAATAGTAAGTGAATATTTAATATGATGAAATTTGTCTTATTGGCCATTGGACAGTGAATAAGGATGACAGAAGAAGAATTAATGCTTTTGAGCCGTGGTACAGGAGGAATACTGAATCATCCACAGACTGTCAAAAGAACAAACAGGTGTGTTTTGGAGAAGGTGCAAGGAGTGCTCCTTGGAGGCAAATTGATAAAACTTCATCTCACATGTGTTGGGCATGTTGCTAGAAGAGGCTATTTCTTAGAGAGAGACATTATACTTAGAAAGGAAACTTGAAAATGTCAATGAAAGAGAGGAAGACCCTCAACCAGGTGGAATGACATAGTAACTGTAGTAATGGACTGAAGTGTGTCAGACATTGTGAGAATGGCCAAGATAGGACAGGATTCAGACCTATTGTTCATAGAGTCACTATGAATTATACTCAACACGACAGTACCTAATAACAGTTGTTGAAATGCTGCTCCCCCCCCACTCCTTACATATTATTGGGTTTTTTTATTCCTCAAACAGACAGATTCTTTGTCAGAATGTTTGTACAACAGAATCTACCATTTAAGACTCACAAAATGTTAACCATTTACTTTTCCAACACACTCTCACATTTTCCACTCCCACAACTGTTGTATGTGGATTACCATTTATTCAAAGCTTGGCTGTTGCCTCTGGTGCATTTTATTAGTTATTTAGATATTTTCTTTGGATTGTCAGTAATGATTTTTCCCCCTTTTTTTTGTGGTTTTTTTTTTGCCATTTGGATTCCTCTTTTAACTGCCTGCTTTTATTCTTTGAATACTTTTATGTTATATTGCTTATCTTTTTCTCATCAGTCTGTTGGAATTGTATTGATCCTCAGCCCATTTTCTATCAAGTACGTCCTTGTCTTGTATGTTCCTAATCTCAGTTATGCTGTCTTTTGCCATGCAACAATTTTAAAACTTTCTGTAGTCAATTATGTTTCTTTTTTATTATAGAGCCTTTGTAGTTCCTATTTTGCCTAGGAAATCTCACCCACTCAAGGCTTGTACAAATGGTATTCTAGGTTTTTTTTGTTTATACTTTATGTTTATCTTTGAATTGTTTGTCTATCTGGAATCAATTTTTCTATAGAGTGTACAAGTGAAATTTAGCTTTCTTTTCTCCCAGCTAATTACTATAGCAATATTTACTAAATAAGCTCTACTTTCCCTATAGAAGTCAAATGCCTCTTTTTTTTTTCTGTCACGAATTAAATTCTCATATACTTGGGTTTACTTTTGGTTTTTCTTTTCTTTTCTACTACTTTCTGTTTATACAACTCTGCCTAAATGACACTGTTTTCATTAACATTATGCTTTTTGTAGTTATGTGCTGTTGGGTTCACTGTGACTCATAGTGATGCTGTGAACAGTGGATCAGAAACCTGCCCTATCCTGGGCCATCTTCATCATCTCTGATATACTTGAGCCCATTTTTTAACAGTCATCATGCAAATCTGTCTTGTCGAGGGTCTTTCTCCCTTCCATTGACCCTCTACCTTTTAATACATGATGTCTTTTTCTAAGACCTGGCCACTCTTAACATTTCCAAATTATGTGAGATAAAACTTCACCACATTTGCCTCTAAGCAGAATGCCTCTGGTGTGTTTTCCCCAATACTTGTTTGTTTGCCCTTTTGGATATTCCATACTCCTCTCCAATATCACAACTCAAAAGCATAGATTTTTCTTCTGTAATCCTTTGTCATTGTCCAAATTTTGGATGTATAACAAATAATTGAGGAGGTCATGTCTTATATCAGGTGTACCTGAATCTTTAAACTGATGGTGTAGCTCTTTAACCCTTTGGAGAGGTCATTGACAGCAAATGTTCGGAATACAACATGTTGGTGTTGTCTGTTGGTGTTGGTGTTCTTTAAGTAATTTTTATTATCTGCAAAATCAAATCTTGCCTTACTTTGTTTTTCTTAAAATTTTAGAAGATAATATTTTCCCCCTTCTGATATTTGTATTGGTTTGCAGACAATAATTCATGTACAAGGTGCTTCATACATGTACATTGTGTTTTATACAATAGTTCATTTACATCATGTTTCATTTATATACATTGTGCTTTATACAATCACCACTCATATATTGTATTTTATATCATTAGTTACTGTTGATCTATGCTGATTATTACCCCATCTTTCAAGTCTCTATTGAATCTTTCCTGTTCCTTCTCTCCCTCCCCTCCACATCTGCCCACTAACCTCTGTTCTTTTAATGAGTTCTCTCCTTCCCCTTTTTTCTGCTGGAGATATTCTTAAGCATATTTTATATCATGGTGACTCTGCAACATTTCACCTGTTACTTTCACCATCACACATTCAGGACACCTTGTTAGTTTGATGGTTAAGGCTGTGTGTCAACTTGACTGGACCATGATTCTGATTCGCAGTCAGGTAATGGTGTAATCACCTACCACCTTGATGAAAGCTAATGTAATATTATCTCTTCTATGATAATATCTGCTATGAGCAGGCAGGCGGTTGAAAGACAGTTTTATGAGGAGTGTGATAAAAGGAGAGTCTGACAAACTTGCTGGCATTTTGCTAATTCTGGAAGCTGTGTCTGGCTAGCTGTCTGGCCTTAGGGTTTTGGAATTTGAGCCAGTAGCAGGCCATATTGACTGCTGATTTTTTATATTTGCTGGTTTTCACAGCCTGTGAGCAGCTTGCTGTCTTACCTGCTGGGCTGGAGCTCATCAGTATCTTTCTACATGAATCAGGAAATGAAACCTCTAACTATGGATTTAGAGATTTACCAGCACCTACAACTTTGTGAGCCTCTTCCATAATTCCTTGAGATAAATCACACCCGCCTTCACCCCTGCTCCCACCTCCACCCTCAGCCTCACCCTGGTCTGAAACTCTCCCTGTCCTTTGTCATCCCAGTGATCTTTGTTATGCCATAACCCATTTTTGCAGTCACTCTTCAACCCATCTTTTCTTTTTAAAAAAAATAATTTATGCTCATTTATTTACGAAGTTCATATACATTGTTTTTTATACTGTTCAATCCATCTTGTTGAGAGATTTTTTTTTCTTTTTCTGACCCTCTACACTTCCAAGTATGATGTCTTTTTTTTCCAAAGACTGACCCCTCCTGAAAACATGCCCAAAGTGTGTGAGACAGTTTCATTATCCTCACTTCTGAGTTGATTGCCCTTCCTCCAAGAAAAATGTGTGTGTTCTTTTGGTAGTTTATTATATATTCAGTACTCTGCAGCAATACCACAGTTCAAATTCAGGTGCAATTTCAGTCACAGCCAAGAAGCTTCCAGTATAGTTTTGAAAGTATCCATTAAGGGTGCTCTGGTGGCATGCATAGGCTATGGGGCATTATACCGCTAACCCAAAGGCCAAACCTCTCTGTTAGTTTGAATCCACAGGCTCTAGGGCAGTCTTCTCCTTTGCCACATACAACCTCAGAAAGCCATTGGAGGATCAGCCATGAGTCCACTCCAATGCAATGAGAGTGAGTTTGTCATTCTATGTTTCTGTCTATCTTAGCTATGTATGTGCAATGGTAAAATATTCATTCACTAGTATAATACACCAAAACTTTTCTCAATGCATCTTATGTATTTACAATTAAATTATGAACCTACCTTTTTGGTAACGTGCTATGATATTTCTACAAAGTTTTAATTTACATCTCCCTAATGACTAATTGCACTCAAATTATCACTAGAACCAGAGATCAAACCTCTGTAGAGCGAGCCTGCTTCAAAATACTCAACACCTGGATCCCAGCCTCATACTGGTAACCAAATGCATTTTTAAATAGGAGGCTGAATAATTTCAGTCTAAAGATACATCTGATCCAAGCCATGGTCTTCTCAGTTGCTTGCTTTGCTTATGAAAGCTAGACTAAGGAAGAAAGAGGAAAAGATTGATGGCTTTGAGTTGTGCATTGTAGAGTTGGACAAAGAATAAGAATGGCAGATGAATAATTGAAGCCTTTGAGTTGTAATGTTGGAGGACAATTCTGAATATCCCATGGACTGCCAAAAGAATAAACATATATATCCTGGAGAAAGTATATCCAGAGTGCTTCTTCAAGGCAAAGATGATGATGAGGATCGCATAAGAGAGGAAGAACTTCAAGCATATGGGCTGACACAGTTACTATAGCAACGGGATCAAGTATGTCAGCGATGCTGATGATGGCACAGGATAGGACAGGGTTCAAAGCTGTTGTTCATAGGTTTGCTGTGAGACATACTTGACTCTCTAACATCAAACAACAACACTGAATTTTCAAGAGAACCAGGCTGTTCCTTGAAAGCAAGAATGATTAAACTCTGTCTCACATGCTGTATGCATCTTGTCAGGAGGGGCTAGTCCTTGGAGAAGGACACCATGCTTGGAAGGGTCAGTGTAAGAGAGAAAAACCTCTGACAAGATGGATAGATACTGTGAGCATGGCATTGGAATTGGGTGTGTTAGAGATGGTGAGGATGTTTCAGGAGAGGGCATAATTCAAACTCCTTTTTTCTGTGGCTGTTATGAGCATAGTCACAAGAAGTTACTTAACAACACAATAGCAACAATGGCTAATCAGCTCTGGTGGTCTAGTGGTAAGGAGTTCTGATACAACCCAAAGACATGCCAATCAAATCCACTAGCTGCTCTGAGGGAGAAAGATGGATAGTCTCCCCTCGTGTAATTTACAACCTCTGATTACAACCACTTTAGTAGATCATGAAGCTATGAGTAATTTCCTGTTCTATGGTATATGACATATGGTATAAACCAAAGAGGTTTATAAGTAGTACTCTTTAAGTCCTCTTCACCTCCAGCATCAGAGAGCTGGACAATGAATAAGGAAAACCAAAGAGTAAATTGATTCCTTCAAATTGTGGTGTTTGAGAAAAGAACTGAGTATCTCATGGATTCATAAAAGGACACACAAGTCTGTCTGGGAGGAAGTGTAACCAGTGAGCTCCTCAGAGGCAAGGATAATGAAATTTCATTTCACCTCCTTCATGCAAGTTGTCAAGAGAGCCCAGTCCTTGGAAAAAAGAAATCATTTTGGAAAAGATGGAGGGTCAGAGAAGGGAAAAACCTCCTTAACAAGATGAATTGATGAAATGACAGTAACAATGGGCTTAAGTATATCGGAGATGGTGAAAATAGCACATGATAGGGCAAGGTTCCTACATGTTGTTCATAGGATTCCTGTGAGATGTAGCCTTTTAATGGTACCTTACAACCATCACATGCACCATTATGACCATTTCTTTTGTAGAAAATTCTACAATGAATATTGGTGTCTGTATTTCTGTTGTCATATATCTTCACATTTCCTAAGTGCATACCCTAGTACCTTAGTCATCTAATGTTACTATAACAGAAGCTCTGCCCACTAACTGGAAGAGATCCATAGTTGTGCCATTCCCTCCCCGCCCCCCGCCCCCCGGCAAAAAAAAAAAAAGATGATTCAACAGAGTTTGGAAATTATCATAAAATATTGTTAATATCACATACAAGTAATATCTTGTTGAAGATTTTGAAAATTAGCATGGAACAGTACATTGACTGGAACTTCCAGAAATAAAAGCTAAATTCAGTAGAGACTGTAAAACTAGGAATATCATGCTGATGTCAGCTGGATCCTGACTGAAAGCCAAAACTACTAGGAAGATCTTTCTTTTTGTTTTGTTGCGTATATTTAAAAGGCATTTTACTATATGGGTCATAATAAACCATGGATAAGATTGAGAAGAAAGTACATTTCAGAATACTTAATTGTGCTCATACAAAATCTATACATAGAAAATGAAGCAGCCGTTTGAACAGGACAATGAGACGCTGCATTGTTTATAATAAGAAAAAAGTATGTGTCAGGATTGCTTCTTGTCTTCCTACCTATTCAATCTGTATGCACAACAAACAATTCTGGAAACTAGAGTATATAAAGAATATGGAATTTGAATTGGAAGAAGACCCATCAACAACCTGCATTTTGCAGATGACACACTTTGCAGAAAGTGAAGAAGACTTAAAGTATTTACTAGACAAGATCAAAGACTACATGTAAACATCAAGAAAATGGAGGAAAAAAAAACAGTAATTTAAGAGTCACTTAAGAGGTCATATACTAGGGAAACTCCCCTCCCCTCTTACTAGGTTTTGTGATGGGCTAGAGGATCATTACATACCTTCCATAACATAATAATTTATACTGTATTTATGGAGGACAACACACAATTCCATTCATGACATTAGAATTAAGATTGCTGGGTCATATAGTATTCAAAAACTCAAACTCATTTCCATTAAGTCAGTACCAACTTATAGCTACTCTCCATCAGGCTGCTATCTTGGAGGAAATGCAAGCAGGTTGCTCCTTAGAAGCAAGGATGGTAAGACTTTGTCTTCCATGCTTTGGACATGTTCTCAGGAGGGACCAGTACTTAATAGGACATCCTATATCTAACTATACATTATTTTTGTTCTTTTACATTTTCACCTCTGGTTAAACACTTGTAATTTAAAGACCACTAATTATAATATTTAAAAAATAATGTACTAGACTAGGACAGATCTGTTCTATGTAGGCTTTGACTAAATAATTTTAAAATTGAAAAGAATTTTTTTCTTTCTACTTAATCTCTTATCCCAGCCCTAAAAGATCTACATTTTGTCTACTTTAGGACCCTGGAGGAAATTATGCTGAGTGAAATATCTCAGTCACAAAAGGACAAATACTATATGGTGCCACTGTTGTAGAATGAGGCTGACTTCAGGGTGGGGGTAAGACTGAGAAAAACTGGTTAAATTATATTTACTGCCTTAAAGCCGATGAGGGAGAGAATAATTTAAAAGTAGTATATTTTAGGGGATTTTGATTATCATAAGAATCTGGAATGAGGATTGCAGAGTGGAGTATACTCGGGGTTGGGGTGGGGGTTGGAGTGTGTGTGTGGGGTTGTATACCAATGAAGGAGTTTTGCTTTTCAAAGAGAAGACCGAACTGGGGGTAGGGGTGGGGTTGGCGGGAAGAAAAGTGCAACAATGAATGAATGGAAATCCAAAATCTCTGTAGATGTTCACTGAAATTAATTTTTAAAAATCGCTGTACTATTTATAAGCAAAACACATATGTTGAGCAGTGTGCATAATTTGCATACTTACTTTCATTCATTTATTCATTTATCTATTTTCAGTGGACGAATTTCAGCATTGAATCTCGAACTATTTATGGACTGCCAACTATATTCCATTGTAGGTGTTATAAAACATGCATGCATGTTCTGGAAGCTTATATTTTCCACATTTTATTTTTCCCTCACTTCCTTTGTTTCACCTTCCTCAATGCTATGTAACTCAGTTTTTTAAAAAGGAATTTTATTCTGGAATTTCCTCTAGCACAATCTGAAAAAAATTATTCTTTTAAAGAATGACATTTAATATCCTGTCAGTTCTTCAGTGTTATAAAATTCTGCATTGTAAGTGTATGCTAATTATCTCTTATATATTTATGCTTCAAATTGAGACACAAAAAGATGATGTGAGTAAAATAAAGTGAAAAAAACTAGTACATGTAAAAAAAAAAAAAGAGGGACCAGTACTTGGAAAAAGACATGATGTTGGAAAAGATAGGATGTCAGAGAAAGAGAGGTTAGTGTTAAGATTTTTTTGTTCAAAATGGCTTTCCTAGCCATTGACTTTGATTTTGCCATGCTTATAGGCAAGAATATGTGCTTAAGATGGGTTCATTAGTTTAACCACAAGAAGATTGGCTAGTCTTGTTACTAAATTGAGCGGATTCAGTAGCAAAAAAGAAGCAGGAATGCAGTATGTACCTTTGGGGTCAGAGATTCTTGTACTAGCCAGACCTTAAAGGAAAGAGCAGTTGTTGCAGCAAAGACCCAATATGATATGGAGCTGGCCTTGGGACTGCTACCACCCCCCCCAGAGCCAGCCAGAGCTAAGAGCCGATGACCAAGACTGTTGGAACTCTGGGGCAGGGGGTAGGGGAGGAGTGTCATCATTGGCAATACTAAGAGCTTAGTAACACCAGCCTAAAGCTGTGAGAGTAAAAGTTGAGGTACCTGTGAACACATTTTTGGAAGCTATCTGACCGAGTGAGTGATTGTATCTTGCTTCCAACCTTAATTAGAGCCTTTTTATTTCCCTAAATGGTTTTGTTTGGTCTTTGAGCCATTGCTATCAATTTCAAACCCAGAAAAGCAATAGGATTAGTGTTGGGATGAGTAGAAATGGGTAATGGACCATGGGGGACATGTTGGACCTCAAGAATATTACCTTTGTCTCATGGATGCTGTTGGTGGGAGTAGTTCCCCTTTGTGGACTTCTTAGAGGTCAGATATTGCTGTCTCCATAGTACCCTTTCTCCTATTACAGAGAAGAAACCCCTCAGTGAGGTGGATTGACATGGTGTCTGTACCACGGGGCTCAAGTATGTAGGCTTTTATGAGGGGGTTGCAGGACAAAGTGTCAGTCTGTTGTTCATGAGTTGCTATAAATTTCAGTCGACTTGGCATCACATAACAATAACATCAGCTAAAAATCTCATTGGAGAAGACTGCCTGTCTGTCTCCTAGGAGTCACTGGTAGATTTGAAGCTCTGGAGGTGAGCAATCTTTGGATGAGCAGTGTGATTTATTACAGACTGGGCCACTAGAGCTTCTTATGGTAATCTTGTGGTTATATTTTTGAGAAATCACAAATGTATTTTCCATGTGGCTAAAGACATTACACATTTCTACCAGCAATGAGCTAGAGTTTCCATGTCTCTACAACCTCAGAGTGCTGAAAAGCAACTATGTCAGTCTGGAGACTAAGGTGCACCTGATCCAGGCCATGGTCTTCTCAATTATTTGTAATGCACCAGAGAGCTGGACAATGACTAAGGATGATAGTAGATGTGGTTCTGGAGAAGACCCTTTAATATACCATGGACTTCAAAAAAAACCAAATAGGTCTGTCTGGGAGAGGGTGAAAGCTAGTCTCTCCTTGGAGGGTAGGATTTTGAAACTCCATCTCACATACTTTGGGCCCATGGCCAGGAGACACTGGTCCTTAGAAAAGGACATCATACCTGGAAGAGTGGAGGTAGAGTGCAGGAGAGGAAGACTCTGGAATGAGATGGATTGATACAGTGACTGGGGCAATGGGTGTTAGTGTGTCAGAATTAGTGAGACTGACTCAGGACAAGGTAGGGTTCAGAGCTGCTGTACATAAGTTCGCTGTCGGTTGTAGGTGACTCCACAGTACATAATAACAACCTCACCTGTTACTTGTGAACAAAAACACCTGTTACTTTCTGTGTTCTTCGTCATTTCTATTCTAAAGGGGTTGGTATCTCATCATGATTATAATTTGTATCATTCAAATGGCTAATGATGTTGAACATCTTTTTTGCTTTTTTGAAAATAATTGGTTTGATAAATCCCTTTGCACATTTTTTACTGAATTTTCTTTTGGTTTTTGAATTGTAGAAATTATACACACTTTAGATAATTGCTTTCTTATCTGATATATGGCTTCTGAAACTTTCCTACCAATTTGTAGATTGTCTTTTTTTTCACTTTGTGTGCAGCAATGGTGAAAAAACAATTAATAATCTGTTAAAAATAAAATCCAGTAGTTGATTGTAGAAATTGATACTGAGGATACAAATAGTGAAAGCAGTTCACTCTAGAGAACTGCGTATGTGCAGGGTTTTAAAAAAGTGAAAACCACAGGTAGAAAGGTACAGTTAAATCACTTGATATTGGTTGACATTTACGGAGCTTAAAGGGTGGTGAGAAAAAGGTTGCAGAAAAGCACAGGGCTCTGTAAGGACCCAAATTCAGGTTATACAAACTTTTTTTTTTTTTTGGCGGGCACAGAGTAATTTTCTAAGAATCAGCTGATCATTAAAATAATGTACTTCCTGGAAAATTTATTTTTTAAGTCATTGTGTGTCATCTTGACATCTACAGGCGTACTTTTATTTTCAGTTGTCATTGAGTCAAGGAAGACTCATAATAACACTATGAACAACAGATCTGAATTCTGTCCTATCCTGTGCCATCCTCATCATCTCTGACATACTTGAGCCCATTGTTATCAATCCATCTCCTTGAAGCTCTTCTTTTTTCATTGACCCTCAATCTTTTCAAGCATGATGTTCCTTTTCCAAAGAGTACCTTTTCCTATTAACATTCCCAGGATGTGAGGGCGATCTGGCTGCAGAATCTGTCACCCCATTGATTGCAAAAGTTGATTCCACTGATCTGGCTGGCTAGGCAGGTGTCCGCATCCTTCCTCACTGATCCACGTGTGTGCCTCCTGAAGCTGGGTGCTCAATTGAATAGGATGACCATCCCCAATAGAAGGAGGACCATCCTTTCGGTCAAGGGTATATGAGTAGCTGAGCTCTGCTGCTAGAAACCTCCAAAGTATGTGAGACGAAGCTTAGTTTTCCCTGCCTCCAAGGAGCACTTTCTTAGGCATAGTTTGTGAAAATAGCCTGACCTGCATCATTTCTGAAAAATGGTAAAGCACTCAAAATGGGGTCAGGCCTATACTCCAATGAGAAAACTCAGTCATGTTGAAAGCCTTATATTTGGAATGCTTTCGCTCAGTTATTAAAGTCCTTTGATGTAGAAAAGTATTTAATTTTATGTTGTGGTGGTTATGTGCTGTCAAGGGACTGTGACTCATAGTGACCCTATGAACAGTTGCTCTGAACCCTGCTTGATCCTGCCTGAGCTAATCTTACTGTCTCTGACACACCTACCACCATTAACGCAATTAAAGTGTCAATCCATCTCACCTGAGGCCTTCCTCTCCTTCACTCACCCTCCATCATCCAAGCATGATGTTCCTTGCCAAGGACTGGTTCCTCCTGGAAGCATGCCCAAAGTATGTGAGATAGAGCTTCAAAATCCTTGCCTCTAAGGAGAAATCTACTTTCACCCTCTCCAGGACAGACCTGTTTGCTCTCTTGGAAGTCCACGGTATGTTAAATACTCTTTCCCAGCACAACTCAAAGACATTTATTATTTTTCTGTCATCCTTAGTCATTGCCCAGCTCTCAGATGCATAGCAAGTAATTGCAAAGACCATGGCCTGGATCAGGCACACCATAGTATCTATACTGACATTGTTGCTCATTAGCACTCTGGCGAGATCCCTCACAGTATAATGCAGTTTGTCTTTTGATTTCATGACTGCTGGTGTAAAGAGTATTGATTGTGGGTCTGAGCTGTGGATATGAGCTAGATGAAACTGTTAACAGTCCCAATCTCTTCTTCATACTATGTATTTTCCTGTTTCTGATTGAGCTTTTGTTGTTATCACTCGCTCACTCATTGCCATTAAGTTAGAATTTCTCATAACTAGCTCTCCAGTGGGGGTTTCAGAGGCTATAAATCACATGGGAAGAGATAGCCTATTTTTCTCTTACAGAGCATTGTAGTGTTGTTGTGTACTGTTGAGTCGGAACCAACCCGTAGCTGACATTCCAGTGGGTTTTTAGAGGCAGTTAATTGCATGGGGAGGAGATTGCCCATCCTTCTTCCCTGAGCAGCTGGTGGCCTCAAACTATATGGCTTTGGGATTGCAGCGCAGCTTCTTGCTACTAGGCCACACAATATTTAAACTTAGAAGGTAGAGACAAAAGATCTATAGCTGGGTGAGGTGGGAATCCCAAAAAGTAGAAAACTTGATTAAGGGATCTCTTAATTCTGTATGATAAGGCTAATTCCTATGTAAATATAAGATCCAACAGAATACTGTAGTGGCTTTGAGAATTGAACTACAATGAAAATTATTGACCTAAGACCAAGATTATCTTAGAGGTTCACATAAGAGAAAACTCCAAGTCACCATAGCAAAGCCTTGTTGTCTAATGTTGGAACCACCATCCACAGAAAGGGAATCTTGAAGTCTGAATTCATTGCCTACTCAAACAAACAGAAATTAACAATCTCTAGAGGATTTTGACAGGACCCAGAATTTCACAACATGATATTCAGAATAGTCTGGATACCGCTCAAATTTACTTACCCTACTAGAATACCATTTCATCCTGGGTCTTCCTTTCCTGTGCTGTCCATCCTCTCTTCCAAGCATGATGTCTTCTCAAGGATCAATCTCTCCTGACCACATGCCCAAAGTATGTGAGAAGGAGCTTCAAAATTCTACCCTCCATGTAGAAACTTAGTTTCACCCTCTCTAAGACAGACCTGTTTGTTTCCTTGGCAGTCCATGGTATATTCAAGATTCTTCTCCAGCACCACAACTCCAAGGCATTGATTCTTCTCCCATCCTAAGTCATTTCTAGCTCTGTGATGCATAGCAAGTAATTAGGAAGTCAATGGCCTGGTTCAAGCTCACCTTAGTATTTAATCTGACATTGTTGCTTCTCAGGAGTCTGGAGAGGTCGCTGACAGCAGATTTACCTAAATCAGTTTGTCTTTTGATTTCCTGACTGCTGGTGCCAGTAGTGTTGATTGTGGACCCATGTAAGCTGTAACTGTTTTTTCCATGTGTCATAGTATTGCCAGTTTGCCCATTAGTGAGAATCTTTGTCTTCTAGATATTGAGCTTCAATCCATATTGAACACAACCTTCCTTGACCTTCAGCAGCGAGAGCTTCAGGTCCACATCAGTTTTAGCAAGCAAGATTGTGCCATCTGCATAACGTTGGTTGTTGAAGAGTCTTCCTCAAATACTGATGCCACATTCTTCCTCATAAAGTCTAGCCTCCCAAATGATGTGTTCTGCATATAGAGTGAAAAGGTATGGAGACAGAACACACCCCTGACACACTTCCTTCCTAATTTTGAACCATGCAGTGTTTCCTTTTTCTATTCTGAGGACTGCTATAGAGTCAGTGAGACTGGCTCACGACAGTGCAGACTTCAGACCTGTTGTACACAGAATCACTATGAATCATAGGTGACTCGACAGCATATAGCAATGACAAAGAATACAGAAAAGAGACAAATTTTCAAGAGAAAAGACAATTAATAGTCCTAACCAAAATTTATTACAACTATGTTATATGAAGTGTAAACAGTCTTAAAATGAACAAAAAAATATAGGTCATTAATTGTGAAACAAATAGTAGAAAGAATGTGTGGATTTTAAACCTCAAAAGTGCAAGATGTGGAATAAAACTTGCTCTATTGAGTTAATAATAGTAATTTGGAGTTGAGGGAAAGAGGCAATGATGTCTTTGTTTTTTAATAAATCAATGGAATACATTTAAAAGAATAGAAAGAAAAGATATTGAAGAAAAATTAATAGTTGAATAATAAAAGTTGAGCATTCATGCCATTGGAGGCCAACATGGAAAGGGACAGATAATTGGTGCAGAAAATAAATTTGAACAATAAAGGTAGTTCTTCTTAACTTTTAAAGAATAAATGACTCTTAATATGGTAACATTTAAATCATGTATAGCATATCAAATAAGGATCTAACCAACCATTCATTAGCATATAAAATCTAGTACTATATTAAATGATCATGTTTACCCAAAGAATTACTAATTATTCATAAGGAGGTATACAGATAAATAATCAGAAACTTACAGGAAATAAGTTTGAAGGTGTATGACCATATTCTTGTGGAATAACTCAGTCAGTAGGCATAGAATAGAGCATCATAATTATATTCTACACATTAGTTTGGAATGTAGCTTCTGGGGTCTTAAAAACAGCCATCTGAAATAAAACTATTGTTCTCTACTCCTCAGGAGAGAAGCAGAAAGAAAGAAACCAAGGACTTAAAGAAGTAACTTGTCTGCACTAACTGTTAATCCCCACTCTTCTGACTAGGCACACAATAGATGTCCTAGGAAAAAAAAGATAAAAAGTTAGAGAATAAAATCTGAATATGGGGAAATAAAAAATAAAAATAAAAGTCAAACTTATCGGACTAGTAAAGACAGAGGACCTTCCAAGGCTAGGAACTGAAATTACTCCCAGAGATCACCTTTCAACTAAGTAACAGAGTGGGGACACTATTATATTGAATGTTGGGGGGGGGGTGTTCCATTTTGGGGAAAATGTCATCTATATGCGACTTACAGTCAACACTTATATTAAAGTAAATGTCAAAAGATGACAAAGGGAGGAGCTAAATTAATGGAAACAGAATGACCAGAACAGAAAGAATGAACATGTTGACACAATGTGGAAAATGTGAACAATGTCACTGAACAGTATGTATCAAAAACCAGACTTAACCAAACTGTGCCATAGCAACCCTCCATCAAGTTTCTGGACTACTAATACCATGGGGCTGATTGGCAGCATCATGAAGCATGGTGAAGAGATTGAGATTGTTTACAGTATTTAGTTTGCTTGGCTCCACAATCAACACTCTTGGCACCAGCAGCCAGGAAATGAAAAGACGTATTGTGATGGGAAAATCTGCAGTTAGAGACCTCTTTAAAGTGCTGAAGAGTAACGATGTCAGTCTGGAGACTAAGGTGCACTGGATACATGCCATTATTTGCAACCACTTGCTATGCAACAGAGATCTGGACAATGGCAAAAGGAGAATTGATTGATGCCTTTGAGCTGTGGTGTTGGATAGGAGTGTTGAATTGAACCATGAGTATTGAACCATGGACTTCAAAGAAAACGAACAGGTTCATCTTGGAGAGAGTGAAACCAGGCTGCTCCTTGGAGCAAGGATTCTGAAGCTCCATGTAACATACTTTGCACATGTTGCAAGGAAGAACCAGTCCTTGGAGAGGGACGTCATGCATAGGAGAGCAAGACCGTCAATGAGATGGATTGATTCAGTGACTGAGGTAATGTGTAGGTAATGGCTAGGTGTGTCAGTGACAGTGAGGTTGGCACAGGACAGGACAGGGTTTAGGGCTGTTGTACATAGAGTTGCTATGAGTCGCAGCTAACTTGATGGCACATAACCAAAACAACAATATTAAAGGGAAGAGATGGCCTAGCTTTATCCCATGGATCTCCTTGTGGGTTTGAACTACTCGAAAGGGGAAGCCTTTTGGCTAGCAGCACAATTCACTAGGGATTATTCTGCCAAAGCTGCTTGAACAATATACAGAGAAATTATAAAATTTCACAATTGCAATTTGCTATGTAAGTTTTCACTAAAACCACAGTAAATAGTTTTTTAAAAAAAAACCTCAACAATCTAAAAAAAGGAAAATCATTTGTATTGCTAAAAGTAAAGCAGAAATATTTAGTAAAATTCAAGGTTATTAAAATGACAAGTTCTATATAAATATGAAAAAACACTGAAGTAGAGGAAAGCTATATGTGGAATGGAATTAACTGAACAAAGAGATAGATTGGAAAATGCAGAGAGTTTGTTACTGGCACAGAGTTCTTCAAGGTTTCACATTGAACTATTGACAACATACTCTAAAGGTTCTGGTGGACACCACTCAGGCCCTACCAAGAACTGGAGATGGATAAGTTAAAATCCTTTTACCAGAATCACTTTTAATGTACATCTGTCACCAATTTTAGATATGCCAGTAGAACTTCTTGTATCAGGGTTTTAATAATGATCTTTTGTTTTCATGGGATTTATTTTATATTTAGTTTGTTGTTGAGATTATATATAGACAGCAAAACTTATCAACTCAACGATTTATATGCATACAGTTCAGTGATATCAATGACTTTCTCTGAGTTGTGCAACCATTCTTTCCCTCTTTGATGAGTTGTCCATCCACATTAACAAAATCAGTGTTCGTGTAGGTTCCTATGGAATCGTTCCCAGTTGCTGTTGCCAGTTTTATCCCTTATAGAAAGACGTTAAAATTATCATGCATTGCTGTAAGGAGGTAACTCGTGGTTGCTGTGATTCTAAACACTGTGACACTGATGTGTCAAATGTGATACTGGTTACCCATGGTGGACAGTGTTTGGTGGTGTGTCCCGATTAAAACAAGCCTGGAAGCAGGAGTGGCAACCACTTCCGAAATGTCTTGCCTCCAGAAAATCTTATGTATGAACAGTGCTCAGGCCTTTTGTTCATAGGGTCACTATGAGTTGTCTACGACTTGACAGCCCCTAACAACAACAACAACAATTTAAAGGACTTTCTCATGTTGTCTATTTTGCTCCCTTCTAAAGCCATGACCAGTAAGAAAGCATGAAAACTTTAAATTGACCCTGCTTCATAAAAGTTGCTTGAGTAACAAAGAATCTGTTTTGCCAGTACACTTGTTGAAAATCTTACTAATTACTTGTGGTTACAAACAGGGCATCTAATGCATCTCGTTAAAGGGGATTTCTAATACATTTCAGGTCTCATTTAAACTGGTGTGTGTGTGTGTGTGTGTGTGTGTGTGTGTGTGTGTGTAAATATTCATAGAAAAGAGGCATTCTCTTTTTTTTTAAAGCTGTTATAAAGCCCTATACTTGTATCATTTGCTGTATTTTTCTGTTAATTCTATGTTTAAATACTAAATAAAAAGATAAATAAATTCTGTACTGAATGGCAAATACTATTTGGAGAGTGAAAAAAAAAAGAATGAAAAAATCTTGACATCTTCCTGCCAGAAGTTATGCTTAATTTTTTCTAAAAACATAAACAAAAAAATAGTCAGGAGAACTTTGTTTCCATCTTTCTCTTCATTTGATTGAGTCTCTTGGTGAAGTCCTGAGATGAAGCTGATTAGCAAACATTCCAGTATGCAGGAGTGTGGGAGACTGAAAAGAGGGGTGCTCTGTGCCTCTTGGTTTACAGAGGGGCTGGTGTGTAGAAGTTGGCTGGCTTCCCAGGTCCCCTGGAACTAGCTGGATGATGTGAAGTTGCCAGCATGCTGTTTGATAACTAGGACCAGTCTGAGCAAGACTTGATTTATGTAATTCAATTCATTTTGAAGCTGATTTT
Organism: Elephantulus edwardii; assembly: GCF_000299155.1. Classification (NCBI taxonomy): domain Eukaryota; kingdom Metazoa; phylum Chordata; class Mammalia; order Macroscelidea; family Macroscelididae; genus Elephantulus; species Elephantulus edwardii. Next base: position 15,011,373 of record NW_006399758.1, on the reverse strand, counting down.
TACTATCATTCTCATGCTTATTAGAAGTGTACTTCCTTTGACCTGAGCTACGATGCCAAGAAAGAACTACTCATTTCCTTTCTCCAATCAAACATGTGTGAATAGAACTTTTAAAACAAGACGGTGATTGGACAGTGCTATCATGCTCTCTAGGTCCTATTCCTACGTAGTTGAGATTGAAGCTAGCTGGAGATATCAGCAGGGTTGTAGTTAAATTATGCATTGTCTGTTATAGTAATGGGCACTTTGTAAAGTTCTTAAAATACTGCTGCCTAACTTTGGTCATTATGTTTCAATTAACACTTCCTAGAAATAGTTCTGTTTGCAGCTAAATTATTTTTGTTGCTTATCATTCTTCCCTTGTCGAATGGTCAACAATCCCTAATTAAGTTAATGAAATCTTTCTTTTTTACTAGTACCCTCTTAACAGCCAACATGACACTTTATTCTGTTTCCAAGAGCCCTATTCTGTTCCTGATCCCTCATTAAACCCTTTTCAACTTTTCCCTCTCTATTTCCCGTCTGTATTTTAAAAAGTTCAAATCACTGACTTCTTTTAAAAACAAAATAAAACAAGCCTTCACTGTCTAGCCCCTGCCCCCTCAGCTTTCTTTTTTCCTGTCTTCACAGCCATGCTTTTTTACAAGGGCTGTATGCATTTGCCAACTCCATTTCCTCACCTGCCACTCATCCCAGTTAAATATTTCTGGCTGTGATTACCGATGGCCTTCATATTGCAAATCCCACAGACACTTTTTGATCCTTACCTTACTTGACCACTGTGTTTTATGACCTTGTGGATCACTGGCACCATGGTGAAGTGGAAATTGTTCAGGCTTTGAAAATGTAGCAAGAGTAGTTTTCAGTCTCAGATGTTTTCATTTGAGAGTGACAGTGAACAAGATACTTTACCTTTTTGAGCAGCTTGGTTTTTCTTGAACTGTAAAATGGGTGCAATATAATGATAATGAACTTGTGAGGTTACAGTGTGCACAGGTCTAGAACATTCTCTGGCATAAGCTAATTTTACAAGGATTGCATCTTTCTTTAAAAAAATCTAATCTCTTGGCTACTATATCACACATTCTTTTGTATTTCTAACAATTTCTATCTTAAATAGGCTTCTACATTCAACCCTTTTACTTTTCTCTATAGATTCTTGTTGCTTTGTGTATTAAGTCAACTATGACTCATGGAGACCCAAGAATAATAGATCTGAACCTTGCTTTATGCCCACCCATCCTCACTAGATGCTCATTATATGACAAACACATTGTTACAGTCATTTTATCTTGTTGAGGGTCTGCCTCTTTTTTCTTACCTTCTGCCTTTCCAAG
>NW_006399758.1:15002328-15007886 GCF_000299155.1 Elephantulus edwardii | reverse complement strand
TGGTTGCCTTGGATTTGGTTTAATTTTCCTCAGCTTCAGCTTGAATTTGCATATGAGTAGTTGGTGGTCTGTTCCACAATCAGCTCCTGGCCTGTACCTGGATTTCACCTGTGAAAACTCTGGTTGTACTTCCTCTAAAACAGACTTGTTTGATGTTCTGTCAGCCTCCAAGGAAATGTTTTGGTTTTTTTTTGGTTTGTTGTTGTTGTTGTTTTTATGTGCCATTGAGTTTTAAAAACTGATTCAAAGCTGACCTTCCAACGGATTTTTGGAGTCTGTCAATCGCACAAGGAGATGCTGCCTTTCATTCTTCAGTGGAGCAGTTAGTAGATTCAAACCATATCTTTTTGGGGTTGCAGTACATTTTTCTTGCCACTAAGGCCACCAGAGCTCTAAGGAGCTATCAACCTTCAAATATGTCTATCACATCATATGTTGTGGTTGTTCACTAGAGCATCAGCCCTATGAGGTGAGGGAAAATGTCTCATTTTTCTGTATTCTCAGAACTTAACCACAATCACCAGAAAATGTGTATTGACATGAATTGAACCAGCCCCATCTGCTCAAATAAGTTCCTTGTTAAAAACAGCTTCACAAAGCCACTGCTCAGTAAAATGATACTAAGTAGTCTGGTTCACAATGAAAATTTCTATTTACAGTTATTTTTGCATTCTTCTATCAAATTGTCATGAAACAGAAGAAGGTAGCATCTTTTTCTTTTTAAATTTCTTATTCTTGGCTTCTCACCAACATGCAGTTCTTTCATTGGCATGAGCAAACAATTTCTTCTTACTTATTCCGTAGCTCTCTAACATTCTAATTATGTTGGTATTATCATATTTTTCCCTAAATTTGTCCATGAATTGGATTGTAACCGTTGGAGGGGAACTGTCTTTCTTTTTGAAATCTGAGCAAATGAAATGAAATTCAATGACTTAGAATGAACAGTTCTGCTTATTAGAATAAAAAAAATTCACTTCAGGAGTAGACTGGCCAACAAATCTTGATTTCTCAAGACAATATCTGTGAAGGGTTTAAAGTGTCGTTATTATTATTTTTCAACATTTAAAGATCAGTAAATATCCTGAGAAAATATGGATTCCCCCTCACACACTTCTTTCAAAAACTCAGAGCATCTAGCAACAGTGGTTCAACATTCTTGCCTGATATCAACCAGCTTGGATGGAACAGCACATACCCATTTATGAAGGTTTTCACTGCACTGTCACCGGCTGCCTCCAGCCCCTATTTGTCTTTCACACATTGTGGCCCTCGAAGGTATTGCATTTTGACAACCCCATCACAGACATTGATGTGGTCATGGAGTTAGCGCTGATCTTAGAATCCCAGAAAAGGAGTTTCTGGATTGCTGAGACTCCGAGATGTGGATTGAAAGGAAAATAAAAGACTAGAAATGTGACTGGACCATTTGACCAACTTGTGGGAATTATCATTACTGAAAAACAGAAACATCTATCTAAGCACTCTGAGGAAATGTAGTTAAGTATATTTTTATCTGTCATACCAAAACAAGCAGAATGTGTCATAGCTACCTAAATGATGAAAAGCCAGGGACTGATTTTTCCAAACAGTAAATGGGCATTTTTCCACCTGGTCTTCATTAGTTTAATAATATCCACACCACTCAGTGTGTTGAACCTTCCTCCTAGGTGTTTGTCTATGAACATTTATGCAATCAAAAGGAAACTGTTCTATTAAGAAAAAACAAACTAGGTATTATCTAATTACAGCCATAGTTTAACATTTTCAAAATTACAGTGCAACTATCCTCACTCAGAAGTGGGTTTTTTTCCACTTCTTTTTTTTAGTCAAGAAAAAATCACAGTGTCAAATATCTGAAAATGATTGGATTTAAAAGAGAAAAGTTTGGGTTTAAGTAACTCTTCTGATATTGTCTCTTTATCCCCAGCTTCTCTGACCTTAACTTTCTTTACCCATAAAATAGATTTATTAGTTGAATCTTCTTAGTTATAGGATCATTGTGGACCATCAATGAGATTGTTGTTGTTGTTGAGCACCATCAAGTTGGAACCGGCGCATAGCTGACCCCCAGGTGGGTTTTCAGAGGCAGTTAATCACATGGGAGGAGATTGCCCATCCTTCTCCTGCAGAGCAGCTGGTGGATTCGAACTGCATCCCGTCAGAATTGCAGCATAACTTCTTGCCACTAGGCCACTAATACATAGAGATTACAAGTATGTATTGTTGGGGTTTTTTTAATGTGGCTGTAACAAAACAACAAATATTGAGTGATTTGCCACAAAAGAGTTTCATTTTCCTTAAATTGTGAGGGCCAGAAATCTGAAATCATGGTGTCTAAAGGGTTATGCGCCTGCTGGAGGCTCTGGTGTTCACTGGCAATCCTTAACCTTCCTTGACTAGCTACATCACTCCAATTTCTGCTCTGTTGTCATAAGACCTTCCTTTCTGTACGAGTGTCCATTTCTTATAAGAATTTTCTTGATTGGCTGTAAAGCCCACCCTAAGCAGTATGATATAATCATCATTTATATCACAAGGCTCATATTTCCATATAAAGCAACACTTACAAGCATAGGATAAATATTTCAAATGACAACTTAACCCATAACAGTGTAAGAATGTGCTTTATAAAGAATTCAAGGTGTTGCTATTTAATTAGTAGGTAACTAGAACAGTAGATAATGAAATATTTTTTTCTACTTGTTTTCTTGTCTCTTTTCTTCCTTTGTAGTAATATTTCTCTCAGCTATGGTTTTCTAGAGTGGCCAAGGTGAGACAGATGAGTTATCTTTTTAAGGCTGGAGGATGTTATGTCTTATTGAAGCCTGAGCATATCCTCTTGATTGCTAACTTGTCATATGTCTTTTGTCACTCACTTAATTAAATAATTAGTAATTTATTTTATTTGCTAATAATTAAGTTATATTAATAGACCTCCTAGGGAGAAGGATAGACAATCTCTGCCTGTGTCATTTACAGCTCCAGAAACCCTTTGGAAGGTCAGTAATAAGCCAGTGCTGGTACCATGGCAATAATAGAGAGATTATATCTAAAAGCCATTAGCTTTACTCTTAAATTACCATAAGTACATAACTTAGGAAGATTTTGGAACAAATTCTAAATCTATGCATATACTACCTACTTAAAATTTATTACTTTACTACTTCAATAAGAATCTTGTTCTGGAAACTGTATCAAATCAAAGTGCTACTAGCTATATACCTTATTATTCAAAACTTGGATTAAAGAGCAATGCATGGAGTATAGCTATTTTATTAAGAGAAGGATTCAGTGTTATTTTTGCCACTTGCCATTCTAAAATCCAAAATTACTACTCGCAGGTTAATAATGGTGGGGAAAAGTAAATGCTGGTAATTAGCAGATTCTTTCAACAACGAATGTTTACTGAACAAATATTTGATGAAACAGAACATCAGGTTGGGTGCTCCCAGAAAGTGCAGAGTACAGTTGAAGAGATACATACAGTCCACCATCCAGACCTGTGGAGAGACTGTGACAAAAAAGGGGACCCAAGGCGGTGCAGTTAACGCACTCAACTGCAAACCAACATACTGGCAATTCCAGTCTACATAGAGGCACCTCAGAAGAAAAGTATGGAGATCTAATTCTGGAAGATCAGATATTGAAAACATGTGCAGCACAGCTTTTGGTTGACACACATGGGGTTGCCTTGAACTGACTGGAATTGATACCAACAAAGGACACGCAGGAGGTGGCACCAGCCCTGCCAGGGGAGGAACTGGAGGCAGTCCCCACCTGGTAAATCCCACAGGATGAAGATATGCCAAGATGCAAGTGGGAAGTAGAATCTGGGAAGAATAAGTCATCCTTACCTTAAATGCTAAAACACTGAAGAGAAGAAGAAACACGTTAAACGCTTTTAAATAAGTCCCCCTAAAAATGTTTAAATAGAAACAGGAAAATCAATTTAAAATATGTGAGAGAATAACATAAGGAGCTTGAAAAGAAATTACCATATCACATATCCTCACAAGTCCAAACTTGACTCTCAGTGAGGTTAAGAAATTGGAGGTGAGGGAGGTAATTGTGCAACAATAAATGGATGAAAATCCAACTTTTCTGTAAACTTTGATTAAAATCACAATTTAAAAGAATAAATTGGAGACCTTCTTAAATATCTAGAGAACATTTTAGACATGGGAACAAAAGCCCTTGCTTTCAGTTCTACTCATAGTCACACTATTGTGCTCAGTAGAACTGCCTGATAACATTTTCAAGGTTGTTAATGTTTACAGAATAATATTGCCGTAGCTTTTTCCAATGGAGTGACTGGTAGCTTTGAACCACTAATCTCTCCATAAAAAATCCAAGACTTAACCACATAGAAGAACATCTTGTAGTTGCTATCTTTTGGAAGCAGTAATTTTTTAAAAAGTATAATACAAAGATAGTAAAATAATGTTCTAGGAGTATTATTGAGGTGAGGTAGTTACTTTTTGGTCATTAAAATTTGATGTATGAAAAGATATCTAAAACCATACATAATAATATAACTTCAAACTAAAGGTAAAAAAAGAGGAAATCAAATCCACAAGAACCAAAATTTGACAATGAGTCTAATTTCACCTGAATTTCAAAACCGTCTCAGGAACAGGTTTGAGGCCTTGAACACTAATGAACAAAACCAGATGAGCTCTGGGGGGATATGTGAAGAATACCATCTCTGAAGAATGCAAAAAGTAAAGACCAAGGTGGATGTCAGAAGAGATTCTGAATATTGCACAAGAATGCCACTAAGCCAAAGCAAAGGGAAGAAATTAACACATTAAGGAGCTGAACAGAAGATTTCAAAGGGCAGCTTGTGAAGACAAAGCAAAGTATTATAATGAAATGTGCAAAGAGCTGGAGTCAGAAAATCAAAAGTGCTCTATGTATCATAAGGTGAAGGAACGGAAGAACAAATTCAATCCTCAAGGTCCAATACTTAAGGATGCTATGGGTAGAATAATGAATGATTCAGGAAGCATTCAAAGAAGGTGGAAAGAGTCACTGGACCAAAACAAATTGGCTGACCCAGAAGAATTTAATGAAACAATATATAATCAAGAAGCAATGGTGATGAAGGAGGAAGTTCAATCATATCTGAAGGAACTGGCTAAAAACAAGGCCCCCGGAATTAATGGAATACCAATTGACATATTTTTACAAAGAGATGCAACCCTGGAAATGCTCACCAGGTTGTGCCAAGAAATCTGGAGGACAACTACCTGGTCAACTGACAGGAAGAAGTCCACATTTATTCTATTCTTACCCCCTAAATAGGTAATCTGACAGAGTACGGAAGTTAATGAACAATATTAACAATATCTCACACTAGCAATATCCTGCTGAAGATTATCCAAAAACGACTGAAACAGTACATTAACAGACAACTACCAGGATACAAGTAGGGTTTAGAAGAGGCTGTGGCACTAGAAACATTATTACCAATGTCAGATGGATCTTGGCTGAAAACAGAGTACCAGAGGAACATTTCATTGACTGTGCAAAGACATTTGACTATGTAGACTACA
>NW_006399758.1:14984433-15001683 GCF_000299155.1 Elephantulus edwardii | reverse complement strand
CTGGTGCCAAGACTGTTGACTATGGAGCCAAGCGAACTAAAGCTATGTACAATCTCAATCTCTTCACCATCCATCCTGATGCTGCCAATTACAGGGTTCAAAATTAGGAAGGGAATATGTTAGGGATGCATCCTGTCTGCATACCTTTTCAATCTGTATGTAGAACAGATCATTCATGATACTAGGCTTTATGAGGAGGAGTGTGATATCAGGATTTGGGGAAGACTCATCAACAACCTGGTTATACAGATGACACATCCTTGCTTGCCAAAACTGAGGACTTTAAATGCTTGCTGCAGAGGTCAAGATCTATAGTCTTCAATATGAATTGAAGCTTAACATCAAGAAGACAAAGATTGTCACCACTGGTCCAATTATCAGCACCATGATGGATAGAAAAGATATTGAGGTTGTTAACAATTTCAGCTTGCTGGGCTCCACAATCAACACTCTTTGGCACCAGCAGTCAGGAAATCAAAAGACCAATTGCATTGGGGAAGTCTTCTGTTAGGGAACTCTCCAAAGTGGTAAAGAGCAATAATATCAGTCTGGAGACTAAGGTGTGCCTAATCCAGGCCATGGTCTTTGCTATGCATGCGAGAGCTGGACAATGACTAAGGATGACCGAAGAAAAATTTATTTCTTTGAGTTGCAGAGTACTGAACATACCATTGATCACAAAGAGAATAGATAGTTCTGATTTGGAGAGAGTGAAACCAAGTTTCTTTTTGGAAGCAAGCATTTTAAAGCTCTGCTTCACATACTTTGGGCACATGAGCAGAAGGGACCAGTCCTTGAAGACGGACATCATGCTTGGAAGCGTGGAGGGGACAGCACAGGGGCAGAAGACCCTGGATGAGATGGATTGACACAGTATCTGAGTAATGGAGATAGATGTGTCAGAGTCAGTGAGAGTGGCTCAAGATAGGGCAGTATTCAGAGCTATTGTACATAGGGTTCTCATATGTTCTCACCAGCGACTCGATGGTACATAACAACAACCTCTATATATTTACCCACTTTGTAAACCTTTTTTACCTTGTGTTCTCCAAAACTTCTTTTTAGAAAGAAATAAAACATTAAGTAGACAGTTGATTCCCACTGTGCATTTTCTTTATTTTCATTATTCTCCTTTCCTTTTAGAGATGACGGCTTTTGTGAATTTTGTCTCAACATATCTTTATACTTCTGCTACAAAGCTGTATCTATAGGAAATTCACATTAATACATATTTTAAATATTTCAAAAGCTACATCTGATTTGTATAATTTTAAAATTAGCTCTATTCTTTCAAACACTTCTTTTTAAATTTTTGTAATTATTATTATTTTTTATGTGTGTACTGTCAAATCGGATCTGATTGGTACAGGAGGCAATTGTTCCTCCTTCTTCAGCAGAGCATCTGGTGGATTTGAACTGCACACGTCTGGGATTGCAGTGCAGCTTCTTGCCACTAGCCTACCAGAGCTCGCCTCTTTCAAACACTTTTAAAAAGATTGATTCCTGTTGGTGGACCTACTTCATTCATTTTATCATTATATAGTAGTCAATAGGATGAAGACAATATATGCCACTAATTTAGAATTCAGAGCCTGGTGTTAACAGAAGAGTTTTTTTCTCCTCCATCCCTTTTTCTCTGTAACTGTTTGAGACTATACCATGGCGGATATTTATATTTCTTTGTGCTGATGAAAAAGAGTTCCTCTAGGGAACATACTTAGAAGTGAAATTGTTAGGTTTGGACCCACCACTCACTCTGCAGAAGAAAGATGGTCTTTGAGTTAGCAGCTCAACTTCCCTAAAGATTATACCATCAGAGATTTCTTTTATTAAAAAATGATATGTATTTTAATGACTTAGAATGCAAAGGCATTAGATATTTTAAAATATTGTAATCTGTTACCATTGAATAAGCACTACTTCAGTTCAGCATAGTACAATTTCAATTACAGAGATAGAACTTTTGTCTATGCTCATCTGGCTTTGATTTCTTCATTTTTATTATTAGATCCCTTCCCAGATATTATTTAATTCATCAGTGGCTTAACTACAATGTCTGTTTTACCCTAAGAAATAGAAGATCAGACAGTAGCCTTAATAAGTGTGTCCTGCTTCTTCTCATCTTGTATGTCATTAGTAAAAATAAGGGTGGCCGTGACGTATAATGAAAATGCAGATTCATAACATGAGTAGCTTTATGTAAAACAAGTTTTAAAGTGCCCAAGGCTTTCAAGACATTATTCTGCATCCTTGCCCATGTTTGTGTATGCAAGTGTTTTGTGTATTAGTAAGAGCTTAGAATCAACCTGTTCACTGAAATAATGGAAAAATTCCCAAATGACATGTGGAATGAGATGAGACAAAAGTGGTCTCTGCATAACCAGAGCAGAACTTCTGTGGTAGGAGACAGTGTCTGTGTGCATATGTATGTGTGTGTGAAAGAGAAATGCATTGCAATATCTTTGCTTTCCACTGAGAAAAAGGTGGGGGTGGGGGGAATCTTCATAAGCAGTTGTGAAACCAAAGCACTTCTGTATGTTAGCATGGTTGAGATTTATGCCACTAAAATTTTGACTTTCGAGGTAATGCCCCAAGAATAAATTTAATAAAAAAACGTTCACATTAAAACTGTTAAACTATTACCACTGAATGCTGACTTATGATGACTTCATTGTGTCAGAGAAGAACTGGCTCTTATGTTGTTGTTGTTGTTATGTGCCGTCGAGTCGCTTGCGACTCATAGAGACCCTATGTACAACAGCCCTAAACTCTGCTCTATCCTGTGCCAACCGAACTGTCTCCGACACTCCCATCCCTATTATCCCAGTCACTGAATCAGTCCACCTTATAGAGGGCCTTCCCCTCCTGTGCTGTCCCTCCACCCTCCCAAGCATGATGTCCTTCTCCAAGGACCGGTCTCTCCTCACAACATGTCCAAAGTATGTCAGACGGAGCCTCAGAATCCTTGCCTCCAAGGAGCCACCTGGTTTAACCCTTTCCAGGATGAATCTGTTTGTTTTCCTAGCAGTCCATGGTACCCTCAGTACTCTTCTCCAGAACCACAGTTCAAAGGCATCAATTTGCCTTCTATCCTCCTTGGTGATTGTTCAACTCTCTGATGCGTAACAAATGTTTGCGAAGACCATGGCCTGTATCAGACACACCTTAGTCTCCAGAGAGACACCATTGCTCTTCAGTACTTTGTAGAGGTCCCTAACAGCAGATTTTCCCATGGCAATGCGCCTTTTAATTTCCTGGCTACTGGTGCCAAGAGTGTTGACTGTGGAGCCAAGCAAACTAAAGCTGTGTACAATCTCAATCTCTTCACCATCCATCCTGATGCTGCCAATTGGTCCAGTGGTGAGAATCTTTGTCTTCTTGACATTGAGCCTCAATCCATATTGGAGGCTGCAGTCCTTGACGCTCTGCAGCAGGTGCTTCAGGTCCTCCTCAGTTTCAGCAAACAGGATTGTGTCATCTGCATAACGCAGATTGTTGATAATTCGTCCACTAATCTTGACCCCATATTTCTCCTCATAGAGCCCAGCCTCCCGGATAATCTGCTCTGCATACAGGTTGAAAAGGTATGGAGATAGGATGCATCCCTTGTAGGGATTTTAATAATTTCTTTTTCTGAAAGTAGTTCATCAGCCTTTTCTTCTGAAGTGCTCCTGGCTTGACTCAATGCCAAATGTTTTGGTTACTAGGCAAGCTGTCATCCAAAGACGCAAAACTTCCAGTGCAAGTGCCTCTAAGATATTGCTTGCATGTACATCATCTTAGACCTTAATCTGATCTCTGTTTATCTTACCCCATTCTCCCACATTGTCATAAGATTTTTATTTGCAAAATGGAAAAAAGTTGAGGAAAGTTCCATCTTGTGATAACTTAGAGAAAACATAGGCATTCCTGGAGACTGAGATTAAGAGGGTGCATGAAGAGACTGCAAGGAGAAAAAAGAGGCCGTTTCCATAGTGTTTGTTACCGTCAAAGCTTACTAGAAATGATACCTTGTTGCCTTTACAGAAGCAGTCTTTACTCTCTTTTTTAAATTTCCTCTTCTTTTTTTATTATTATATTAGCTCATTTATAAAATTCAAGTACATTGTTTTCCAGAACAGATTCTTCCAATTTCTCTCAAAGACTCAACATCAAATTGTACTACTCCGTGATTCATTCCCCCTCCCCTTGCACATCCTCATCCCTTTGTTTCCATGCCCCCACCCCCAATCCTTATATTCATTCTACCATAGTGGTTTTATGCAATATTTGTCCTTGTGGCACTGAGTTAGTTCACTCAGCAGAATAATTTACAAAATCATTGCTCCTGCGTGTGTGAATTCCATTGTGTGAATGTACCATAATTTCTCAATTCATTCATTTGTGGTTGGAGATTTGGGCTGTTTCCATGTTCTTGGTGGTGAATGATGCCGCTATGAACATTGGTGTACAAATCTCCTTTTGTGCCTCACTTCTCATTTTCTCGGCGTATATTCCAAGTGGTGGAATAGCTGGGTTATATGAAATTTCTATGCTCAGCTTTTTGAGGAAACGCTAAATTGCCTTCCACAATGGTTATACCATTTTACAGTCCCACCAACAATATATAAGAGTTCTTTCTTGCCACATCATCTCCAACATTTATTACTTGCTATGCTGTTAAACTTTGCCACTGTTACTGGAGTGAGATGAGTCATCATTGTGGTTTGATTTGTATCTCTTATTCCCAGTGATTTTGTGCATTTCTAAAAAAATGCCTTTTGAAATGGAATTTGAATTGGCTTTTCATGCACACCTTAGTCATTCAATAGACACCTTTGCTCTTTAGAACTTTGGAGAGGTCCTTGACAGCAGATTTCCCTAAAGCAGCCTTTTCATTTCTTGGCTGTAAGCCTTACAGGTGTTAATCATGAGAAATAATTCACAACTTTAATCTTTCTCCACTTATCATACTGCTGCTTATTGGCCTAATGATGAGGATTTTTGCTTTAAAAGCTATAGTCTTTGATCTTCTGCAAGCAGTTGCTTCAAAATCTTTTATGTTTTGCTATCAAGGTTGTCTTCTTCTAATCCTAGTACTACATTCTTCTTCTTATAGTCTTTGTTGTTGTTGTTGATTGCTGCTGGGTTGAGAGCGACTCTGAACAAAAGACCCAATTCCTTTCCATAGCTGTCATCATTTCTCCAAGTTCACAGAGTTTCCATAGGCATATGGTTTAGAAGTGGATGCCTCTCCCGCTTCCAAACCTGAATCAATCTGGAAGCTCCTCATTATTGTATTTGACATGACTATGGCACAGTATTCAGCCTCACAGCAAGTCCACGTTATTCAGTACAGCAAATAGCCTTCTTCCAATCCTAATGCCACATTCTTCTTTATATAGTCTAGCTTCTAAATTGTTGTTCACAGCATACATTTTGCATATATATGGAGAAACGATACAATCCTGACACATGCCTTTTCTGATTTTAAACTATGCAGTGTTCCATTGTTCTGTTCAACCTTCTTTTTCTATATATAGGTTTTTTAATGAATATAATTAAGTGTTCTGGAATCTCATTCTTCTCAGTGTTAGTCATAATTTGGAAATTATTGAACAATAACATTACTGTCACATCCAAGTAAAATTTTGCTGAAGAGTATTTAAAAATGACATTGATAAGGAACTGCCAGAAATTCAAGCTGGATTCAGAATAGGCTGTAGCACAAGGGATTATCATTAATGACGTCAGGTGGGTCTTGACTGGAAGAAGAAAATACCAGAGAGATGCTTACTTGAGTTTCATTGATTATGTGAAAACATTTGACTGTGGGGATCATAACAAATTATGGATCACATTGAGTAGGACAGTAAGAAGCTGGAAATTCCAGAGGCAAGGAATGACACAAAAGTGTGACTCAAGGACATATGTAAGGAACTAACAGTCTCTCAGAGTAGTTAGCTATGCAACAGGGAACAGTCAGGCTTCAAACTGAAGAAAGAGGCTTGAGATATAGATCATCCACAGCTTTGTGTGAGGAACTGAAGAGTTTGAACTTCACTTTAAAATCTTTCATAGAGTTTATAAAGTGAGTGAAAACTAACAACAAAAGCTCTTGATCTTGTCTCTTTCAAAGTAATGTAATCTCTTCAGGTGCACACTTAGTCTTCTCAGGATTTAAGCGCTTTTGGTTTTAAATTCTCCTGTCATCCATCACTTGCCTGGATAAGAGAAGGTTTCTAAATCCTCAGGGGTTTGCATATCACCCGGGCCTTGAGGGTAAGCAAAGCCATTGTGCTGTCAGTGTGTATTTTGTGTGGGACATTCTTTTTGCTCTCTATGGAGAAATCTTTCTCCTTCTTGATTGATATTAACTGTGCATAAGAGCAGCTGGTTATGTAACCTTGATGTGGCTCTGATGAGACCTGTGTGGTCTCTTCAGCCTTTATGCTGACCACTACTCCTCAATCTCTTGGTCCTTATAATGATCTCCAGGCTTTTTTTTAAGGTTTTTTTTTTTTTTTTTTTCGTATTATTTTACGTGTACCGTCAAATCAGATCTGACTGGTACAGGAGGAGATTGCCCCCTCCTTCTCCAGCAGAGCATCTGGTGGATTTGAACCACGTACCTCTGGGATTGCAGTGCAGTGTCTTGCCATGAGGCCACCAGAGCTCCCTGATCTCCAGGCTTAAAAGCACCAATGATGTTCTCTTAATTTTTACTCCAGTCCCTTACTTAGTTCATTAGGTTTCTCAACACTTTTCTACCCCTACTTGGGGATACTGTTGGTTTTTAGCTGCAGTCAGCTAACCCTTAACTTAAGAGTCTCATGGACAATGAGATTGGATGATTTAGATCCATAAGGTTTTCACTGAATTTTCAAAGGAAATTACCAGGGCCATCTTAATCTGGAACATCTGCTGAATTGTACGTAGCATCTTAACAATATATGAGCCTCCACTGAGAGAATAACGGTATTTGCACATGAAGTGTACTGATTAGAAAGGAAAACTGGGCCTCCAGCATTGGAGCAGAAAATTCTATTATTAAAACATTACTGTCTAATAATACTAGCTCAGGATAGGGCAGGGTTCAGAGCTATTGTGCACAGGGACGCTATGAATCAAAGTCAACTCGACAATACATAACAACAACTACAAATACTCTAGGGGGAGCACTGGTGGCTTAGTAGTAAAGAATTTTGCTGCCAAAGCAAAAGTAGGCAGTTTGAATCCACTGGCTGCTCTGTGGAAGAAAGATGGGCAGTCAACTCCCATGCTTCCAAATTGACTAGGTTTATTGTTTTTAAAAAACTAGTGGGTCAGCTATGGTTCAGTTGAATGGAGCTGGTTCTGTGCTTTGATAACTCATATTATCTTGTCTTTTAACAAATTGTATCTATTGCAAAGCCTGAAATACAGCATAGAGAATGTATCTTACTCGGAAATCCTTCTTTGTAAAATAAAAAATTACTACACTTATTCAAGTAATACTTCATTATGTTTAGCATATAACCATTTCTTTAAGAATTAACTCCACTAATGCATATTCCCTTAGTCATTTCAAATTATACTCATACACTTATAATGTTAGATTGCAGTAGACAGTCCCAATATTCTAAAAATTTAACCAAAAAAATGTACTCAATGATTATAAAAAAATCTCCACATACTTTCTTACACTTAAAAGCATAAATAATGTTTCTGATTTTTTCATTAGTTTTCTTTACATTTTTCATTCCTAACTCAAATCTTATTTATAAGGTTTATAAGGTTGCTGAGTCATAGTCAACTTAATTGCAACTAAAAGAATGCCAAATATTATACACATATTATTTATTTTAAAAAAATGTAATTCATTATTTTCTCCCAAATTATGATGATCTTCTCAGATGCCATGAGAATATTTCTTCACATTAGGTAAGGCTACTAGATCTTAGTTACTGACCATTTGATCTTGGTTGAATCACAGGACCTGACTCCACCTTTTAAAAAGATTTCAACCTGAGCCTGTGATTGAATGGGGCCTCTCTTCTGCTGCCCTTCTTTTGAAGCTCACTGAGCCTTAATCAATTGCATACATTGCATACATTTTCTATTTGTAGCAAATAATGCTTGAAAATGGAAGATTTTCCTATTATTCCCTTTCTGACTAAATGGAGTCTCTTACATTATGTCTTCCACCTTCTGAACCTTAGCCTCTTAGTCTCAAAGTTTAATCATACAGGCATAAAGACTACAAAGAGGAAAATTACATTACTGAGAAAAGGAAATTCATGAAGGAGCATTTTAAATGTATGATATTTATTTATTTATTATCTCTCTCAATCTATATCATCTATATTTCATCTATCTATCTATCTATCTATCTATCTATCTATCTATCTATCTATCTATCATCTATCATCTACCTATCTCCATATCCATTGCTCCCAAGTGCTAAAGAGCAAGAAGTCAGGGTTTTATGTTTGTTTTTTTATTTATTAATTTTAATGAACGTTTACAGAGATTTTGGATTTCCATTCATTCATTGTTGCACTTTTCTCCCTGCCCAGCCCTCCCTCCTCAGTTCATTCTTCTCTTTGAAAAGTACTGACGAGGTTGTGGAGAAAGTGGAACCCTTATTCACTGTTGATGGGAGTGTAAAATCATGCAAACACTATGGAAGACAGTATGGTGCTTTCTCAAAAGGCTGCAAATAGAAATACCATTTGAGCCAGCAATTCTACTACTGGGAATATACCCTAAAGAAACCATAACGGCTACCCAAGCAGATATAAGCACACCTATTTTTTTTTTTTTTGCTGCTTTGTTTACAGTAGCAAAGAGTTGGAAATAACCCAAGTGCCCATTAACAAACAGATGGATAGAGAAATTATGGTATATTCACACAATGGAATACTATGCTACATTGAAAAATAAGGACTTAATGAAATAATATACAAAATGGGTGACTCTGGAGGATATGATGCTGAGTGAAATATCTCAGTCACAAAAGGACAAATACTGCATAGTGCCACTGTTATAAAATGGAACTGACATCGGGGTTGCTTAAGAAAAGAGAGGATAAATAATATATACTACATTGAAACAGGTGAGGGAGAGAATTGCTTAAAAGGGATATATAATTAGGTATTATTGTCATGGCAGGAGTCCAGAATAAAGGCTGCAGAATAGACTGGACTTGGGGGGATGGATTGTGTAACAATAAAATAATTTTTCTTTTATTTTTCAAAAGATGTCAGTTTTAAGACTAAAGTGTCTGATCCAAGCAGATGGTCTTTTCAGCTACTTCCTGTGCCTTTGGAAGCTGGACAGGGAATAAGGATGACAGAATATCCCATAGACTACCAAAGGAACAAACAAGTCTATCTTGAAAGAGATACAACCAGAGTGTTCCTCAGAGGCCAAAATGGTGGAACTTTGACTCACTTACTTTGGACATGTTATCAGGAGGGACCAGATCTTAGAAAAGACATAATGCCGGGAAAGGTGAAAGGTCAGAGAAAGAAAGGAAGGCACCCGATGAGATGGAATGACAAGCTCCTCAGTGACTGAATAGTAGGATTAATCATCTCAGAAAAAGTGATGCTGATCACTAGGTGTTGGTAATAGGGCAAGGTTCAGATATGTTACACATAGTACACTATGCGTTATAGTTTAGAAGATAGTACCTAACAACAACAATGATGTATATTAGTAATAGTTTTCACTTACATATGCAGAGTAATTGAAACATATAAAAGAATAAGGTCATTCAAGAAAACCTGCCTGGGATACATGGCATTTAAAAGGACTGACACAGTGAGTGCAGGCACAGTAGCTGTTGTGAGGACACTAAAGAGATGGCCAGACAGTATTTTGTTATGTTGTACCTAGAGTTACTGTGAATCAAAACTGACTCCATAATACCTAACAACAGCAAAATTACTAGGAAGAGAGTATTTTTTAGCCTTAAAAAAATACCAGAAAAATGCTGGGGATGTGGAATAGCAAGAGGGAATTAGATGACACAAGCTCCAAGGGGCGAACGTTTCAAGGAGGAAATGTATCGCAATTAAAGATGCAAGAAAGAGGTTGTTTAAGAGAAAGGTATAAATGCTTATATTGATTTTTGTCATTGTGCAACTGGCAACATTTTCAAGAACAGTTTTGCTCACGGGATGGGTATTTTCCCATTCTAAAATTCCATAGGGATTGAGGGCCATAGGCCCGAGGGCCAAATTTATTAATGTTAACATGCACATTCTTTAAGTGATACAGCAGTCATTTGTCTATTTGCTGTATCAGATAACTTGAGGTTGCTGTGATGCTGAACACTGTGCCAGAGTTGTGTCAAATACCATAATGGTTACCCATCTTGAGCAGTATTTGGAGGAGTTTCCAGATTGACTCAGGTTTGGAAGGAGGAGTGGCATCCACTTCCTAAACCCGTTGCCTCTGAAAACTCTACAAACATATAGAAATGATGTTAATTATAGAACAGAGTTCATGTCTTTTGTTCATAAGTTTGCTATGGGTCGTATTCGACTTGACAACACTTAACCACTACTAAGTGAGACTATTGTTGTTGTATTTTGGAGGAACATTCTTCTACTTTGTACATTACTCACTGTCACATTGCCATGCTGAGGTAATCTGGTTTGCTGTGATGCTGAACCATGTGTCACTGGGGTGTCAAATACCATAATGGTTTCTCAATGTGGGCAGAGTTTGGTGGAGCTCTCAGTTGGTAAAGTAGGTTTAGAAGCAAGAGTGGCACCTACTTCCTAAACCACATGCCTATGAAAACTCTATGAACTTGGGAAAACAATAGTTACAGAAAGGCATTAGATCTTTTGTTCATAGAGTCGCTATGAATTGTGCTCCACTCAATGACAATCAACAATATTCTACTATTACCTTCTTATTGTTTTTCCTCCTGATTCTTTGAATGGGCAGGGCTCTGCTGGAAGGCTCTTCTACTGGTATCACTTGAATTCCCTCCTACATTTGCTGTCAAAGGACAACCGTGGATAGAATGTGCTAGGCTTCATTTTTATAAAGTCTCCTGCATAGGTGGAGTTGATTCAAAACTTAATCTTAATTCAAGTGTTAATCTTGATAGACTGACACCTAGTTTCTTTAATGGATCTGTATCTTTAAAAAAAGCATTCCCATAGGATAAATCCCAACATTCAAATACCATTTAAGTTTCTGTTTGTATCCTGATTACTAAAGACCCATTGGCCAACCTCTGGACCAATCTGTCAACACTGAGAGTCACAGTTCACTGAAGTCACCAAATTCTACCACAAAGAGCTAGAAGGCACCAGTTGGTAAAATGGAGGTTTAAAATGTAGTACAAAAGAAAGGTAAATACTGTTATATCAAGACAGATTTGTGGAAAAACATGACCTATTATGTAAGGCAGGAGTGAGCACAGACAGTATATGGAGATGCCAGAAAAAAGGTTGCTGTGAGGTAGGTACAGTGAGTAGAAGAAATATGTATTGGATGGTTTGGCTGGTGAATGATTAAAAGACTTCCCTTTAACTTTCATTTATTCTGATTCTAATTATTTGGGCTCTTTGATTTTGTGTTATGTTATTGTGTGATCAAGAAAGCAGAAAAGAAATAAGTGAAGATGAAAATCAAATCAGTTCTGTTTATTGTTCATGCAGAGATTCTGGAATCATCTTGAATTTTTCTTTGCCTCAAACCCACATTCCAACCACTAGTAAGTTCTTTTGGGTCTAATTCCGAGAGATACACTAAGACAGTATATTGCTCTGTCTAGATTTGAGGGTTAGATTGCCTCTCATCTTACCTTCGTACCTGCAACCTTACTTGCCCTTTTGCCTCTCTCTTGCTTTCTGATAGTTGGTCCTTCAAATGGCAACTGGGATGACCTTTCTTAGACATAAATCACATCACATTGCATTCCTGCTTGCTCAAACCCAAATTACAGCAAAATAATTGAATGAGGAACCCCTCTGATAAATTCTCATTATACTTAGGATAAAATCTCAACTCTTTACTTTGGCCTACAGTATTTCCTTACCCAGTCCTGACCTTTTTCTATTCTTCTTGTTTACTTTTGTTTTCTTTTTCATTTTCCACTCCCATTTACCAAACTCATTCCCTTTATTCTTGCTGTTCAATTTGTGTACACAGTATTCCACCTTACAAGTCTATCAACTTGTCAGTTAGGACTCAACTCAAATGATATCTCCTCAAATCAGCCTTCCTTAATGACTTAGCTAAATGCTAAATGGAAACAGAAGTGGCTTCCTAAAAAACATGCTTCCAGAAACTCAATGAAATTTGATAAATGTTGATAGTTGTAGAGGGCCTTCAGGCCTTTTGTTCATAGTGTCGCTCTGAGTCGTGCTCGACTTGAAGGCAATCACCACCACCAAAAATACTATATTCACTCATCCCTACTTCCATGTCCCTCTCTACCACATTTTACTTTGAAATTTTTTCCTTAATATGTAATTATGTAATAGATAAAAATACATTCAGGTACAGTAAATGGTTTCTTTTTCTTTTTTAATTTTTATCAGAATTGCATGTACATATAATTTAAAAAGTCAATTTTATGGAAGGAGTGGGGAGAGGAGTCTGTTTTGTTTCATCTTTCTTTTAACTTTCATCCACTATTAACTTTTCAATGGAATCTTCTGTTACACTATTGCTTGTTAATTTTTTACAAAAATCTGCATATTATCTATTGACTTGCCCCTATCAAAGATAATAATTTGTTTTTCTTTCTTATCTATCATTCTCTCCCTCATCATACACTCGTACATCCGCTGTCCTCCCTGCCATCCTATCAATATAGGAATTCACTAATTTTTGTTAGATTTTTAGTGTTTACATTACTCTGTCCACATATAAGGTCTTCATGTCAACAAGGTGTTTTGTGATTCTGGCTAATAAGTGAATTTCATGTTGTGATGGTTAGTAGGTACCATTGAGTTGACTCTGACTCACAGTGACTTATATGTAACAGAATAAAACGTGGGCCAGACCTCATGATGTGCTTGAATTAATTCTGTCTATTGTGTTAATCCATCTAATTCGAGGATTTCTCTTTTCTTGGCCCTCCACTGTGCCAATATATTTTTTCTAATTGTCGGTCTTTTCTGATGATATGTTCAAAGTAAGTGCACTATTCTCCTTTTAAATAACATTCTGTTGGTATTTCTTCTAAGATAGTTTTTTCCCACTCTTTTAGCACTCCTCAGTATATGTAATACTCTTTGCCAATACGTCAGTTTGAATGCATCAGTGCTTTATCTATCTTCTTTTTACACTATCTATTGCTTGCATGCATATGAGGTGGTTGAAAAGACTATACTTGAGTCAGATCCACCTTAGTCATTGTGAAAGGAGTGGATGCAATGTGGGATTGGCCAAGTCTGACTTCTACTTCCTTCACAAAGGGTAACTGTCTCCATCCATAACATCCATAGTCCCATACAAATAACTACATGGTTAGACATATCATCTCATCTGCTCCCACGTCTTTATCTATGAATCATTGATTTCACTGTTTGTTGCAAATTGACTCACTGACTTTACTCATTGCTGTGGGGTTTATGAGGGAAATAGGTTTGTGAGGGGGAGACAAAAGATATCAAACAAGTCCAGATTTAGTCCAGCAATCCCAAACCAGATTAACAAAGCACAAATCATCAATTAGTGACAGTTGGGGTTAAGTTCAATAGCACAGATGTAAGAAGCTTCTAGTTTCCTCAATTATCCAGCAAACTACCTCAGAGCAGTTACGAGTCAGCTTTTCATTCAATCATTCAGCAAGCAAAACCTTTAACTGTGGCTCTGTCTCCAGTGTTCCTCTGGTTACAACTTGCCATAGTCACTTCACAACTGTGCCACAGTCTCTACATAGCAGTGCCACAGTCTCTTCACCTTCTTTCCACCACTGCATCATCACGGTCTCTCAAAGTGTGAAAAGTGCTCACTTACACTAGTCCCATAGCTGTTGATGATTTGCAAGACCGTGTGTCCGCAATTAAGGTAGCTGGAGACCATGCCCCACCAAGTGGCATTAGTGCAATGGCTTGAAAAGCCAATTTTCAAGGGTTCCAATACCCCAGTCATCAAATTTACATTTAAAAACTTTAAGATTTATTAGAGGGTATTATGCAATGCAGCACCAACTTGATGTATTATTACCTAACTATTTAACTAATTTCAAATTGCCTAACTTCATTCTGATGAAAACGTCCTTAAAGTTTTCTGATTTTTTTAATATTCCTGTGATGTGTAGCTGTTATCCAAAAATTTCCCATTACATTGAGAAATTATGGTACATTCACACAATGAAGTACTATGCAGCACTAAGGAATAATGATTTTGTAAATAATATATAATTTAGGAAAGTTTAGAGAGCATTATGCTGAGTGAACAAACACAATTTCATAAAGACAAATACTACATAGGACCATTATTGTGAAAATATAAGGATAATTAATAAGATGTGTATAAATATGCAAAAGGAGAAAGGGGCAGAAAAAAATGGAAGAGCAGAAATCACTAGGATATCATGATTTAGTGAGTGGATGGGTGGAGGTGTAAAGGAATTATTCAATGGGGACTCGAAAAAATTGGGAAATACTAGGCATTGGTCAATAGTAATTAACTGTATAAAATACAATGAATATGAATGATAGTATCAAACACAGTGCATATGAATTAAACACAATATAAATAAATTATTGTACGAAAACTGATAAGGAATGATTTTTTTTTAATTTCCCATTATCATCAATACCAGTGATTCTATTTTTCTCCTGTCTGTTAGGATTGCTGTTTTTGTTGATTGCTGTTAAGTCGAGCACGACTCATAGTGACCTTATGAACAAAAGACTTGAAGCCTTTTTTATAACTATCATCATTTATCAAAGTTCATAAGAGTTTCCAGAGACATGGTGTTTAGGAAGGGGATACCACTCCTGCTTCCTCTGTTAGGATTACTATTTAATAAAGGAAGTTTGTTCCTTATTTTGTTGAAACATAATTTCTATTAGTTCCTGAAATCCAATACTTGAGATATTCAATTTGGGGACTATATAAATATAAAAACACATTTAGCAACTTTAAAAATTCTAACTTTCCTACTTGATATATAATTTCAAAACTTCATTGCCATTGAGTTGGAATAAATTCATAGCTGACCCTCTAGAAGGTTTTCAGGAGTTATAAATTTACAGGAGAAAAAACTTGCACATTTTTCTCCCACAAAGTCACCGATGGGTTTGGACCACCAAACAGGTGCAACCCTTGAGTTAGAATCACAACCCCTTGTGGACACACCACCAGAGGTCAGAGTTTAGCAGTATATATAACATTATGTTGTTGTTGTTAAGTGCCGTCCAGTCGCAGGCGACTCATAGCGACCCTATGAAGGAGAGTCCCCGGCGCTTGGGTGCCTTTCATCCTCTCTCCAGGTTCATAGGGTTTCAGGAGGCAAGCTATTATGGAAGTGGACGCCACTCCTCCTTCCATGCTTGTTTAGTTGGGGAGCTCCAACCCACTCTCAGTTCGCACGGGGTAGTCAACCATTAACGTAGTTGCCACATCAGTGTCACAGTGTTCAGCCTCACAGCAACCACAAGTTACTGCGGGGACGGCAACTTGTACACCAAGGCTATACGACCTAGAGGAATGTCTGAACAAAAACAATGAAAGACTGGCCTGAGGGCCGCGAATTAAAAGTCACCCATCTTTGTCTTGCTCACATAGTTTTCTCTTCACTGGGCCAGCTGATCTCTCTCTCTCTCTCTCTCTCTCTCTCTCTCTCTCGATGTAATTGTTGTTAAGTGCCGTCAGTCGCAGGCGACTCATAGTGACCCTATGAAGGAGAGTCTCCGGCGCTTGGGTGCCTTTCATCCTCACTCCAGGTTCATAGAGTTTCCGGAGGCATTATAGGGGACCTCTATTGGCTTAGTAGCGAAGATTTGCACTGCCTTCCCAAAGGCATGTGGTTCAAATACACTAGCTTCTCCATAGAAAAAAATATAGGCAGTATCATCCCATGTAATTAGTTGTTGACATTGTTAGGTGCCATCAAGTCCTATGAACAGATCTGAATGCTGTTCTATCCTGTGCCATCCTCACTGTTTCTGATACACTTGAGCCCGTCTTGATAGGCGCTTCTCCTCTCTTTCACTGAGCCTCCACTCTTCCACACATGATATCCTTTTCCAAGGAATAGTCTTTCCTAGCAACATGTATAAAGTATGAGAGAGGAAGCTTTGCCAACCTGATTCCTTGGAGCACTCCAGCCGCTCCCTTTCAAAATCACGGAATTTTTTACCACAGTCTATGGGATATTCAGTACTCTTCCCCAACATTGCAATTCAAAGGCATCAGTTCTTCTATTGTCCTTATTCATTTACTGCCTCTAAAAGCCTGCTGGAGATTCAGCTATTAATTGGGTTTGACTTGACAACACATAACAACATAACATTCGCTATTCCGATATGGAAATTATTTTCCTAAACATTTGAAACTATTGCTCTATTATTTTCATGCCCCAATTTATAAGCCGGAAGTTGGGGCTCATGCTTTCTGAGAAGTCTTTTTATTTTTAACTTCTCTTTACAAAACTTGAAAGGTGCATTCTTTCTCCCCCAGGTGGTGGGGAATTTTTCAAATGTTTGGTGGTGTGAGTCGGTTTTCAGGTTTTACTTGGTTTTTTGTTGTTGTTGTTTTTGTTTATGATTTTCTAGCTGGTTTTGTTGTTGTTGTTGTTCACTGAGCTCTTTTACTCTCTAAACTTATACCCCAGGAAATACTTCAATATTAATCATTCAATTTTTAATTCTCATTTTGCCAGTTGGGTTTTGAACTATCTGGACTTTGACTACAAATTTTCTTGTCACACATTGTATTTTTCTCTTCTATTTTCCATCTCTTTGTGTTCTAGTCCCTTGATTATTACTTCAAGTTTTACTTTTCTACCCAGAACAATTGATCGTTCTAATGCGAAACTTGTACTTGGACAGTACAGTACAGTACTTGTACTTGGACAGTACAGTACAGTACTTGTACTTGGACTCAGAACAGAGCAAGGAAAGACTGCATGGTTCAAAATTGGGAAAGGCATATGCCAGGAATGTGTCCTATCTCCATACCTTTTCAGCTTGTATGCAGAACAGATTATCCGAGAGGCTGGGCTCTATGAGGAGACGTGTGATGTCAGAATTGGTGGAAGATCTGTTAACAATCTGCATTATGCAGATGACACAACTCTGC
>NW_006399758.1:14981091-14983963 GCF_000299155.1 Elephantulus edwardii | reverse complement strand
GGCTGATCCTTGGAGGCAAGGATTCTGAGGCTTCGTCTGACATACTTTGGACATGTTGTAAGGTTCTTGGAGAGGGACATCATGCTTTGGAGGGTGGAGAAGGGGAAGACCCTCTGTGAAGTGGATTGATTGAGTGACTGGGGTAATTGGGATGGGCACCGGATAGAGCAGGGTTTAGGGCTGTTGTATGTAGAGTCGCTAAGAGTTGCAAGCAACTCGACAGCACATGACAACAACATCCTTTATTGAATTTTCCATTTACAGAATTTTTAAATTATTTTTGCCCAAGAGGTTGTTAGTTTTTAACATTACTTTAAAGAAGCATTAGCATTGCTTTTCTGTCTTGATCCATGGTTACAGTACCTTCTCTTATTTCTAAGGATAGTGATATCTTTATCTTATCTATCTCACTATATAATCTTTATATTTGCATTTGCCAGTTTCTGTTTCTTGTAAGTATACTTCTCTGTTTTTGTGGCTGCTACATTTCTTAGAAGAGGCTTTTCTTAAAATCTTTACAAAACTTGGTTGTTGTCTTATAATTAAGGATGAGGAACTTATAGTTGTTTGCTATATCAGAACTTACAGATCATAGTTTTAATTATTGGGCCAGCCAGCTGAGTCATTTCCTTGGGAAACTCCTGTGTAAGTCTTTCTTCTTTGGTTGGTCAGATTTCTTAGTAAAGGATCATTGAGGATTCTGTCTAAATAATCCAGATCTAGTATATAATTGCTGATGTCAGATGAATCTTGGCTGAAGAAGAGAATACCAGAAAGATATTTCTTATAGTTTATTAACTATGCATAGGCTTTCAACAATGTGGATCATAAAAAATGATGGCTAACGAGTTCCCCAGCGGTCCCGTGGATCTGTCTCTTGCTTCAACGGAGTTTGGACGGAACAGACCCAGCGACTTACCCCCTTCCAGCCTCCGACTACCCTCCAACTTCACCTCCAGGCGTAACCTCGGGACCATATCAACCATCTTCTATTTGGGGGACTAGCTAACACCTTTTTTTTGTTAGCCCCAAAACCTTGACCACTGTGAGCTCTCAAATTTGTCAAAATTATTCCGCCAAAGCAGAAGCTGGCGTCAATCGTCTGGTCAACCTGCACCTATGAGCCTCTTACACTTACCTCTCTCTGGGTTTTTATTTTGACCGCAATGATGTGGCCTTGGAAGGCGTGGGACACTTCTTCCGCGAGTTGGCGAGTGAGAAGCGCGAGGATGCCTAGTGGCTCTTGAAGCTGCAAAACCAACGCGGCGGCCGATTCCTCTTCCAAGATATTCAGAAGGCATCCCAGGATGGGTGGGGTAAAACCTTGGACGCCATGCAAGCATCGCTGGCCTTGGAGAAGAACCTGAACCAGGCCCTTCTGGATTTGCACGCCATGGGTTCCGCCCACACTGACCCCCATCTCTGTGACTTTCTGAAGAACCACTTCCTGGACGAGCAAGTGAAACTGCTGAAGGAGACGGGTGACCATCTGATCAACATTAGAAAACTGGGCAGCCCCAGGCTGGGCGAGTTACCTCTTGGAGCATCTCACCCTCAAGCACGACTAGGGGCCTGTGGGGACCTGCAGGGGGAAACCTCTGCATCCCCCTGCCATCAGCAGCAACCTCCTCTATCCCACCCTGAAGTAGAATCTTATCCACCCAGAAGCCCTTCATCCAAGCCTTGCACCAAATGAAACAATAAAGCTTTTTGCAACAGCTAAAAAAAAAAAAAAAAAAAGAAGAAGAAGAAAAAAAAGATGGCTAACATTGAGAAGATTGGGAATCCCAGAACATTTAGTTGTGCTCATGCAAAATCTGTACACAGACACCAAGAAGCAGACCAAGTATGTTTCAAACAGACCACATGAATACTGTATGGATTAAAGTCAAGAAAAGTTTGTGTCAGGATTGTATTCTTTCTCCATACCTATTCAATATGCATTCCAAGGAAATAACTTAAGAAATTGGACTCTATAAAGAAGAATGTGGTGCTAGGATTGTAGGAAGATTCATCAACACTCTGTATAATACAGATGTCACAACCTTGCTTGCAAAAAAGTAAAGAAAATGTGGAGAAAACTTTCTATAGAATATCAACTTCTACAGCCTGCATTATGGCTTTTACCTCACCATCAAGAAAATAAAAATTTTCAGAAGTGGACATATATACAACAGAGTGATAGGTGGAGAAAAAAATTAGTTATTAACAGTTTCATTTTATATCTGTCTACAGTCAAGATGCATAGTAGCAGCAGTCAGGAAGTCAAAGGACATTATGTATTTGGAAAAATCTACTGTCAGCCACCTCTTTAAAGTGTTAAAGAGCAAGGATTTAGTTTAAAGATGAAGGTACACCTGACCCAAGCCATGATAATTTCATTTGCTTCCTGTGGATCTTAAAGTTGGACAAACAATACAGAAAACTGAAGACAAATTAATGCCTCTGATTAGAGGATTGACAGAGCATTGAATACACTATGGACTGCCAAATGAATAAACAAATCTATCTGAGAGGTAAAGCAACCAAGAAGTTCTTAAGGGTAAAAAAAAAAAAAGGTGGTAAAATCTCATCTTACAGATTTTGGCTTATTATCAAGGGGTGCCAATCCTTAGAAAAAGACATCACACTCTCCCCCATCCCAACACTAACTAGGGATTCTACTTTATCCTAGGCCTTTGCTTTCCTGCTGAAGATAATGAAAGACTAACTGCACGAATTACTTCTAAACCAACTCAGTCCTCTTGGGTTTATTTTTATTCCATATTCTGCTGAAGATCATCCAAAAATGATTAGAACAGCACATCAGCAGAGAACTGCCGGAAGTCCAGGCTGGGTTTAGAAGGGGTCATGGTACTAGGGATATTGTTGC
>NW_006399758.1:14971786-14980135 GCF_000299155.1 Elephantulus edwardii | reverse complement strand
GGAAGACCCTCTATGAGACGGATTAATTCGGTGACTGGGGTAATCGGGATGGGTGTGTCAGAGGCGGTGCGTTTAGCGCAGGACAGAGCAGGGTTTAGGGCTGTTGTGCGTAGGGTCGCTATGAGTCGGAAACGACTCGACGGCACATAACAACAACAACATGTACCTTAGAAGACCAGTGTCTGAGGGTTGGAGGTTTTGCTGATGTAGGTTGAGTTACTTTGCAACATTCCTTACTGCCACCTTTGGACTTGTTATGCAAGATCTGCTGAGTTAGTTACTAAAGGTCTGCCTAGCTGTTTGTTCTTTAATGCACTTCAAAAATTCGTGACTGTTCTTATTGGCTTGCCTCTTTGTCATTGAGTATCTATGCTTAAAAAGTCATCCCTTTACTGCAGTGTCAGTGAGATTTCTAAATGCACTCATTTAGTCCACCAGCATAAAATCAATTTATTTACATGCTTTCGATGTACATGTTTATCATCTCATTTCCTGATAGCACCTATTCTTGTGTCCTTTGCTTATTGTGTTATTCTTGGGATCTCAGAATAGTTCGTGCTACGTAATTTGAGTTGATTTCAAATCAGATGTCGATTTGATTTCAATGTATAATGAAGTCAGGTGCACAGAGTGGAACTGTCCTATTAATTAACTGATAAACATTTACTGAGTGACTGACTAATTAATGGCCACCAGATCAACCAACTGGATTGGCTGTATTTCATCCTAGCCTAAATGTTGTGCTGTTTGAGAATTCTATAGTATAGATATGTATAGGATGAAGTAGGGAGCTCTGGTGGTGGAGTGGAAAGAAGCTGTGCTGCAATCCTGAAGATATGTGGGTTGAGTCCACCAGCTGTTCTTCAAGGGAAGGATGGGCAGTATCCTCCTGTGCAATTAACTGCTTCTGAAAACTCACTGGAGGGTCACCTATGAGTCAGTTCTGACTCTATGGTACACAACAACAGCAACAACAACAACAACTAGGATGAAGTATTTTGGAAGGGCAGGAGATTTAGTAGACAATTATAAGGGTATCTTAACTCTATTTGAAACTGTAAAAGTTAATTATTATTTCTTTTTAATAATTTAAAATGGAAGAAATATGCTACTGTTGAGGAAAATGAAGTATTTAAGAATAATTTTCTGTTTGTTATGGTTGCTTACATGTTGTTATGATGCAAGGATCTATGACACCTTAATTTCAAATATCAGCATGCTTACTCATCTATTTGTGGAATAGTTAATTTGGCAGGCTGGACTTTATGAGGAGGAATGTGGTCTCAGAATTGGAGGAAGACTCATGAACAACCTGCATTATGCAGATGATAAAACCTTGCTTGCTGAAATTGAGGAGGACCTGAGGCATTTTCTGCAGGTCAAGGACTGCAGCCTTCAATATCAGTTGAAACTCAACATCAAGAAGACAAAGATTCTCAACGCTGGGTCAATTGACAGCACCATGATAGATGGAGAAGATATTGAGATTGTTAATAAGTTCAGTTTACTCAGCTCAGCAATCAACATTCTTGGCACCGGTAGTCAGGAGATTAAAAGAGGAATTGGACTGAGAAAAATCTGTGGTCAGGGTCCTCTCTACAGTACTGAGAAGCAAAGATGTCATTCTAGAGACAAAGATGCACCTGATTCAAGCCGTGGTCTTTGCAATTACCTGCTATGCATCAGAAAGCTGAACAATGACTAAGGATAACAAAAGAATTGATGCCTTTGATTTGTGGTGCTAGAGAAGATTATTGGACATATCATGGACCACTGAGAAAACAAACAGGTCTATTTTGGAGAGGGTGAAACCAAGTTTCTTCTTGGAGGCTAGGATTTTGAAGCTCTGTCTCACATACTTTGGGCATGTGGCCAGGAGAGATCCATCCTTGGAGAAGGACATCATGCTCAGAAGAGTTGAGGGACAACATAGGAGAGAAAGACCCCAGATAAGATGGATTGATACAGTAACTGGGAGGATAAGGGTTGGTGTGTTCAGTTTAAGACAGATTTCAGAGCTGTTGTCTCTATGAGTCACAGGTGACTCAACAGCACATAACAACAAATCCATGTCTCAGTGACCTTCCAGACTATGTAAGCCTAAGAAGTAAACCCTCGCTTTCAGAAATTGGTCAACAGACTGTTGTCCAGTATAGTGCTAGGAGATGAGGTTTGTAGGTGGGAAGGTACTGCAGTAGCTGCATTAATGGATTAAAACACTCATGATTCTGAAGAGAGAGATGTAGAACTAGGTAACAACAACAACATAATGAATATTATTAAAATAGAGTGTGATGGCTTGTTGACTTTTTTTTAGAATGAGTCTTTTCATTTTATTTCATGTCCCATTCAAGCATACTGTGCCAATAGTGATGTGATTTCAGAGCTGTTCCAATTTCTTCATTTCCTTGGAGTTTGACATTTCTTGTTGTCAGGAGGACAACTTTTTAGCATAGATTTCATGTGTCCAACTTTACCATAGTGTTTAAAGTATGATTGTGATCATGAGAATTAAATTGTCTTTTTGACGCTGACACAGGCCACAGGTTCCTGATCACTTCTGACCTTGCACCAACCAATTACAGATGACATAGTAACAGGAAAATTGTCCATGCTTTAGATATCACAAATGAAAACTGAGTCAATCAAACTGTAAAATAAAATTGTATATTAACATTAAAAAAATAAAATAATGCCAATATTAGATGGATCTTGGCTGAAAGCAGAGAGTGCCAGAGGAATATCTGTCTTTGTTTCATTGACTATGCAAAGGCTTTTGACTGTGTGGATCACCATGAACTGTGGCTGACTCTGAGAGAAATGGGAATTCCTGAACATTTGATTGATTGTGCTTATGTGAAACCTATTCTTGTGACTGTGCTTATGTGAAATCTTTTCTTTGACCAGAAGGCTGTCATTAGAACAGAGGAAGGAAACACTGCATGGTTCAAGATCAGCTTGCCAGGGATACAGCCTGTCTTTTCAATCTATATACAGAACAGATCACTTGGGAGGCTGGGCTCTATGAGGATGATTATGGCATGAGGGTTGGAGGAAGACTCATGAAAAACCTGTGTTATATAGATGGCACAGCCTTGCTTGCTAAGACTTGCTTGCTGAGGAGGACCTGAAGCGCTTACTGCAGAAGGTCACGGACTGCAGCTTTCAATATGGACTGAAGCTCAACTTCAAGAAAACAAAAATTCTCACCACTGGGCCAATTGGCAGCATCATGACAGATGCTAAAGAGATTGTGGTTGTTAGCAATGTCAGCTTGACTGGCTCCATAATCAACACTCTTGGTACCAGCAGCCAGGGAATCAAAAGACAAATTGCATTGGGAAAATCTGCTGTCAGGGACTTCTCCAGAGTACTGAAAAGCAACGATGTCAGTCTAGAGAGCAAGGTGCACCTATTCCAGGCCATCACAATTACTTGCTATGTATTAGAGAACTGGACAATGACTAAGGATGACAGAGGAAGAATTGATACCTTTGAGTTGTGCGTTGTGGTACTGAAAAAGCGTATGGACTACACCATGGACTGTTAAAAGAACAAGCAGGTTCGTCCTGGAGAGGGTGAAACCAGTTTGCTTCTTCAAGGCAAGGATTTTGAAGCTTCATCTGACATACTTTAGACCTGTTGCAATGAAGGTCCAATCCTTGGAGAGGGACATCACGTTTGCAAGGTTGAGGGGACAACACAGAGAGGAAGATCCTGGATGAGAGGGACTGACTCAGTGACTAGAATAATGGGAGTATGTGTGACAGAGACAATGAAGTTGGCTCAAGATATAACAGGGTTCAGAGCTATTGTACATAGGGTCGCTATGAATTACAGGTGACTCGACAGCACATAACAATAACAACAATGCTACCCTAATTAGTTCAACTTCAGAGTTTTTGAGGCAGGAATATGAAAGTAATTAGCAAGGAAAATAAAGAGGCAAAATAAAGTAAATAAACATAATTGAAATTCTTTTTAAAAAAAAGTTAGAAACCGGGTTTATATTCCAGTAAGTAATCCAGTGTACATGGACTTTATTGGCTAAAAACAAAAACTTGACTGAGCACCTACTGTAGTATGAAGCTAGAAATTTGTCATGTTCTTTCAGTCCTGACATTTAATTATATTGATTTAAAATTCAATTTTCTCTTGCTATTTTACTGTTTATATGATTTTTACTATAATCTTAAATATTTTTATCCCCATGACATTTTGCTAACATGTGTTACTTTCCTTCATCTAATTTAGAGATTATAAACAAAGGAGGAAGAGAAAAACCATGGCTGAAGTCTGAGTTAGAACTCTCTTGATACTCCAGTGCATTTGTTTTAATCTAGTGAGTAGTATGTGCTCTCCTTGCCATTGAATCAGAATCAACTCATAACTGGCTCTCCATTGGATTTCTGGCTATAATTCACATGAGATAATTTTGTCCATCTCTCTCTTTTGGAGCCACTGATGGATTTAAACTTCAGAGAAGCCTTTGGGCTTGCAGCTCAACTCGCTATGGGTTATGTCACCAGACCTCCTTATCTTAATAATTATATTCATTTAAAGTAAAGAAAAGAAATTATACCTTAAACCATGATAGATTTCAAATCTAAAATTATAGCAAGATGCAGGGGAGAAATAAGCCTTATCACATAGTGCTTCAGGAAGATCTTAATATGTTGTTGTTATTGTTGATTACTGAAGACCTGAAGCCTTTCTATAACTATCGTTGTTTCTCAAAGTTCATAGAGTTTCCGGACGCATGTTGTTAAGGAAGTGGATGCCACTCCTGCTTCCAGACCTGTCCTAAAATGGAAGCTCCACCAGTCACTGTCCACCATGGGTAGTGGCACAGGTGCAGCATCACAGCAAACCCAGGTTACCTCACTACAACAAAATGACTGAATAGTGCTGAATTACTTAGAAAAGTGTTCCTCCAAAATAGAATAACAACCAACTTTTAAATACAAAGGTCCTCATGAGGTCTTGCTGACTTTAAAAAAAAAGCTTAAATTAAACCCCCCAAACCCCCCAAAAAAACCCCCAATATAATACGTTGTTGTTATGTGCTATTGAGTTGCCTGAGACCTATAGTGACCTTATGTACAGCAGCTCTGAACCCTTCCCTGCCCTGAGCCAGTCTCACTAATTCT
Source organism: Elephantulus edwardii (assembly GCF_000299155.1). Lineage (NCBI taxonomy): Eukaryota > Metazoa > Chordata > Mammalia > Macroscelidea > Macroscelididae > Elephantulus > Elephantulus edwardii. Next base: position 14,974,985 of record NW_006399758.1, on the reverse strand, counting down.
GACATATCACCCCCCCCTTTGGCCCAGTCACTGTATTTAACCATCTCATCCTGGGTGTTCCTCTCATGCTCTGTCCCTCTACCCTTCCGAGCATGATGTCCTTCTCCAAGTACTGGTCTCCCCTGGCCATGTGGTCAAACTGTGAGATGGAGCTTCAAAATCTTAGCTCCCAAGGAGAGAGTTAGTTTCACTCTCTCTAACCTATTTGTTTTCTTGGGGGGGGGGGGACTTAATATGAGGCATCTCATTTGTAATACTCATGTCCTTTTGAAGTATTTTAATATAGTTTAGGAATATTTTGTCCTTTTGAGGGATCTTTGGTGGCCTAATTTATAGGACATCATTGCAGGATAACACAAAGGCCACACCTCTTTGTGAGTTCAAATATATTAGCTGTTCCTAGAGCTTACAGGCAGTCTTCTCTTGTTCAATTTACAGCCTCCCAAAACCTACTGGAGGGTCAGCTATGAGTCAGTTCTGCCTTGACAGAAATGAAGAGTGTTGATTTTTTTAAAATGTTGGCCATTTATAGGTTGGTAATTCATATAACTTTAGGAAATTCTAATTAGAAAGTCTAGAAATACAATTCTCTTTCTCAGTCTTTGATAATCTTGAATGAATTTATTGTGGTGAATAAGGTCATTTACATTTTAAATTTACAGATCTATCAAACATAATTTCTCAGGAAGAAAGGTGGATATTAGCAAATTCAGGGCTAATTTTAAAATGTATAAAATCAGCATAGCTAAAATTATTCCCCTTTTCCTTTAGAATCTCTAAGAGTTGTTCTGTTCATTTAAAAAGGTCTCGAATCTGTGAGCTGACTTTCTGAGCACTGTAGTGATCATTCTTCCTTTTTTTGTTTGCCTTTTGGTCTGTCCCTCTTTGAGGCTACCTCTCCGCCCTGCATACACCAAGTGCTCCAGGGGAAGCTCGTTCTCCTAGGCAAGGGCAGGAGGAAAGTGAACAGCCCTCCCAGGAGGCTCGCAGTAATGGGAGCTTTGGGTAGCTTTCAGCAGAGGTTGTCAGTGATAATCACGCAGTAGTGGGCTCCTCTCCAGGCACTTTGACCTCTTGGTAAACTATTTGTCTTTCCTTGTATTGATTTAAAAATAAAATAAAATAAAAAAAACCCTAACAACCCCTGAGTCACCAGCCTGTGACTCCCTCTCACCAGAGCCTTGATTTTTAAAATCTTACACATTTGTAATATAATCAGAAACCCCCAAATATTTGACTTTGTTCCACTCTGCAATTCAGGTTAACCATTGGTGATGTTTAAACAGAATTCCTGGAAAAAGCAGCAGATGCTTCGAGGCTCCTATTTTTGAAAGAACACAGACATAAACGTAAAAACTCTTTTTAATGCCCAAAACACTAAACCATATGAAGCAGCATGCTTATTAATTATGAGGATCGAAAGACTAAAAGGTATTCCGTCTTTATTTACATTTTGGCCACGGAATGGCACTCTCTTTAAGTATTTAAACAAACAGAAGCTCTTGTTTTCCTTAGTATGTGGCTGAGTTCATTTCCTCCTTACTCTACAGCATGCTCAAGTGAAAAGCAGGAGCCCAAGGCAACCTGATCACCTGCACATATGAATCCAGATACACTTTACAGTAGAGGGAAATCTCCAGGTTGTATACCTATTGACATTACTTAATAAAAACATGGAGAATAATGGTGCTTCTGGTTGTGTTTCCAATAGCTGTGTGATTGCAGTGCACTGTGGATTAAGTTACCAATCCTTTGAATTCTGACCTTCTGTCTAAGACAGCCTTAGAGGTTATTCTCCTCCACCACCCCAGTTTGGGAGACTGGAGGGGAAAAGTTAATGCTACTTGAAGGAAGGGGGGGCGGAATTCAGTAAGTTATTGGGTTTGGTTCTTCTTTTAACCCTTGCTTTTCCTTTGTGTCATAGACGTGTCTGATTTTGAATGTTTAAGCCTCTGAATATATCAGAAGACTTGGTGTGAACTCTGAACAAGATTAGTTTCTCAGTGAGAAAATTAAGTGCTTATAATGTAATAGTTATTAACATCAGAGCATATCATACTGAGTAACTGGACTTACTGATAGAACCCTGAAGTTGTCAATGCAATTGTGTGCTAGAAACACAGATTCTTAACATCTCCTTTTCATTATGAGAAACACGTTGGGAATGTTTATAATCCCTGCTTTAAGAAAATGCTCTTACTTTATTTGTATGGCCTTGGGGCACGGGGGAGAGAATCTCTTTGGAACTGATAATTTCAGATTTAGGTATTCCTATTTTTTCCCCATGGTCAACCACTTAATATACTTTTTCATTTCTTTCTAGAACCTGCAAAATAATTTGCAACATATATTTGTGAATAACCTTTATCTAAATCTTTTACCTATATCCATTCCATTTTGAATGTCATTTTAGTTATCTCTCTCATTTAAGTCTGTGTACTTTGATGGATTGATTTCCACAGTGACCACCACGACATGCTTGAGCAGGATACAGGTTGTAAAGATAGCTCACAACAAGACAAAGTTCAGATGTCTTGTTCACAGAGTCCCTATGAGCTGCAGTCAACCTGATTACACTTAACACCAAACAAACTGTTTAATATAAATAATAAGCTGAAAACACATACATCTTATATCTATCCATCCATTTGGATTTTTAAGCTTATTGTATATCAAATTCCTCCAAAATAATGATACGGCTAGGAGACCCCAATATCCCAGTGCTCCATCTGCTGTTGACTGGAGACTTTGACAGGGCAGGTTACAGAGTAGATTGAGGTGGAGGACTTTAACATACTGGATACATACAGAGAAGCTGGTATGGTACTGCTGTTGGTAAAAATAAACAAAGAATTACCATAAAGTGCCTAGCACAGTGCCTGGTTCATAATAACAGTCCATAAATATAAATTTCCTCCCTTTCTCCACAAGATAGTCATTGTTTCTGAAGAATTGAAAAACTGTGAACTCAGCTGTCATGAAAACTGGAAAACACAAAGCAAATTTCCAGATCTTCTTACATGTTAGGGGAGGTGCTGACAAGGTTGGTTTTGCGCATGGCTTAGGACAAAAATATTGAAGAGGAGGCAACCTGGGTTTTCTACGTTGCTTTACGTCAACAGGAATCCATTTTACAATGTGAGAAAACCAAATAGCTATTGCGAGATTACACACATGCTTCCAAGAACAATTATTTATA
>NW_006399758.1:14959128-14971686 GCF_000299155.1 Elephantulus edwardii | reverse complement strand
TAAAAATAAATATAGTAAACTATATGTCATATTTTCTTTAAATCTATGTCTGTAAGCAACTCTGTATTCTTGTTCTTCGTTCTTATAAAACCTTCTTCTACCCATGTTATCATTATCCACTTTGTTGCTCAAAGTTTGTATTAAAGAGAACACGTTTTATAAAAAAAACTTCCTAAAGGTAGACATTACCACATATGATAACGAGTTTCCCTCTCTACATCAAGAAATAGTTATTATTACTGTGCTGTGTAAAAACCAATGTCATTATTAGCAAGTCAGGAAATAGGTTATATTTTCATATTGTGTTGGTATAAAAACTATAATATTTATGAAGATAATTTTCCCCAATATAGGTAATCTTTAATAATTGCCTCCTTAAATGTACTGTTAAAAGCTATTCATGTTGGAGACTGAATGGAAAACGTTTAGCAAAATACGGGTAGACATTTAGTTTGGCGGATTTAATGTCATTCTTAAAATAAATAGAGGATGTTTTACTTGGTTGCATTTCAGCAGGAGGCTGCTGGCAGCAGGGTCCTCCCTGTGGGTCTCGTGCCAGTGGGGAAAGAGTAGGTCATGGAAGTGACCACTCCAAATGCCAGCAGGCAGCATAATGTCAGCTATCCAGACACTGTTCTAACGGGTCCATAAAGAGGCCAAATGGAGTGTCATGGCACGGGCCATATTCAAGAAAAAAACAACAACAAACCAAAACACTCCTGCAAGCAGAATGGACAAAGTACAGCATTTTGGAGCACTGTTCTTGCCATTCAACTTTGAACAGTTAAAATGTAAAATCTTAAAAATTTTCAGCAATTTGACTTCAATAATATGAGAGAAATAAAAACCATTGTTTTGGTTTTGAAGAAAATACCAGACCTTATCTTGCAGTTGACTATCCCTTCATTCTTGAGACTTAACCCCCTCCTCAACATTGTGGAAATACGGGGATTAGGAAATTCCTAAACCAGATGATTGCCTAAAATAGAAATTTAACTCTGAAGTTTTCTGTTGTTGTGTGCCGTCGAGTCAGAACCAACATGTAGCTGACCCGCCAGTAGATTTCCAGAGATTTGAAATCTCATGGGAGGAGATGGTCCATCTTTTTCTCAAAGCTGTTGGAGTCGAACCCTGTGCCTTGGTGTTGGCAACACACCTTCTTACCACTAGGCTACTAGAGCTCCCTAAATACATTTAGAGGTGTATATAAATGGAAGAAAATGAATTCTTAAGTTTATCTTTTAGTACAAACTTCATAACTACTCAAAGGCATTATTATTGTTACTGGAATGGAAAAAGGAAAGGGCATTTATTGCATTTTATTTTTTGCTCTGTCAGCACTTATTTGTTATGTTTTATTTAGTTCACTGTTTTCTTGTAGTTTTAGAAGATTTCCAAATGAATTTTTAAATTTTCCTGATTTCCTTATCTTCTTTTTCCTTTTGAAATGAAGAACTTTGGCTTATTATTTTGTTCATGTCTTTACCTAAAATTCTTTGCTATCTAGTAACATTAAGATTTTATACTAAAACTGTATATGTGTGTATAACCAGGAGTGCTTATAGGTGGGGTTTTGCTTGGTATCTAAAACCTGTTTGGTGACACACTATCCAAATGAGATTCTTCCTTTGAGAATGTTCAGATATTTATTAGAGTCGGATATTTGAAAGATTTCCATTTTCCAGATATGATTATACTAGATATGTTAAAGGTTTTTATTCATGCACATTTATAAATTGAGAATTCTGCAGCAAATTATTGTATAAAAATGTTTCCTACTCACACCTGTCTTTAGTGGCAAAATTTCTCAAATTCCGTTGAAATGTGTATAGTTTTATACAGAGAACAATTTTGTCCTTGGAATACATGATTTAATTATGTGGTATGGTTGCTGAAAATTTGGAACAGTGTCTATTATTAATGGCCTATATTTTGCTTTTATATTTTAGAGTAGGTTATTTGTATTTTAATTCCATAGTAGTGGGTGATAGGATTTATTTCATAGTCAGTATTCAGAAGTATTAAAAGGCCAATTTTATAGATAAATATGTGATTATTTTTTACTCCATCTAATTTTGGGTTAGGAAAAGGAAGCTCTTTGAAAGTGGTATATAGGCACATGGATATTACTGTTAGCCAAAGACTAAGCTCTTTGTTACATAATTATGAAGCATGATCTAAATCATGTCAATTAGTGGTCACGTTGCCTTCATCATTCTCTTCATAATTTTCCTCCTAATTACATGCATCATTTCTTTAATGGTATTTTGCTTGTTTATATACACAAAAATAATTCCATTTCAATATAAAAACATGTAATATGATAAATTTGATTATGATGTAGTCAAGTAATTTGTATATAAAAGTAACATGCATTACATGATATTCCTGATGTTTTGACTTCATATAGTTTACGTAGTTTAGATTTGCCCATAAAGTATTTCATGATCAGAAAAATATTATCCTTTGATACCTAACATAAGCTTTAAACTCTGAGAAGCATGAATATAATATGCTGAATATAAAGCATCAAACAGCGTTGAATTCTCCAACCAGCAACTGCAGATTTCATCTTTTATGGAGCTTTGGAATAAATGTGATAGCAAATGCAGTTACTGTTCATGGTGTTTGATATCATAGATTGAATTAATATAACATTACATTTTTCTCTAACATTAGGAAATAACCTCCACTGCATGCTGTACTTTATTTTCTCCACATATACATTAGTATATTGGATAACGGATAGTTTTGATCTGCAGAAGTGCTGTAGGTGGCAATGTAATTCTTTTCCTGCTGCATATATGAACAGATCCCAAAGCAGCCTACTGATTTGTGACCCGGCTTCCCCAGTATAGTAGGGAGCTTGCCCATGATTCTTTGTCAGACTGTACAAAATGAAGTCTAGATGCGCTTACAGTTTGAACTGTCTCTTAGGTTTTGATAGTGTGCTGTTCTGAGGCATGTAGAGTGGCATCCTTTCAAAGGGGAGAAAGGGATGATGCCTGCCTTGAATTTGGGTCATTAGAAGCTTATTTAATTTTTTTGCTTGCATTGAAGTGGTGCTTTCATTTACATATTAGCAAGGTAAAGGTAAGAGTCTTTATCTGTTTTATTAGTTGGTGATCTAGAAATGTGTTATAAAATAATTTATGAAGTTACTGTGATTTTTTGAAATATTTTTTTCATACCAAGCTTAGAACCCTGAAAATAAAGGCTGCTTTGTTTTTTAAATCAAAAGACCAAACAGAATCGTAGTATCAGTATCAGTAGACAGCTCTGAGGAATATATAAAAGCATCCTATTTTTAGAGTACAAAATTGCTTATGCTAGATGGCTAATATTAAATATGTGTATTGAAAGTATGGCATAAGGCTGATAAATTAAGGCATATTGACATATCACATAAGTAAAGTCTGTTTCTAAATGTTGGAAATTAATATAATGGTTAAGTCATTGATCTTAAAACCGAAGTAATATATTTGCATAGAACGTGATAGTAAGTAAATATCTGAAATTGAAACTGCCATTGTGTTGTAAGCTGAAGAGCTCAGCTCACCAGGTGAATGTTATCACACAAAAATTCCTAATTTAGATTTTTTTAACATCAAAGTCTAGAGTGCACAGCAAGAGATTCTAGATAAAATTAATCTTTCCCCTAAAAAAAGCTCATTTGAAAATATTAACACTCAAGTATTATTTAGCTCATATCCAAAAATTAGACCTGTTAAGACCTGTCATTCTAGAAGTCACTGCAAAATGATCACTCAGGCTTGCATCTGAGATTGCTAACCGCCACCCTTTTCTCCCTCTGTCCTCCCATCCCCCGCTCCCCCCCCCCCTTTAGTGGAAGGGGTCATTCTATTTTCTTATTTTCTCTGGACCTGTTAGTGGATACACTAGGAACCAATTTTTGAAAAGTATAGATTTCCCAAGTTTGAAGGCCTGAAAAAATAAGTTCTGGACAAGTGTAAAAGATAAGGTGTAACTACTCCCCAAAGGTCTTAATTGGTAGCTGCTGTAGCAAAAGGATGTGTGTTGACAGTGCCTCGCAGAAGTTATTCTCACACAACTGTTTATTCAGATAGCATGGGGCGCGTTCATTTACATATTTTTTTTTTTTAAAGCAACAAGGTTGAGTCAGATCGAGCAGTGCTCCTTTCAATTGTTGCATTTAAACCAATAAGCTTAGGACAAGAGAATAGCTGTGGTTTGCGTTGCAAAAACAAAAAAAGCCCCGAGGCTCCATGGGCAGACCTACAAGGCTGCGCAAACAAATCGAGGGATGAGATTGTGCTGTTTCTTTGTCTCGGGTTCTCAGATGCTATCTGCTGCTGCTGTTCAGTGGGGAAAGAGCGCAGGGCTCCAGGCGGTTACTACACAGAACGGTGGGAGCTGATGGCTCCGAGTTTGGGGCGAGCTAGAAACTCTCCAGTGCCACTTCCGACTCTAAGCCTTCCTGTCGCAGCGGGCTCGGGCGGTTTTGTCGCCGGGGACGGCGTCCTCGCTCAGTGGCTCCGCAGCCCGAGCCTGCAACAGCGGCCAGGCGCCTGTGCCTGGAGCCGGGCTTCACCCTCCGGAGCCGCTCGGCTGCCCGGAGCGCCCAGCGGCGCTGTGAGCGCCTAGAGCCCCGCACCCGTCATTGCCCGCGAGCAAAACTATGTAAGGAATGGAGGTTTGCTAAACCAGAAAATTCGAAGGAGCGCTTGAAACTGGTTGGATGCAGCAGATGTAAGCACTGTAAGTACAAGCGGACTGTTTGCAAAACTGGAGTGACTGACAACAGCTGTCCTGTGGGCAAAGACCAAGATACCAGGAGTGCTTTTCTTCTTATTTGGATTTGTTTTAAAATAAAAGCATTCTGGTGTGGGGAAAATGATGACACTTTGGACCTAGGACTTTATTAGTCGCTGGGATCATCATAAAAGTATACTTCTTAACGCTCCAATTATCTACGCGGTTAGAATCATTGAGATAATAAATTAATTGTGTTAATAATTACTTTTGCCATCTTTTTTTTTTTTAAAAAGAAGAGGATGCAGGACCATCAACTTGTAGGGAGACACTTCATATCTGTTCAGAATTGCTGTACAAACATCAATTATTATTGTGTGATATTGAATAAAGACTATATATGCATGTATCTGCATTACCACTAATTATGTAACTTTTCCTGCGCATTTTAGGGTGCTATGGACAAATGAGGAAGGAATTAATATTTCTGAAGGGCAACAGATAACTATAATAAATTTATAGTACTTTTTAAAGCAGGAAATCCTTTAGCTTCAGTAAACAAATTTCCTAAATTATTAAGCTGGCTCATCTTTTAAAAATGATATCATAAACCCTCGAGAAATTACTATTTTTCACTTACACTTTTTATGGCTTAAATGGACCTTGAAATGAAAAACAAGACTGAAACTTTTTGAATTATCATTATTTGTCTTTCAAGAAATCAGTATATGAAATGCTAAAGAATCATGAGTTTATATTTCTTAGGAGTTTTAGAAAACATTGAAATGTAGCATTTGTAAGAACTCAATATATCCAAAGCTGTCATTAAAAAATATAAGTGTTCTTATAACAAAGAACAAAAAGTTGGTGGAAAAGCCTAGAGCTTTTGTAGGCTTGGGGTTCTTTTTAATTTTTTATTTCTTTTAATGTGTCTATGAGAGCAGGTTTTATTCTGTTGGTAATAGGAGTGGGTAACTCTTTCCACCAACTTTGGGATTTGAGGGCAGGCTTTTGCATGATTAAATATTTTGGTATTGGACTTTCTCATTGCTTGAGTTCTTATAAGGCCCAAAGGTTTCAGGAATCTAGTGAACAGCCATAGGTTTTCAACTTGAACATTTTTTGCGGTGACAGACACTGAAGCCTAATTGAGCCACTGTTCGGTTTTAGAGTGCCAGAGGGAAGACAGCTGCTATGTGAGTTTCTTAAACATGATAAATGATTTTCACAAAGAAAATTTCCGTTTGAATGTGAAATTTTATTTTATAAAAATCCATTGCAAAGAAGAAAAATAACTGCAGTGAGACTAAAACCACTTCCACTTAGACTCCCAAAATATATCATCCAGCCTTTAAGTTAGGGTGCATTTTGAAAACAATCCTTTACAGCTATAGTTGAATCAGTCTGGTTTAAACACTTATTCCCGTTTCCAAGGAACATTTTGTAAAATGGAATATTGTATCACGTTTGTCACAGAAGATACTGTAAAAAGTGACAGAAGAGAATGAGTATAAAAATTAGAAATATTAGTAAGGCATTATTTTATGAGTCTTTGATGAAGAAGTGTCAACATTTAAAAGTTACCAATTTTTACCTAGAAGTTCAGTTAGACTTAGGTGTAGGTCTTTATTATAAGAGTGAGAATATATTTGGTAATATTGAATGAGGAAAAATTTTAGCCAGAGTATATTCTGCTTAGAAAATACATTTATGGCTAAGACACTTTCCTCTCTTGTAAAATAAATTCTGATGAGAAAATTGCCATTGTCTTTGAGATTATAGAGTCCTCAGGTTGATCTGTGGTTGGACAAATCTAGCTTGCTTGCCAATTCTGTTTATTTAAATAACTTCAAAACTTTCACTTTGAAAATTTCTTTTTAGGTTTTTGTTTTTTAAAAAAAAAAACAGATTTAAATTATAGTAATTTTATAAAAATTGCTTCTTATAAGCAAAAAAGCCTATGGAAAACCCATGATTTAGATAAGTACCTACATTTTATTTGCTCTGTGCTGTTGAGATTTAGAATCCCTTCCCATTTACAGTTTACTTTTCGCAGAACATTATTAACTTTTTGGCTTCATACATGATCTTCTGTCAGATGCTTTTGATTTGTAATTTAGCAAAGTATAATAAACAGTGCAAAAGTCATGAATTTTGCTCTGCATCCTGAGCTCTGTGGTAGGGAAAATGTGATAAAATGTGTACCTAAAGTCTTGTTTGATGATCTCTCAAAGCAAGTTTGCCTTCTGGAAATAATTTCTGGGGTTGAAGAGCATGGTATTAACAGATTTAATGTGGCTATTCAATGGATTGGCGAAGTACTATGTGAGGTTTAACAAAATGAGAGAGACAAATTGAACATCAACAAAAGTTACATCTGTGAAGAATTATAAATTTAATTAGAAAAAAGACAAACTTAAAAGACCTCATTAACTAATCAGAAGTCAAAGTTACTCGTTAGGAGTCTTGACTTTAAGTTCTAAGAAGTTTTGCTATCTTTTGGGGGGGGATATGTGTGTGTGTGGGGTGTGTGTGTGTGTGTGTGTGTGTGTGTGTGTGTGTATTTACAACTCTGTCAACATGCTTCTACAGGCATTCTGTAGTAAGAGTTTCTAAAGTGTTAAAGTGAAATGACCTCATTGTAATACAAGATGACTATAAATTTATGGGAAATACTTTTGCATTCATGAAAGCATTTGAATTAAAAATACAAGATTAAGAGAAGAAAAGAAATATATTAATTGTATGGCTATAAAGCAGAAAATGTGAATTTACTGAATGCCTAATAATAACTTTTCTGAAAACCATGAAATTTTTTTCTCTTTGAGATGGAAATATGCCTAATTGATTAGCTTTGAAAAACATTATGGTTTTAAATCTTTAAAACACAAACTTTCATTGAGATGATCAAACATAAGAGAATATACACACCAATCAGAAATAGGTGTTCTTTTTAGAAAGTCCTTATTTATGTTTCTTTTCTGCACTGTAATCTTGTACTACATATAAAAAACTAAAAGCATGTGAAGTGTAGCATTTTGTAAACTGTAACTAATTTTGCTCACATCTGTGTCTAATTGTTGTCTGCATTCACATTCTTGAGAGTAGATTTATTTTTCCTGGACCACGATGTGGATTCAGCTGACCAGCCTAAGTGAGGATTAGTTGTTTTAAAGTTATTTTGATTAAAGAGTCATTTTTAAATACAGTAACACACAACACATGGTTTAAATAATCATTGAGACACAAAAGACTATATCTGAAGTATACTTAATGAAATGAAGTTCATGGATGCGGACTTTCAAAAATCATAGCAAATAAAAGTGCAGTCGAGATGGAGTTGAACCCAGCAAGAGAGGACTATGTTCTCCTGAAAATGCATTTCCTTTTTCCTAGTGAGGGAAAAAGAATTTTCACTGATTTTGAAGATAATTTTTTATTTATTAACTGCTCGATTTTGAAATACAAATGTGATAGGTTAAAAATGAGCACAACCAAACATTCAAAGTATGCAATTAAACTAGACTTGTATTTCCAAGATGATGTTTATATCAAGATAGGAATATTTTTCATATTTAGCAGAAGTCATGCTTTAAGTAATTATATAATTAAGCCGAGGGAGTTCTTAAAACTAAGCTAGTTCTCACCTATAATTTATTCCAGGTGCATAAAATGAGGGTGAGGGGCAAGCAAAAATCTACCCTTGAGGTATATTGCTGTAGTTTCTAAAGGGAAGTCTTGTATGAGGACATTCATCTTAAGAGAAGGTTTAGAAATCTGCTGCAATAAAATGAAATTTTTTAAAAAATTCTTGCGCCTTTAAAAAAATTGTTTTCCGTCCTGCATATACTATAGAAATGCATACACCGAAATTCCATGTAACATTACACCAAGACATTTAGTCTTGCCAGGAAAGGTAGTGTTTCTTAATTTCATAAATCATAAATAAGAAATAACAGGACTCAACAGAGATGTTTAGTTGGAAAACTATAATGCCATTTGGAATGCTTCAACTTGCATCTTTGTTCTGTAACCCTGACTGCTGTCAGTTCAGGTTGAAGGAAAATGCACACCAAAAGTTTGGAATTTTGAGTCATTTTAAATGTTAAACGGAATGCTTCTTCCTACAGAGGTTTGAGCCAGGCGTTGCCAGCCAGCAACCTACCTGAGCCCACCTGAACCTATCACCTGTGCCCTGTTCTGTTCTGCTTCTGGAGGAAGGACAGTAACTCTTAAAATTGCTTTGATATCCTGAAACGTTTGCAGATTCATGTAGAGACAAAAGGAGCTAGTCAGGGGAAGCCAAATAGTATCATGTAAACTATCGGTTCCCCTACCAGGTTTAGAGGCTAGAGAAGTAACAGCCCTCCAAAAAAGTAAGCAGCTTTGTCTCTCTCTCTCTACAGAGGCAGAGATGAAATAGCACTTAGTGAATTTTGAATTGGAATGGGCCAGGGAGCACAGTGCTCACAGATGGCTTTAAAAACTTGCCATTGCCTTGTAGTCCTGCGTCACCTGCAAGGTTTTCCAGAAGCAGCCTTAGCGAATGTTGAATGGCAAATAGTAAATGTAGAGGAAAATCGTTGTGATAAGAGTAAGTAGGAGTCAAAGTGGTAGGCGGGAGCCCTATTTTAGCTGTTGATAACAGAAGATGAAAGATCTTTGGAGGATGCTGGAGGATTACTGCTTGAACTCCTGTTAAACACACTCATTTTGTTAATAGCGATATTTTCCTCCCCTCTCCAAGCACCTTTTCCAAGTTGCCTGGGCAAAGCTGCTTTGCATGTTGATTGGGGGAGGGGTAATCCTGTTTGCAGCTGTCATAGGCCAGTGATGAATCACTATCCCGTCATTTGGCTGCCTTCCCCTTGACAAGGGGAGGAGGGTAGACCTGCAGGAGGAAACAACAGTTGAGACCTCAACTTAAAGACAATATGCCTTTCACTGCTGCTGTATCCTCCTTTTTCTCCTTTGGTTAAAAGAGAGCATTGTCGTTCTCTGCCATGTGTTCTGTATAATTAAGACCTGACCGAGTAACTGAAGTAGAGTAACAACAGCTTCTAATTTTTTACCCCTTGATCACAGGTGCAAACATCTCAAACCAGTTCAGATGTTGCTGTTTCCTCAAGTTGCAGGTAAGGATATTATTGATATTTGGCGTGTGGGGAACATTTCCTTTCTGTGACCCATATCTATTTATGTCTAATGTTTCTTAATTGCTACTATTAATAGCAACACTCTCAGTTGAAAATTACTTAACAAATTGTGTGTGTGGTGCTTACAAAAAATTATGACTATGGGTTATAATCATTTCACTGGTGTTCTGAAAATTGTGAGTGTAATAAAAATTAGGAGAGAAAAATTGGAATTTTAATTATTTATAGTTTGGAAGATTTAGAGAAATTTTAAAAGCTCACTTTAGGAGGAAAATAGTTCACGTTAAGTAGGTTGAAAAACTCTTCTTGTAGTCATTTTAAGTACCACCTCCAAGTTAATACTATAGGTTTTATTGGTATGGTGGAACAAACCATATTAGCTTCAGGTATGTAACCTAAAAAAAAAGCAAAAATAAAAAAAGTTTAAAATAAATGGACTGAACCTTAATATTTTACAGAAAACTTGGCTATATAAAAGCAAAACTTTAGGTAGATGTGTTTTTAGTGACTTTAAAGAAATGCTCTCCTCTTTCATCAACAGAGGACTTAATGTAAATGGACAGTTCTGAAATTGTGAACATGAGCAATGGCTTCTGTGTCTTTTATGGATTAACTGCTGAGTCTAAGAAGTTTCAGGGGGAATTGAACTATTATTATAGGGTGAAAATGCAAAAGGACAGCAGGGAAGTAGACATGTTCTTTGCCTGAGTGACAGCTGAGGTATTCCTGAGTGCTGAAGCTCTGAGGGAGTCACTGTATGTTGGCCTTATCCCTTTTCAATTGGGCACGCTGTATGTAATCCACAAAGCAAACAAGTGAGCCGCCATAATAATGTTTTAATGCTGCATTTGTTTCAAGGGAAACAGAGGAACAATTAAGTAGTTTGCCAGAGTAAACACATGCATCAGGACTATCTCATTCCCTGTCACTAGACTATAGGCTTCAAGTGTTTTATTTGGTTTGGAGACCCATTAAATTACAATTGGGTGGTAAATTATAAGGGAGTACCTAGTGCTAATTTATTAGAAGAAACAAATTTCTCAGAAAAAAATTTTTGTTTGTGTTGTATGTACATGTTTACATATGTGACTTTTTAAAAATATAATGCCTTTAGTTTTATATAAAAAGAAAAATACAGCCAAATTTCTTCTTTGAAAACAAAATTTGATGTAATTGTCTTCCATTAGACTAGTGGTTTGATATGTTAAATTGGGAGAGAGGGATTTTAAAACTCAGTGACAGTATTTGGCTTGATAGGTAAGGCAAATGGCATCTTTTAAGTATGTAGACATTTTATAAGTATTTGGTTGAATATGTAAGGCGGTTAAGAAAGGATGACTGAAGCCAAAATGCAAAATGAACTATTTTATGTCTAAGAAAACAGATACAATGGGACTTTTGTGCAAGTTTATTTCAAAGAAGGTGTCAAGTCGTTAGCGCATTAAATAGCAGTGTTATGAATTTGGTACATCTGTCAAACGGAAGGCTTCTTGTCTTTAGGTCTATGGAAATGCAGGATCTAACCAGCCCGCATAGCCGTCTGAGTGGTAGTAGTGAATCCCCCAGTGGCCCCAAACTCGATAACTCTCATATAAATAGTAATTCCATGACTCCCAATGGCACCGAAGGTGAGTGTCTGCCTTCTGACTGTTTACTTTGCACCTTGTCTCTTCATCGACACACACTTGGTTATGAGGTGGTTATGATTTCAGTTGTTAAATCCATATGACTACTGTATGTTCTGCATGTATTTATCTTTCAGGTAATTTGACTTAGACATCAATATTCACTGTTAGATCGATGATGCACATAACTATGTTACTGTGTAATATAACCATGTAACATTATATACACACACACACACACACACACACACACAGAGGAAATGATTTCATTTTGTATATATACATATGTGAGTGTGCAGTGGGTATGGACATGTAACATTTTTAACATTTGAGTGTGTTTTATCTCCTTTTGATCATGCTTCACAGCACAGTATCAGTTTGCATTGTTTTGCTTCATGAGAAATGACAATTTAGAATTTCCTTAATACTACTTTCCCTTTTGTTACTAAATACAGGCAAATTAATGTAAACATTAGACTCGATTGGTTCTAAATGTGAATATAATAACATGTATGCTTAGTGCTCTTTTTTGTTCTCATCATTAAAGTGTAAATGAGTAAAGAAAAACTTACTGTTTGCAAAAAATACAAACTTAGTTTGAGAGAACACACAAAATTCACTTACTTAAAAATCAAGTCTACTACAAATGTAGTTTGATTTTTCTTTTTTTAAATTAAGAATCTTATGTGAATAGAAATTCTTAATTTGTTATATATTTGGGTCTAGCATTTAACGATAGTTGTATGTCTGTGTCGTTAGCTATTATGCACATGTAGGTTCAGAATGTACTTTTGAAGCATCAGCATATAGAAGAATATATTACATGTCTTGAAATTTATTTTAGATAATTAAAAAATTGCTTCTTCACAGATAAAACTTTCGCTTGCTTATTGCTTATTAAGTCTCAGTACCTTGATGATTGCAAACATTTACTATCAATTTACTGAACTGTACAATTTTTAAGTCCAAATAATAAAGCTTCGTAACCATCCTTTCCTGATTACCTGATGATCCTATATCATTCCACTTTAAAAAAAAAAAAA
>NW_006399758.1:14934611-14959028 GCF_000299155.1 Elephantulus edwardii | reverse complement strand
AAATCAGTAATGCCTTTTGAAACTACTAAAGTTACACAGTTTACAGCAAATACAAAATTAGGTGTTCCTGTTACAAGACACCTTCACTTTTCTATCAACTATCATTGCTCTAAATGCTAATTTTCTGTGTTTGCTGCTAAAAGAAATGCGTTCATTTGTGCTGCTGAGGAAAAATGGCCACTAGGAAAAGTAAAAACTTTGCTGGTGTAGCAAAATTTTGATCTTTTGATGACGTGGAGTTCTTGTAGTTGACGTTCTTTTCTTCCCAATAGATAATAAATCAAAATGACATTTAGTCATTTTATAGAAAAGCAAGTTTTCTGATTAAATACATTTCATAGAGTAACTAAGATACAGTTCGTTTTCTTTTTGCTTATTTTGGGCTTTCCCTTCAGAAGAAAAACAAAACAAAACAAAACATGGCCTCTGAGAGTTGTAGGCTGAGGGCTGCACACATTTCCACAGACCATTTCAGGTCTGCACAGAGGTCTGTGCAGAGTGAGAGCTGCGGACAGCCAGAGCAGTCACTGACAGAGCCTGAAGGGGCCATAGGTTCAGCCTTCAATAGTCATTTCTATTACCATAAAAAAAGAATTTCTGTATTAAAAAAGCTAACTATTCTTAATGCACTGTACCAGTGTACCTGGGAGGTAGGAATAACTGTGAGATGGGTAGAAGCTGGTTTTATCATTACTAGGATGTTGGGTTTGAAGAAATTACATAGGAGTAAGATGTTTTCATCATCTCGTCGTTTTACTGGAGAACTATCTTTTACAAAATGAGAATTAAAATGGAAAATGTGTTTGTGGACTGCCCTTGGATGATATTGTTTTAGTGATGTGCGTTGTAGTTTTTAAGTGTATGTGGAGTGCTAATAATATTTTTTAATATTTACCCTTAACAATTTGATGTTCCATTATGTTCACGAATACTGTGCTGTATAAGAATTTTTCATGGCTAACATGAAATCAAAATAAAAGAAAGACTTTAGATGCGTATGCAATTTGTAAATCCATTCAGCCAGGATAATACTTAGAAATTATTCTTTATACTGAAAGTCAGCTTAATAACTTAATTATCTTATGTTTTAGAAATGAGTATTTTCAAACACACCATTGCTCCCTATGTTCAGGCATTCTTTATTTCTGTAATTTTTGAGAGTTGTGACAATTAGAAAATAAAGTTAGATGATATTTATATAAAGTAAAGAATAGATGGAATTTTAATCAATCTACTGGGACATTCAGCTTTATTTTGGTATATATAGTTTGAAAATATGGATGGAAGATTTCTTCATAATCTATGCTGAATGTTAACACAGATGCAAACAATTTTAGAAAGTTCTGGATTGTTATTAAGTTTGTGAGATCAATTTATTGTGTTACTAATATGATCTAGAATGTGCTTATTTCACCTTTTTGGTCACCACCAAAGGGGTTCGGTTTTAACTTAGAATTCTTTACTGTTTGGCAAACATCCCTGCAATGTAATCATTTTGGATTGTTTGGTCCTTTTTAAAAAACTTGATTAGTTGAAAACTACCTGTATTTCCTAATGAATTAGAGGAGTGGAAAACAAGATATCCATTAAAATGTAAAATAATCTTTAAACTGTGAATTACCTCCTCCAACTCCACAGCAAATATTGCAAGTTATAAATGCCATGATTTATATTTTAAAAACTTATCTCCAACACAGTGGGAAAGTCGTTTCCTTAATTAGGTCAACAAAAGTGCCATTTAGTTTGTATAATTGTTGGCTTTGCCTGTCTGTAGGTTGTCTTCTACTCAGAGCCATTTTTTACTTCCTGCCACCACTTGTCCCTATAATGAGGCTAAGAAAACATGAAAATCTCCTGTATCAAAAACCATAACTTCATCAGAAGAACAAACAAGAAGGGAATGGAATGGAGAGGCAGAGAATATTAAGTTTCTTCTTAGGTCGGCTGCCAAATTATCATAAGACTCAGTGTTTGTAGGTTTTGTACTTACAGGCTAGTGCCTATTTTCATGGTTCATCTAAGGGATAAAGACAGAAAGACACCGAGTTACAGTCTCACATACAGGGCTTTTTTAATGTCTAAGATGAAATGTTCTTCAGTTAAAATAGTTGTTGGACTATTTCATATTTGAAAACTTTCAACTATTCACATTTTTAGACTCTTCCAAGTTTGCTGTGATCTGTTATCATTGCATTTAACTGTGGATTTTACCCAGCGTGTATCTCTTTGAACTATAAAATAAAAATTGGTAAAATATAAAACTGTAGCATAAATTAATATTTGGCATGCACTGAGAAAGAATGACATTGTTAGAAGTGACATGATTCCAAGGGCATGAATAAATGTATTAGGTACTAGAAAACAATTAAAGAGTGGCTTAGATTAGATTAATGTATAAATATACCAACTGTTGACTGTCTTTTCATTCTTTCTCTTAGCCTTCTAGACACAGTGAAATAGGTATTTCATATTAGAGATTGGAGCATGCTTTTTTTGTTTTGTTTTCTTTTCCCTGAAAAGAAATGGGGCTTTTAGTGGTGATTTTCCTATTAGACGGCAATTAAAGAACTGGACCAGAGAAGACTTCTAATGTTTGGGGATGCATTTAGCCTCTATTTGGTGGATGCCTGGTGTTGATATCTGTGTTGTTTATGTGTGTGAAGCCATTGGGAAATGTCCTTTCAGAAAGACTCAGGGCTGTGGAGGTAAAAGGATTTTTATTTACGCACCCAATTAAGGCATTGTTTGCAAAGCAGTGATTCTTTCCATCTTTGTTTTTTCTGGTTGTTTAAGGTCCATTGGAGCCAAAGGTTGGTCAGTTCCTATATTGCTGGTTTGAATGTTTATTTTTGATTGTCTGTGGGGGTGCTGAGCAGGGAAAGGTGAGAAAGAGGTGTGAGGGAGTAAAGTTGTGGACTCTGAATTCTTTGCAGTTACAAATTTAGATGCAAACTAAAAAAATTAAAAAACAAAACCAAAATGCTTGAACTTGTCTTCAAACACATTAGTTCATCTTAAAGAAATACCAACATAGATGTAGTTGGAATCATCACTACAAAAGTAGTTTCAGGAATTTTGATGGTAATTGGAATGTTAATATTGAATTGGTATATCAGATTTCAAAGATGATCATGAAAATTTTGAATTAGGTGAGTGCATTTTCTACATTCAAAAACTTATTTGATTGGTGTTGCATATTTAAGGTTAATAAGCAAATTCAGTTTTACAAATTTATAAGAAGCTATTTCCAAATTGTTTTATCACTTTTACAAAAGCTTAGATCTAATAATAGATCCTGAATTTGTTCTATTTCTCACTCTAATTTTAATTTAGTAAAACATATCCAGTTAGAGTAGTTTTAAGAAATCTTATTTAGAAGAAATATTTATCAACTGGTGAAAATGTATGAAGTTATGGTTTGAGGTTGCATTTTTAAAGGTTAAACTTATATATTTGTGGTAAAATATTCTGTAGTCAATAGAAACAGGATAATCTAATTTTATTGTTGTTTATATTCCACATATAATTCAGTTTCTGGAAAATTGAAGGACATTGAGAGGAAAAAAAAAGGTCCTAAATGCCATTTTTTAGAGTTTATTTATAACCACAGGCTTAGTCTTCTTTTCAATTGTTTTTGAGTAAAAGTCATAAAAGGATGAAGAAAGCAATTAGGATTTAATAGTTGCCTGTGTGTGTGTGTTTATAATAAAGAATTTTCACATACCTATTGTTAGTTATAATTAGCATAAGAATTGTGTTCATAGGGTCAGTACGGGTCTCAGCTGAATTGATGGCATGTATCAACAACATTGCTAATTTCTAATGAAAAGGATGACTAACATTTATGAACAGCTTACACTGTGATGACCCAGCTCCATGTTTCATCTTTCAGAAAATGCCTTTACCATCACCAGCAAATTAATTTAGAGACTGGACCAGATTGTCTGGGTTTCCAGTCTAGCTCCAGGATTTACTATGTAAACTAGAGTTAGTAAGCATCTGCATGCCTGTGTCCTCATCTGTACATTATAACCATCTCCATCAGGCTCACTGTAAGGTTAATCCCTAACACATATAGCTTGCATGGACTCGAATAGGTTTGTAAAGAGATATAAATAATGTTTGCCTTTATAATGTTGTTCTTATTTTATACATGAGAAAACCAAGACTGAATGATATCCCATGTTTAAAGATAGGTGATATGGTTAGTTCTTGAATCCAGTTCTGAGTCCATGGGCTGGACTTTTAAATCACTGTTGTTCTGTTGTGATAATATGAGCTTCTCCTCCTTGTCAAGTCCTTTTCTGATACCTTTGTACTAAACATGTCACCCTCACTATCTTGTTGGCTCTTTCATAGCTAGAGAAGACCATTTTCTAGCAAATAGCACAGTTGTTTATGAACCAGTGACACAGGCTTTGGTGACAAGACTTCAGTGTGAGGGTGACTCCCCCAGGGCAGTCTTAAGTCCTGGCATGTGCATGTGTGAGATTTCTTCCTGTGGCCACGTGTGCAGTGCACATTACATCAATAAATTAATGTTTAGAGGATTGTCTCTTACTAGTTTTCAAAGCTTCAGACTTAATTGTAATTTCATCAGTCTCCATCTATGTTAAGCCTTTCTGGGATCAATCGGAGATGGGAAATCCTTTCTGCTTTTCATTATAATAGTCGTTATTATATGCACATTTGAATTGGAGCAGTATTACTGTGAAATTTAAAAAGTGGTTGCAGTTTTGCTACTGCTTAAAGTCAATATTTTCTAGCTTGGAAAATGTTTTAAGTAAATAATAAGCTTGTTTACCTTTTTTAAAATGTTTAGAACTCAAACTGCATCAAGCAAGCAAAGCTATGTTGGCTTTTGTCAGGGCCCCATAGGAACTGCAAATAACAAATTCTAAGTTGTCAACATACCTGGTATGTTCTAGGGTAGCAAGAAGATTAGTGTGGCTGGCAGGGAGAAAATGACAGGGAATATAATAAGAGTTAAAATTCGAGTGAAAAAGGAGGAGAGTGTTTAGGACTTTGTAGTTTGGCAAATATTCTCTAGCCCATTTATATGATACTGACTGAATTTTTTATTGTAAGAAAAGGTGGATATTGCCTATATCTAGGCTCAGTTTCTGAAGAAACTAGCTTTATAATAAGCTAGGGCCTGGATATAGACAATTTTCACCTGCTCTCAGTTTCTAAAACTCCAGAGAATCACAGTTTTATGGGATCATTCCCTTGGATGGGTCAGAGTTTTGGTACAAACAAAATAAATCTCAGAATAAAAACTCAGTTGCCAAAGAGTTGGAGCCACTCCTATGCAACCCTCCATTGGGTTTTTCAAAGCCACAAATAGCATTGGAGTAGATTCTCCACCTTCATCCTGAGGAATAACTAGTGACCTTGAACTGCCAAGAGAGGACGGCCTTTGGTTTAGCGGCACAACTCCCAATGGACTACACAACCAGAGAGTCCTGTCTTCTAGGTGAAACTTCTGGTTCTCTCCAAGGAGATGGATTACTGTTTATGCTAATTATTATCTCTCTGGTTATGGACCCCCTGCTTTAAGTAAGTCCTAATTTCTTGTGATGCCCAAGAATGTCATGGGGTAAGAAATATATATATGGAATGGAGTTAGTGTATGTATTTCTTCCCACTTAGCCAACTTGGACTAAGGGCCAAGAGGAATTCATTCTTCAAGTTTTTAGTATATAGCCGGGAAATACACACACACACACACACACACACACACATACATACATACATGTTACAACTTGATGACAAAATCAACACAAAGTAAGGATTTTACCTGAGACTGATTAGATATAATCAACAAGCCACATTTCCTTGCATATCTTTTGCTTTGTTCATGGCTCCTGAATTTAATGAAGTTTTTGTTTGACATACATTCTCTTGACAGTGCCTACGCCTCCTCCCAAATCTCTGACCCCTCAAATTTTTTCTCAAGGTTTCCTTCTAGAATAAAATGGATATTTATTTCCACTTCCACTTTTACTTTTGGTAGTAATAAAATGACCTCTTACAAAGTTATATACTAGTTCTCAATGATTGCTAAATATAGTCTTCACGAAGAGGGATGCTTTGAGAGGCTAGTTAAGGATTTATGTTAAGTTTCAGGGCCCTACATTGTTTATAAGTGATAGTTTGTTGTGATTATGTACATGCTGATTTGCTAGTTTTGTAGATTCTTTCTCCAGTTTTACCTCATGTCTCCCAATATCTTACTACACTCAAAAAAATAGACAAACTATCAAACACATCCCAAGGAAGTACATTTGTGTGCTTCCCTGTTATGCAAGTTAGAAACTTTAAAAAAAAATCCAAAATAAATCTGAAATGCTGCCTTAACCATTGCATCTATTAGTAACAAGGGTGATTGTTGTTTTTAAATGAAGAATGAAAACGAGGCTCTGAATCAGCTGTACCCTTTCTGTGCCTTGACCACATCATTATGCCTTTAATGTTGCATTATGCTATCAAAAATAATGTTTCTGCACCTTATTTTAAACACTTTTAAGGCTTACACAAAATAGTGACTGTGTGGAAAAAAAGATTCTAGTCACCTCCGCTTTTGAAGACTATTTTTATTTATTCTCCAGTACATGGCCTTGATTCTCACTGAAACCTTTTGTCTGCCTTACAAAATGTAAGTTACTTTCTCTACAATAATGGCCCATATCAAGGGACTACAACATCCACTTTCATGTTTTCTCTAGTGGACTCCCTTAAGTTGCTTGAGGCATTGTTGTATTCTCATCACCTATCAGAAGACTTGGCAGAGATTAAGCAGTCAATAAACATTTCTTGACTAAAGGTTCCATGTTAAAATCAAATGATGTAAATTAGTGATTGCAAGGGAAGAATATCCATTGCTTTGATTTATGAGATTCTAACAGATTTTATTTAACTCAGATCTGGTTTTGGAATTTTTTAAAATAGTAATTTCATGAGCCAATTTATGTGTTAGTTATAGACATTCCAACCAGAAAACATCCACAAGCAACATTCTGAACTGTGAACTTGATTGTTAGTAATATATGTGATCCAATTTAATTAACTGTGCTCATAAAGGCCAATTTTAACTGTTAGACTTGACAGTATGCTTACAATGATGAAACATTGTCTTAATTGTCCACGAAAGAGACAGTCACATAATATAAAGATCAAGAAATTAATACTCTTTGGTTCAGTGTCTTTGCAAGATGATAGCAGGATGACAATTGGAGATAAACATTTTTAAAACTCAAAAAACCCTCATTGTCATTGAGTCCATTGGGTTTCAAGGCAGTAAATTGAACAAGAATAGATGGCTCATCTTTCTCCTTTGGAGAAAAAAAAAAGAGGAAGCTGGGACATACTATATACCACACTATCAGTGACCATTGAGGAGCTCTGGTTGCATTGTCTGCTGTATGACATCTTGCTAACTCAAAAGTTGTGTGTCTTCTGAAGTTCAAATCCACCAGCTGTTCCATGGGAGAAAGACGGGCAGTCTCCTCTTATTAATTTTTATAGCCTTGGAAATGCAATGTATTCTGAGGTGGGAGTGAGTCAGTGACCAGTGAGTGCGTTTATCACCATTATATTACTAATAAATTCAAGAACTAGTCATGAAAGTGGAGCAAATAATTTGATTATGACTGCTGACCTAAAGATTGGTGGTTTGAGACCATACAGCAGTATCATGGAGCCAAAGCCTGGTCGTCTGCTTCCATGAAGATTACAACCAAGATAAAAAAATCCATAGAGTAGTTCTCTGCAACATGAGTTACCATGAGTCAAAATGAACTCACCAGAATGTAATTTTCTAAACACCATTCTATTTAGCCAACAAGTCCAGAGTCCAGTATGATAGACTGTCCTATACACAGATGATCGTCATACTTTAGAGTAAGTAGTGTATTCTCCAGAGTTGGTAATGGTTAGTTGTCATTGTGTTGATTCTTTCTATGGCCACCCTGTGGAGCACCACTAGACCTGTGCTCCTTAAAGTTTTCTAGGGTATGGACTTTTCAGAAGCAGGTCACCAGAACTGCCTTTCAAGATGCCTCAGGGTAGACTCAAACTACCGATCATCAGATACTAGTTGAACACATAAAGATTTCTCTTTCTGCGTTCTGTAGAAGAGGAATAGCTAACCATGATTGAGTCTTGAAGGAGAGTTGGAAAAACATTGTGTAAAAAGCTGTAAAGCAATAGAGACCTGGCTTCTACAGCTGTGATAACTATCCAGGGGGAGTAGGTGGAATTACACAGACTTGGGTCTCGGGTCTCAGATAGTTAGCCTAAGCTAATGAAGGGCCTTATATGTAAATTTCAGGTGTTTGGGTTCAGTTCTGCAGGAGCTGGGGTATATGAAGGCCTTTAAACAGGAGCAATGGGATCTCCTCTATGTTTTAGAAATATACTTAGATATTGGAAAATTGTACTCAGGAGGTAGGGAGAACTGCAAAAGGACTCCAAGAAAGAAATAGAGGACATTTTTATTGGAAATCATGTCATTACACATTATTTCAGTTCCAATGTAGATCTCATCTTTACCTTAATAATGACAAGGTGGAAAGTAAATAATATTGTAAATACAGGAAAGCAGTGTTGCATGATGGTGAGAGTATAATTTTGCAGAGTAATCTGAGTTAGAATCCAAATTTAGCTCTTTACTAAACATATAAAGTATGGGGATTTTTTTTGAGAGGCAGCAGGCCCTCTCAGAATTGGGAGAGAGCTCTGAAGCCAGGATAATGTTGTTCTCATGTGCCTTGTAGTCGAAACCAACCCAGAACAGACCCTCTGGTGGTTTTTCAGTGGCAGTAAATTGCATGGGAGGAGATTGTCCATCCTTCTCCTACAGAGCATCTGGTGGATTGGACCCCTGGGTGTTTGGGATTGCAGTGCAGTTTCTTAACACTAGGCCAGCCACCAAAACTCCTTGCTACTTTGTGCCTCTGTTCCTCATCTATAAAGTGAAAATAATAATAATAATAGTACCTACTTTATGGACAATGATGGCGAAGCTTTGTCTTTCATATATCGGACATGTTGCTAGGAGAGGCTATTCCTTGGAAAAGGACTTCATTCTTAGAAAGGTACAGGGTCAGTGAAAGAGAGGAGGACCCCTCAGCAATGTGAATTGGCATGTTGACTGCAGCAGCGGCACTAAGTGTATTAGGAATGATGGAGATGGCACAAGATAGGGCAGGACCCAGGCCTGTTGTGCATATGTTCACCATGAGTCTTAACCTTGACAGCACCTAACAACTCCAGGGTTGCTGAGTCAGAATCTACTTTATGGTAGGGATTTACTTGAGTTGTATGATTGCCCAAGAGTTAAGCACTTGATTGCTCACAGGTTGGCAGTTCAGATCCCCCACCAGTATGTCTTTAGGGACGAAAACCTGGAAATCTGCTCCTATCAAGATTACAGCCTAGAACACCTACCCTCCAAGTGTTCTCTGCCATGTGAAGTCACTGGGAATTGTAACAGGCTCAAAGGCATCCAACCATAAAAGCTTGGGGTTGCTAGGATGGTTAAGTACTTAGAACAGTGCTTGACTTACAGACAGTGCTTCATATCTATTGCCTAGAATCACCTATTCTCTCTGAGCTTCTCCTTTAAATCGTTATAAAATCAATATCACACTTTTTCTCACAGGGCAGTGAGACATTTAATCTACTAAAAATACTAAGCAGTTAACTAAAAACCTCCAAATACACACCCTTCCCCACTCTCCCTCTCCTGTCCATTGAATGGACTGACTCAGAGCTGACCCTCCAGAGGGTTTTTCGAGACTGTAAATTACACTGGGGAAGATTGCCCATCTTTTTACCACTGAACAGCTGGTGAATTCAAACTACCACATTTTAGGTGGTAGTGCAACTCTTTACCCACTAGTCCACCAGAGCACCATAGTTATCACCTAGTATGATATGGACTGAACTGGTACCCCCTTCTCAGAAGATAGTGACCATCCCTGTCTTGAGTGCCCCACCCCACTGTGTGTGTGTGTGTGTGTGTGTGTGTGTGTGTGTATGTGTGTAAACAGCTAAAGAGCACTAGTGGTCCAGTGGTTTCTAGTGGTCCAGTGGTTTAGCCCTCAATTGCTAACTGAAAGCGCAGCTATCCCTATTTTATAGGGAGCTCTGAGGATGTAGCCCATAGAGTATTGTTGTGTTGATAACTGAGAGACCACACCTCTCAGCTGATTCCGCTCAGCCAGCTGCTGCTTGGGAGGTAGATGGGCAGTCTCCTCCTCTGCAATTTACAGCCTCTGAAAGCCCTCTTGGAGGGTCAGCTCTGGATTGGTGGTGACTCGACATTAAAGAGGAGAGCCATTTGTTTTTTTAGATTAAAGGAGCTCTGGTGGTTTGGTTCATAGTGTCAGGCTGCTCAGTCAAAAGGTTGGCATTTCAAACCTGTGAGCTGTCCTTCAGAAAACAAGATGGGTAATCTCCTCCTATAAGGATGTACCATCTCAGAAATCCAGGGGGGCGGGGGGGCATGTCACTGTGAGTAGTAGTTGACATGATGGCAGTTGGTTTGGTTTTTTAATTCTTTCTTTTCTTTTCTTGAGCCATTTAAAGTAGGGGAAATCTGTGGTACTCTGCTTCTGTAAAGATTTCTAGCTTACAAACACGGAGGAGAGGAGCAGTTCTGCCCTGTCTTTCAGGGTTGCCATGAGTTAGAATGCACTCTTAAAACAATGGGCTTGGGCTTTTGTTTGCTTTGTAATAGCAGCTGTTATTAAACAGTGTTCTAAGCAACTAATCAAAAGGTTGCAGGTTCAACCTCACCTATAGGCCTGGCAGGCTACTGAAAAAAAAATCAGAACTGCCTCAAGGGCAAGTGATTAAAGACTGCTGTAGTGTCAACAAGTGAGGGAAGGATCATTTCTCCCCTTTGAAATCCCCACACCACTAAACAGCCTTCTTAGGCACTTGGGGTAAGTGCATGCTCAACTCCTACGCTTTGGGGGCAGGACTCATGTCTGGGTGCTCCTGTGTGTTGGTGGGATGGGGAAGGAGTCTGATCTGAGATGTAAATTTGGTAGGTTGATTACATTGTAGGCAACTTAACCATTTTTCCATATTGATATGATTGAGGTTCTGAGTCTGAGCCAGTTCATCTGCTTCCAATCTTCCTACACTAGTTTATTTTACCATCAGCTAATTTGCAACATACACCGATACACTTGTGTGCTGGGACTTTTCGTATTGCTACGCTGTTCACTGATTGTCCAGATCTCCATCAGAGGCATGATTAAGGATGATAAAACCCTAATTCGAAAATGCCTGACTTTTCAGTGGTTTCATAAAAGATACGGTGATTAAAGAAATTCGAAACTAGCTGTGTGACTTTGAGCAAGTTATTTAACATCTTTAACATATTGAAGATATGTTTTTCTCATCTTTAAAATGGGACAATTATAATAAATATCTCATAAAGTTGCTATGAAGAGCAAATGAGCTATTTGCTTGTAAAGTGTACAGCACGCAGTGCCTCTCTCACACAGGCATACTGCTGAGATACTGGGGGTTTTGGTTCCAGACCATCACAATAAAGCAAGCATCGCAATAACATACTTTTGGTTTCCTAGTGCATGTAAAAGTTATGTTTACACTACACTGTAATCTGTTAAGCATGTGATCCCATTGCCATTGAGCCTCTTCTACACTTAGGAACTCATCATTGGGTTTTGATAAGTCTTCACAGGAAGACACTGCTACTTCTTTCTCCCAAGAAGCAGCCGGTGGATTCGAACTGCTGACTTCTTAGCTAGCAGCCCAGCACGTTGTGAATTATACCCCCCACGGTTCCATAAATGTACAACAGTGTTATGTAAAAGCTTGGAATGCTGTGAGAATTACCAAAATGTGACACATGCACAGAGTGAGCACACGCTGTTGGAAAAATGGCGCCTGGAGGCCTGCTAAAATGCAGAGTTGCCAACATTTTGAATTTGTAAAAAACACCAGTGTAATAAAGTGTGCCAAAAGCGGAAAATGTTATTACTGGAATTCTTAAAACTGAGGCAATCTTTTCATACTAGTGTGTCATGCTTTCATTATTATAGTAAGCAAAGAATGCTTTTGATTAGATAAAGCTTCACTTTGCAATATATGTATGTATGTATATGTGTTCAAATTCATTGAATCACACGTGCATTTCAACAAATACAGATTTACTTCAAAAAGAAACATTAGCAGATGTGAACTTTAGGTGATGGTATTATGTGGAACAGTTTATGGGAAAATTCTACAGTGTCTGCAACTTACTCTGTTTTTACACCAAAGCAAACACATCACCTATATGCTTAACAACTAATTTCAACCTATGAATGCTATTGTGTTAATATAATGCACATTTTCTTGTCTACAAATTTCACAGTAGGTTTTTGTCACTATGCGCTTTCTCAACCAGCAGGTTAAAAATAGGCTGTAATGGGGGTTCTGAAATATTTTGATGTTGGAACGATGGTTTCATTCTCAGGGAGCTTGGGAGCCACTGGCATAAACAAAAGTACTCTCAGAGTTTAGAAGAAAGAGTTCTTCAACTTGCCGCTGGCTGGACAGGCTTCAGGGAGGAGCTGGAATCTGAGCTGAGTGTTGGGAAATGGGGAGAATCTGAAAAAGGTTGAGAAGAGATGGAATGCATTTGAAATGAGGGGAGAATGTGAACAAAGGTAGGGGAGACTAGTTTAGCCTATGAGGGACTTGATAGTAGATAAAGATGGAAGAAGAGTCCACTGGAGCCAGACTCTGGAGGACCCTGACTACAGGGCTAAAGAAACTGGACTTCATCTGGAATCAGTAGAGCAACTACTGAATATTTTGAGACAGAGAGTGATGCAGTGAAAGAGTTGTGGGCATTAATCTGGCAGCAATTTTAAGGCTAGATTGGATTCAGAGAGTTGAGGAGATGAACAGCTGTCCACAGGCCCATGTAAATTGCTAGATTTTATATGTCAGGAACCTGAGCTGGTGTGGTGGTAATGAAAGTTATAAAAACATGAGAGACATGGCAAAGGAATGGCCATCATCTACACACGCGCACACACACACACAGTTGTGTATGTATGCATGTTTGTATACATATGAGAATATAGGGCATATGTGTGTGTATATATATATAAATTACTTTTTTCCTAAAAGAAGTAAACTGGTTGAGGCCATTGAGTCAGTGCTGACTTACAGTAACAGAAATAAACTTATATCCAACCCTGCACCATTCTCACAATCTCTGTTGTGCTTTTGCCCATTGTGTACGATGCCAACTATTATGTCCTTCTTCTGGGACTATTCCCTCCTGATAACATGTCGAATGTACATGAGGTGAAGTACCGTCATCTTTCTAAGGACTGTTCTGATTTACTTCCTCCAAGAAATACTTGTTCTTCTGGTAGTCTGTGGCATATTTAATGTTCCTCGTCAACACTCTAATTCAAAGGCACCAGTTCTTCAGTATGCCTTACATATGGCTTTAAAATGCATGTTAGGTGATTGAAAATTACCATGGCTTGGGTCTGGTGCACCCAAGTCCTTAAAGTGACATTAGCATAGTTCTTGTGAAAGACTCTCTATTGTGCTACAGTTCCCCTGGCATGACATAGTTTTCACTAACTGCAAAGGTAGTCTGTCTGTGTTTGTGTGGTTTTCATAAAGCTGTGTTAGGTTTAAGTGCTAAAATTTTTCTATGTTGTTTTAAGATAAAAATAATTTTAACTTTAAAAGCATAATTATCTTATGCTAAGGCATGAAGTTAGTCCAAACCTAAGGAGATCCATCGTTTTCCAGATGGAGGAAAGCATTTCATTCATATATATATATATATATGTATATGTATATATATATGAATGAGTCTTTACATTTATTATTTATTCAGTTGTACATATTTGAAATATTACATAAAATAAATGATATTTTTAAAGTTTGCTTCTACGTACATATTTTATGCATCAATTTTATTCATTCTTTGCATATGTCTTTGATATCCCTTGATTCCATGTTTTGAATCATCTGATACCATTTTTAAAAACATACATTCCCACTTCTGCTTCATGACGTGGAGCAGGGTAGGGATAGACAGAGATAAAAAGAGAGAGAAGCAGAGATTACTTGTTGAATCTGAGTGGTGCTGTCACTGAATCTAAACCATAACACATAACATTACAATGGCTGTGCTTTTACCTTGTCCCCTAAGAGGATGTTTGTGATTGCTATAGTGTAATCATTTGCTCTGTTGTTTCTAAAAAGTCCTCTTTTAATTCTTATTTACCATAATATCTAACACTGGTGTTTGCGCACTACATGAATAATTAAATCTATTTTAGACAACTTTAGGTAGCTTAGTCGTAAGGAGTTGTACTGCTAATGCAAAGGCACACAGTTCAAATCCAGCAGCTGCTCCACAGCAGAAAGATGGACAGTCTCCTCCTGTGCAGTTTACTGCCTCTGAGAGCTCACTGGGGGTGAGTTATGAGTCATTTCCAACTTGATAGTACATATAAATAACTATATGGCAATGTTTAAATTATTTTTAAGTAATTCAGGTAGAATCCTTCTTAAACACACAAAAATCCAAGGGATGTGCATTCTCATACACTAATATATCTTTTCAGACATGTCATCATGTTCAAAATTACATGAATGAGAAGGGGAGACAGTCTCCTCCTATGTACTTTTTACTTCTGAAAATTTACTGGATGGTCAGCTATGGTTGTTTGCAACGTTAACAGTACAACAATAGCGTGACCTCAAAGCTATTGTGTTCTCTACTCAGAAATTTCTAGAATTTGAAGGGTACACAAAAACCTCAGAAATTTAAAAAAAGAAAGAAACAAAACCTTAGAAATTTTGTTTGGTTTTTGGGGTTTGTTTTGTTTTGGTTTTTTTTTTTTTAACTCAGAGGTTCATTAATTTTATTGGTGAAATAGAACTGTAGGTGGGCATGTGTTTCTGTCAGCATCATCTCATGTCTTGGTAACAAAACTAATTATACAGAATGAAGCCTTCAGGCTTTTCCAGGCTCTATACTGAACACTGAAGGCACTACAAGGATAACTTACTCACAAAAGTTCTTTGTAGGATCAGTTATAAGACATTATAAGTTTTAAGGGAAAAATTACATAACTGACCAGTGTCCCGTAAAGAACCAACTTTGTAATCACCTGCACAGAAGTTGGCTGATGAGCAATTCGAGAAGAATAAAGCATCAGCTCGTGTATGCACATATACAGTGTTTTAATGCTTTATGCATTATAGATGATATGATGCTGACTGTCTCAATTATGATTTTTTAAATTTAGGTACATTTTTCCTTCAATCCTTTCCTTAGTAAGGTTTCACTTCTACTTATATACATACATTATCCTAAGTTCTATTGTACATTGATATACATTGCCATCAAGTTGGAACCAAGTAATTGGCCCTCTAGCAGGTTTCCAGAGACTATATCTCACGCAGGAGGATATTTCCCTTCTCTTGTTAGGGGGTAGAAAAATGTGAAAAGATGTAGGTGTACAATAAAGAAGTGGATAACATTAAAATGGGTAACATGAACTGGAAGT
The DNA here is from genome assembly GCF_000299155.1 of Elephantulus edwardii. Classification (NCBI taxonomy): domain Eukaryota; kingdom Metazoa; phylum Chordata; class Mammalia; order Macroscelidea; family Macroscelididae; genus Elephantulus; species Elephantulus edwardii. Next base: position 14,943,453 of record NW_006399758.1, on the reverse strand, counting down.
TGAGCTAGACTATGCTAGGTACACACTTAGAGTCCTGATCCAAAAAGAGGAAAACCATCCTTGAGAAGATGCTCATAGAAAATATAAAGAAGCAGATGGGAGTTTGGAAATGTTAGAATGACTAGTGAAATAATGGGCTTAAAGAAGCATTTAACATTTTTGTAGACCAATTTGGTTAAAATACTTTCTACATATTTCATCTATACAATGTGGATAGTAGTGTCACACAAGAAAGGGAAATTAGATTTTTAAATATCATTGTAAATTATTAATTTTTATACAAATGAAACAGAAACAAATGAAACAGAAAGTTTGACATTAGAAGGTTGAGGGCCTTGAGACCTGAGTAAGGAATGGGAAATTAATTCAGGGGAAAATGAGAAGCCTGATGAAAATCTTAGGACCAAGAATGACTCTCTTGAATCTAGGCTACAGAATATGTGAGTATGCAGGGAGTTTGAGACTAGAAGCCCAGAGAAGATCGTTAGGATGGTGGATGCAAAAATGAGAAGGAAGATGATCATGAAGATGATATGGTCGTGGTGAGTGAGCTCATGACAGTTCTGTGTACAACAGACTGAACTCTTGTCCTGTCCTCTGACATCTCCTTGATCATTACTATGCTCAAGTTCATGACGCAATCCTGCTAGCTGAAACTGAGGAGGACCCGAAGTTCTTGCTGCAGAAAATCAAGGACTGCACCCTTCAATATGGATTGAAGCTCAAGAAAAAAACAAAGATTCTCACCACTGTGCTGATTGGTAGCATCATGATAGATGGTGAAGGGATCGAGATTGTTGACAGTTTCAGTTTGCTTGGCTTCACAATCAACACTTTGGTACCAGCAACCAGTAAATTAAAAGACGAATTGCACTGGGAAAGTCTTCTGTCAGAGACCTCTCCAAAGTAGTGAAAAGCAACAATGTCAGTCTGGAGATTAAGCTGCACCTGATAAGGCCACAGTCTTTGCAATTACTTGCTATATATCAGAGAGCTGGATGGTGACTAGGGATGATAGAAGGAGAGTTGATGCCTTTGAGCTTTGGTGCTGGAAAAGAGTATTGAATATACCATGGACTGTTAGGAGAACAAGCAAGTTCTTCCTGGAGAGGGTAAAGCCAGGCTGTTCCTTGGAGGCAAGGGTTCTGAAGCTTCATCTAACGTGCTTTGGACATGTTGCAAGTCAGGATCAGTCCTCGGAGAGGGATGTCATGCTTGAGAGGGAAGGGACTGCATACACAGGAGAGGAAGACCCTCAATAAAATGGATTGATTCAGTGACTGGGGTAATGGGGATGGGTGTGTTGGAGACAGTAAGATTGGCACAGGATAGCAGGGTTTAGGGCTGTTGTACATAGGGTCTTTATGAGTTGCAGGAGACTTGACGGCACATAACAACAACCAACTAGGAGGCTCATCTACCAGCTCTGTATCAAACAATATGCTATTGGGATCGGTATGGTTTTTATTGATTAATTTTCTTAAAAGTAGAGTTCCTTAATCTGTTTTAATCTGGAAGCTCTGTTGGAGCACATTAGCTATGAATGATACTGCTGGTATTTGAAATAGTGTTGATACAGCTTTCCATATCATAGCAACAGAGAAGCTGCCGTAATCTGACAAATTAACAGATGAGTGTTGGTTTTAAAGATTGTTGTTGTTAGTTGCTATCAAATCAATTGTGACTCATAGTGACCTTATGAACAACAGCTATCCTATATCATCCTAATGAGCTCCATCATACTCCAACCCATTGCTTCATTGTGTCAGTGGGACTCGTTGAGAGATTTCCCCTTTTTTGCTTACTCATCTTTCCCATATGAAGTCTTTTTTCCCAAAGACTGGCCGTTCTTGACAACATGGACAAAGTATGTGAAACAAAGAAAAAAATATATGAAATATTAGACTAGTAAAAATTCTTTTTTGACAATAGAGCTTGAGGAAAGAAAAGTTGGAGGAAATCTATATTAAAAGGAAACACACGTTCGGTGTAGGAGAGTGACAACATAAAAAGATAATGACTACAAGTTGAAAGAAGGTAATGATTTTATATTTGAGCAGATGGAGGTTGACACGTATTTAAACAAGTACGTTGTGTGATTGAATTACGAGGATTTACTCTCTTGAGCAAGTTGTGGATGTGGATAGATGTGTACAGGATGTCTGTGTGAAGGCAGGTTTTGAGGAAAAATGGCAATGAACGAAATTTATGGTAAAAGAGGTCTGGTAGCCAGGTGGCAAGAATCAGCACTGTAATCCTGAAGGTACCAGATGCTTCGCTGGAGAAGGAGGGCAAACTCCTCCTGTGCCAGTTGGGTCCAACTCCACAGTACACAACAAGAAAAGAGGAGGGAGGGAGGGAGGGAAGGAAGGAGGGAGGGAGGGAGGGAGGGAAGGAAGGAAGGAAGGAAGGAAGGAAGGAGGGAGAAAGGAAAGAAGGAAGGAAAGAAATGATGGTAGTAGAAAATTCAAGGAGATAAGAAGGAAATTGTTATTGTTGTGTACCATCAAATTGGAACCAATGCAGGATGACCCTCCAGGAGGTTTTCAGAGGCAGTTACCTACATGGGAGGAGATTACCCAACTTCCTTGACAGAATCAAAGTGCATGCCTTTTGGGTTGGTTTGGCAGCACCATAACTATAACTATAGGAGAAGGAAGACTATTGAGAGCAAACAAGAGGCATATGAACAAAAAAGGAGATGCTGCAGTACTTTATTAACAGATAATTAGAGAAAAGGAAGGAAGCAGGGCACAGTCTATAGAAGAATAAGGCAGAATCAGAACAGAAAACAATTTGAGTTGGACAGACAGAGTAATTTTAGGAAAAAAGATATGAAAAGGCTGATGCAAAAAGTTAAGAAGGGAGTAAGTGGCAAGGACTTTAAGGTAAGTTTTTAGGTAACTTGCTGATGAAAAGGAGAAAAGGCACTTTGAGAAGCCTCATGGTAGAAAGAAGACATTTGAAAAATTAGGACGGACTTGTCTGTTTTTGTAGGTAGAAAAGAAGCTGCTTCTGGAAGTGGAATGGATGTTGAGAGAGCAAATAACCAATCAGTTAAGGATTGTTGTTGAAACTAAACCCAAGGCAATTGCTGGCAAGTCTATTCCAGCTCATGGTGATGGGGTGTGTGTTAGAACTATGCTTTGTAGAGCTTTCAATATTAGTTTTTCAAAAGTAGATTATCAGACCTCTTTTCTGAAGCACCTCTGAAAAGTACATTTCTGAAAAGAAATTGAACAATTTAATACAATTTTGACATTCTTTATAAACTATGAGATGAGGACATGTGAAGAAAATGGGCAGTGAGGTATGGTTTGAGGAAATTGGAAAAGATTCCATGGGAACTATTTCAGGCAGTTGACAAGAGACTTGACAAGGAGAATTGTCAACTGATAAGATAAATTCAAAAGAGTGAAGAAAACAATGATTTTAGTATGCTCAGTCAGCAAGTTGATAGTGTACCTTCCTCCAGCATGCTCAGCAATCTAGAATTGTAGCTGAGAGTAGATAGCCAGAACTTGTGTCAGAGTTTGCCAAAGACATACTTAACATGATGCCGCAAATGACGGCTATAGTGAAAAAAATAAAAATATGTTTCTAAGCACAGTCGTCAATTTAAAAGTATGCGGCAACCCAAAATCCCTGTAAATGTTCATTAAAACTAATAAAATTTAATAAAAAAAAATTGAAGATAACACAAGTTCTATCAAGCATGGTAGCTTAGAAGTGACTCTTTCTGGGTTCCAGGTTGATCAAGGACGTCTAAAAATTAGAGTGGAAGGATTAGTCATTTTGATTATAACTAAGGTCAAGTCTGACAGAAATGAGAGAATGTAAAAGGTACAAGTGATATTCATTGGGAATAATACTGTTCTTTGGGACAGTGTAACTGAGCCATTTAATAAGTTATGTGAAATCAAAGCAAAACTTATTCTAGAAGAGATGACAGAACCATGGAGTATTAGAGGAGTGATGTGCTGAGAGTTATAAACCCTTGAGAATCATAAAACCAAACCCAGTCACTTTTGAGCCAGCTTGGACTCAGGGTGTCCACGTGTGTGTCATAGTAGAACTGTGCTCTGTAGGGTTTTTGGCAGCTGAGTTAGTTTTCAGAAGTAAATTACTAGACCTTTTCCTCAACATATCTCTGAGCGGATTATTAACTATTTGTACCACGCAGGGACTCTCCAAGCATCATCCAAACCTCATCATTGAGCTGATTCCAACTCAGAGAACCTACAGGACAGTGTAGAATCAACTGCCCCATAGGCATTAAACTTTCATTAAAGTGCCCTGCCACTCCATCTTCCTCCCATGCAAGAGCTGGGGGGATCAAACCTCCATCCTTTCAGTGAGCAGCTCAACACTTAGTCCTTGTACCACCAGACCTTACTCTGAGCATCACATTGAGAGAAAAAAAAAATAGAAGGCAGATAGAGTGTGTGCCCAGCAGAGACAAAGCATTATTGTGGTAAAAAAAAAAGTTCTAAGACGAACTTAACTATTGCCCAGGAACACCGGCTGCTCGCTCGGGCAGGTCCCTTCACTGTGTGTTTCTTCATAATCCAGGGGCTGGCAGTTAAAGCTGCTCTTTGGGAATACTTTGTTGTTGTTGCTTGCCCTCAACTCAGGACGACTCATACATACCCTCTACCACGTTTTCAGAGGGAGTTAGTCAAATGGGAGGAGATTACCCATCTTTCTTCCACTGAGCAGCGGACAGATGTAAACCACATTCCTTAGCACAATTCCTTACCATTAGGTCACCAGGGCTCCCTAGCTTGATCTTTTATTTATGGTGAGAGATATAACTAATCAGAGGGGCTGAATGGTCCATTACCTCCCTATAGATACATTTAAATGACTTGGCATTCAAAGTTTAGCCAGGAGCTAGCTGCTTGAGGAACACGTAGTCATGTTTTGATGGCCTGGTTGTGTGGTCTTCATAGGGGATGCCAGTGCTCTGAGAATTTTATCTCTACTTCAGTATTTGCTAAAGGAAGATTGTTTTCTTATTTTCATGGACCAGCCGGCTCCCACCGTACCAGTGAGAGATGGTCATATTTTCTCTTGGAATCCAGGATCACATTTGCCATGTACGTTATCTTCCTTTGTTAATCTGTTTCTTCGGAAAGGGTATACAATGTGTACAGTTACTGAGATACAACCTTTTACAATTTAATCATGACTTATTCTTGCCTTCTTGATTACCTTTGTTTGATTTAGGCAGTGTCTTCGTGGTTGAGTTTGTAGACGTTTAGCTGAGATTCTTCTCCAATTTTGTTTTTGGAGGCAAAGCTTAACTTGAAATTGTTGACAGATTTTTGTCTCAGTTATCTTTATTTTTAAAAGATACTTCAATGTTTTGTATTAAAGATAAAATGATACCTGGAACAGAAAGGCTAGATAAAGAGCAACTCTGAAAACTTGAGCGCTGGATCTAGCAAGTGCTAGGTTTACAAACTGTCTTCGCTCACTTTCATATACGGATGAGGGAGCCACAAAGTAGACATAAATTAAACCATGCACTCTAGTCATTTACTTCACATTATTGATTAATAGCAAAGCTAGATTGAAATTCATTTGACTGTTTCAAAATGGCATTGATAGGCTAAAGATTAGCAATGATTTAGAGGATGGCAGGGAACCAAGGAGTGTTTGTTATACATAAGGTTTCTATGAGTTTAATCACTTGCTGTGTATCTGGAATCTGGGCCATAATAACGATGACTGAAAAGAACTGTTATTTTTGAGCTGTGGTGTTAGGGAAGAGTACTGAACATCCCAGGGACTACCAAAAGAACAGAAAAAGAGCAGAAAAAGTGGAGAAAGTGCAACCAGAGTGCTTCTTGGAGGTAAATATAATAAAGCTTCATCTCACTTACTTCGGGCATGTTGCTAGGGGAAGCTGTTCCTTGGCGAGGGACATCATGCTTGGAAAGGCAGAGGTTCGGTCAAGGAGCGGAAGACCCTCAACCAGGTGAATTGACACAGTGACTGCCGCAGTGGGCTCTGGTGTGTCAGAAAGTGTGCAGATAGCACAGGATAGGACAGGGTTCAGATCTGTTATTGGTAGGATAGGTCATACTCAGTGGCACCTAACCACAGCAAATATGAGTCTAAACCAAGTTGATAATACAACAAGAAAGAAGAAAAACATCAAAATCACAGAAATATAATATTGTTATTACTCCTACTGATGTTGATGCTGATAAGGATGAAGACTAATAATACTTCAAGTCCTACCTTAATGGTCATTTGATGTAATTTTAAAATGACTTATGTTATTGAATTCCTACAATGTAGAAATAATTTTCTTATGATTGTAAATATGAAATGCCAGGTTCTAAAAGACCCCAAATGTTTAGCAAGTCCTATAGCAGATAAGTGGGTTATCTGACTACAGAACTGAACTTGCAAAGGCATTAACAGGTGAAAGCTTGCATCAGACCTGAAGGACTAGCACATTTCCCAGTGTAGCTCAAACCTAGAGTATGTTCTAATAAAGAGGTGTTGGCGAAACACTAGAGATTAGAGGGACAAAGGGAAATTCTTGAGTATTATTTTTAAAGGATTTTTCAAATTTTTTTGAATTGTGGTTTTAATGGAAGTTTGCTGAAAAGTTGGGTTTTCATTCACTTATTGTTGCATATTTTTTCCCCTCCCGCGCCTTCCTCCCCCAGTCCACTTTACTGAGTACCTCTTGTTCCAGATTGCTGTCATACATTCAATGCTTAGTCATATATTCCTTTCAGACAGTTCTTTACCTCATCTACTCTAAAAAAATAAGTAGACCTTTAAATGGAAGGTAATTCTGGTGATCTACTTCTGAAAAAATCAGCCAATATAAACCATAGGAAGCATACTGGTTTGATCGCATATTGAATGGGATCGCCAAGGATTGAGGACTAAGCCATTGATAGCAATAAGAGCAACAAGTTCTTGAATATCAGATGAAAGGCTAGAAGGATGAGTAGTAGAAAAAGCGAATCTTGAGTCGGACACAAAAAAGTAATAACAGGGCTGTTTTCTGATAGACTGAAGATAAAGAAGAAAAAAGTGTGATGGACATGAAATACTGCTACTGCAGTTATTTAGAGACTGGATCAGAGAGGCTTTCTTTTCGAGTGGGTGACTTAAGTATTGAAGTTCTATCATCGATGACGCATTTATAAGTGTCATGGTGCTGGTCAGGATGATAAGTTTTGAGTAGCTGGAGGTGAGTCTTTTCTCTTTAACATTGCGTGAATAGTTGGCAGCAATAAAGCCACAAGTCAGATCTGTCCATTTGACTTTTACTCAGAAGCTACTTTACATTACAATAAATTGCCAGCATCTTTAGTCCCTAGTGATCAAAGTATTCAATTACTGTACCTGATAAAATCATGAATATCCTGATAGTTACTTCATGTACATCCTTTCCAACAGTGAGGCCTTTTTAAGAATTTGATTCATTGGGTAAAAGGAGTCTTTATTCCTTAGTGCATATATGGATATATTTGGACAATGGCAAAAGCTATGCGCTTGGGGCCTAAAAGAAAAAGTATCCTCTACCTTTGTTTCCTAAATCCTTTTTTGCCTAGTTTAATGGAATTTCAAGTATAATTGACTGTGCCTCTTGGGATTGAAGGCTACATTTGATTTCACCTAATTGTATGGTGAATAGCTGAGTTAGGTCTTAAGGAGACAGGAATAGGAGTGGTTTTGCAAAATAACATTGTAGTCAGAGGTACAGAATCCCTGGGTTTAGAAACAAACGAGGCTAACATCCTGCACACTGAAAGAATTTCTACTTAGCCGTTCTCCCTTCACTCCTGTTCTTGAAGGTTCTGGTTGAGATAATCTAGTGAATTGAAGAGGCTGGAAACTGTGTTGTAAGAGCGCAGATACTGAGCAGGGGCTTTGTCTTGGCATCAGCAGCGTGTTGCCCTGGGCCTGCTGCCTTGACTGTGTTCTAGAGTAAGTCTGATTGTTAAAAAAGTGTCACTTCATGCCATTTCTTCAAACGTTGTTCATGGGACTGAGAGTGAGAACCCCATCGTTTGCCTCTAAGTCCAGCCTCCCTCATGGTGACTTCTGGAGTGTCAGAGTAGAATGTTGCTCCACTGATTTTTCACTGATTTTTTTTTCAGTAGATCCTTGATCTGTGGTTCTGTGTTCCAAGATACCTCTAGGTAAACTGAAATTTGAAACCTTGCAGTTAGTAGCAGAGTGTGTCAACTGTGTGTACCACCTCGGAACTCCTCCAGTCACTGTTGTTATTATTGTAATGTCCCCAAGAGCCAGCCGTGGCTCAGAGCTCACACTCCAAGTGATTTTCAGAGACTGTAAATAGCATGGGAAGAAGAGGTAGACAACCAAAGTTGAATTCCATTTCTACTGCTTGCTTTGAAACCTTAATTTTCCCTTTGAGTGTTGATGTTTGTTGGGTGTAACAAGGTGGTAATGCCTAACTAAAGGACCTCAGAGCTGCGTTCTGAAACTGTTTGCCGAGTTGCCCAAAGGATTAACTTTGTATTAAGAATCTGACACAAAAGTTGTTGCTTTGCAGGACTAATATTCACCAGGCCTAATTCTCATCTTTTTGCTCATTGTGTTGTATTTGATTCTGGCTTCAGAGTTGAATATATACCATCAGTGTTCTGTCCCTAACTTAGAACTCAATGTCATCAAGTTGATTTGGACTTACATTGACCCTCCACCAAGAGGAGACTGCCCGTCTTTCCCCCTTGCCCCCTTGGATCCATAGAGCCATTGGTGGATTTGAAAAGATACCAGGTCGTCATAGTCTATTATTTAGTAAAGAAAACTACTACTATACATGTCTGTCTGTCTGTCT
>NW_006399758.1:14903024-14933456 GCF_000299155.1 Elephantulus edwardii | reverse complement strand
GGCATTGAACATTTTTTTTAAGAGGAGGTGGCCCATCTTTCTTCCACAGAGTGATTCGTGGGTTCAAACCACTAACCTTTCGGCTGGTAGCCCAATGCATTATTTACCTTGCCACTAGGGAATAAGGCCTAGCAATTTTCTGAAAGGGCTCAGCCTTGAAAACCTAATGGAGCAGTTTCCATTGACAGGAACTGGAACCAGTTCACAGCAACAAAACAATACATGGAATATAAAATTTGTCATTGGAATAATTTATAAATGTATAATCCAGTGGTGTTAATGAGACTGACTTGTTGTGCAAGCAGCTCCACTGTCTGTCTGCTTCCAGCACTTTGCTAACATTCCCAGTAGGAACACTGTGCCCGTTAGGCAATAACTCCCCCTGCTCGCCTCCCCCAACCTCTGGTAACCTCTAATCTACTTTGTGTCGCTATGCATTAATATATGAGTTCTTTTTCAGAGAGGCAGTCTGTGATGTGGATAGCTGAACAGGAAACTTCAGAACTGTGCACCACCAGTGACATACCTGCTTTGCTTTCCTAAAGATCTGTCAGTGTAATGGTTGGGAAGGGAGGGATCATTAGGGTGCCTGGTGGCATAGAGGGAGAAAGGAAATGTGGACTTATGTCAGACCGCATTAGCATCAATGAAGACTGTTAACCCAAAACAACTGGTAGGCAAGTGAAACTTTAGTTTCACTGTTGTTTGGTCTGCATTAAAATAATCAGGCAGAATGCTTTCCATTAGATTCACCAGTTCTAATTTTTCCTTTTTAACATTGTACGGAAACAATCTAAATAATTCATTTTTGTAAGTGACTATCTGATGAATCTATTAATCATCTTTTAAAAAAAGTACTCATGCCTTAGTCATATAGTAGAAGGCCCTGTAGCTGCAGAGGGACTGTGGCCTTTGCCATGTTTGTAAGAAATGGATAGAGTTGAAATAGAAAAAAAAAAGGCATTTTCTCTGTCATCTTTTTTTTTATAGTATGGGTTTACTTTGTGGGCGAGTTTGACAAATATTCTATTGTTGGAGTCATCATTTTGGACAGCACTTTGATTTTTAAGTGGTTTTTATAATATCACGGCATAATTTCTGCATACTTGTTACTGTTTTTTAAGAGTATTGCTTTACTTCAGAACACCTTTTGGTAAAGAGACAACTTCATCAGTGTAGCCTAGATAAATTCCAAGAATGTCACCTCAGCACTGGTTTCTAAAGGAAAAAAAAATGATAGTTTTTTATCCTTTCTTTGTAGAAGTGTGGTAATGTCACTGTGTCTTGGAGCTGTTGTTTTTGAAGAACTTTTAACATAAATCTGTATTTTGTCATTGTTTTATTTCATAGCCCAAAGGGGCATTACTGTTCTGAAAACTATGTCCTATAGGTATTGTTTTGAATAGAAAATATTTTCCAATTTTATTTAAACTTTTGGAAGCATCCACGTCCTAAACAACATGCTTCTGGAAACTCTGTAAACCTGGAGAAACAAGGAGAATTACAGAAAGACTTCAGGCCTTTTGTTCATAGAGTCCCTATCAGTTGTGCTCAACTCGATGGCCTTCAACAATAACATTTACATTTAGTGTGTCTTTGGTTATTACTGTGTCTAAAATATAGCCAGTTGACAGTAATCTATTATCTATCTTTCAGCCATGCTGGACAGATATAGTGAAAGATAGAGTCTGTGTATCTGTGTGTATATGTATATGTGCATCATATTCACAGGATGTTTGTGTGTATACATCTGCTCTTAAACATCATGAAAACCTGCTGGTATTTCAGACATTATGTATTTTATTTTACTTTGAATCTTTTTGTTCTTTTTTTTTTTAAGTTTGTTTGGATATTATTTTTTTTTAGAAAACAGGAAATAGTTTCATTTCAACATTCTTTTTAAGAAAGGTCATTTATTATTAAGCAATTAGTAAATATTACATAACCTTTATTATGTTTGTTTTAAATAATTTCTTTTTATTTTTATTTTGGTTTGAGGAGGAAATTTATGAAGTAAATTTATTTTCTATTCAACCATTTATGCACATGTTCTTTTAGAACATTAATTACATCGCCATAATAAATTCACATCCTTCCAAAGAAAATAATTTCCCTTACAGGGTAGGGGGAAAAATAACAATTTCACAAGAATGTTTTAAAAAGTAGCCTATTGAGAATTTTAATATGATTTCTATTCAAATAAGAAAGGATTGCATTTGATTTTATGTTACTATTTTGAATGTTGTCTTTACGATGACTTTGCAAATAGCTATCAATTAGACACGTGATTTATGTTGTTTATTTTTGTAGTTAAAACAGAGCCAATGAGCAGCAGTGAAATAGCTTCAACAACAGCAGACGGGTCTTTAGACAATTTCTCAGGTTCAGGTAAGGAATGAATCTTCAATTTTGATAATAAGATTCAGCATTGCTTTTTCTGATCTATGTGAAGTGATGTGTGGTGCTGTGAAGTTGGTTCCCACTCAGAGTAACAGTGCCTGGCGCTGGGCCGGGGCCTCGTGCCTTGAGATGCCGACCCGCAGCCCCTTGTTTCCTCACAGTCACATACTGACAGTCTTGATGCTTTTATTCAGTGTGCTGGGATGTGCGTGGAAAATGTTATTCTCCTATCCAGGAGTCGGAAGAATTTTATTTTTACCATTTCGTCTATTATCTTGATTATGCCAGTGATTCTTATTTCTTTCTCTCACATTTGTATACAGTTGTTCTGTCTGTTCACACCATCTTTCTAAGTAAATGCTACATTTGACTGTAGATCTAGATGAATTTGCTGTTCTTTAAAGCAGAAGGCTACGTCCTTATGTTAGTTTTCAATTAATAAAATTGACCTCAGACAAATGAAATGTTCAAGTTTCAGGTCATTGATAATGAATCACGAGATTTTAAAGTAACTGCAAGGACGTAAGAGGTAGTTTTACCAGGTTACTGAGCTTTATCTATTTCAACTCTAAGGTATTTCTATTAGAAGGTAATTCTTAAATTTTTAATTCATTTCCCATTACTTGCTGCATTTAGAAAACATTTTCATTGGAAATGCTATACTTTTAAAAATGAGTAAGATTTAATTTAGCCCGAAGGATAATTAATTTTCTATAAAACCAAAGTAAGAGGACTTGGAAGCAGATAGAAAATGATACACAGATGCATGACATTTGTATTAATGATACCAGGAGGATATAACAAGGACATGGCATAGGGTGTTATAGACATTACTTCCTATATGAAATATTGAAATTTGACTTAACCCAGGCAACAATGTGCTTTGTATTATTGGGGATTTGCAGATATCTGAGAATGGCCCTCTCTTGGGGCTTAATGGGCTGAATAATTGACCAAATCAGCGTGTGTTCCATTCCATTTGATAATTCCAGAGAGAAGCCAGTGAGAACCAAGACCATCCAGGAAAGAATCCAAAAAGATCTGGGGGGTTAACAGAAGGTTTTCTGAAAGTGATACCTATAATCAGACTTAAGAAAGGAGATCACTTGTATAAATAGGGAAGGGGTTACAAGGTGGATGGGACATTCTGTGTGATGAGTTGAAGACACAAAGGCCTTAGACTTTTGGAGGAAGAGCAAAACTCATTCCTGAACAATGAGGGACAGGAGTCAGACTCTAAAGCGTTGTGGCTATTTGTATTTTATTCTGAATGCAATAGAGAGGCATGAAAGGAAAAGAATAATATTAAATTGAGAGATAACTAAAGTAACTTTAAAGGATAAATAAGAATAATTATATTACATCATTGGTCTTGATTTTGATAAGTGTACAATTATAAGGGAACTCTGGTAGCCTAGTCAGTAAGGAGTTGTACAACAAATCCAAAGGCATGTGGTTTGAATCCACCAGCTGCTTTGGGCAAGGGGGTGTTACGGACGGGGCCGGACCGGGGCGTGTCCGGTGCCGGGGCCCGCGTGTCACGTGGTCTCCACCAGCTGCTTTGGGGGGGGGGGGAAATGGGCAATTAGCAGTTTCTGAAAACCTATTGGAGGGTCAGCTGAATAAGGTGAAGTAGTAGAGGTAGGGTGAAGTGTTTTAAGCACATAAATCGCTAACAAAAGGAAAGTGAATGTAGTAGGGAATTATGTTGTTGTTGTTGTTAGGAGCCACTGAGTTGTCTACAATTCATAGCAACTCTGTGAACAAGAGATCTGAACTTTGTCCTTTCTTGATGCTTCCTCATCACCTGATATGTCCGAACCAGTATTACTGTTAACTGTTGCCAATTCATGCTGTTGAGAATCTGTCTCTCTTTCTCTGATGCTCTACTTCTCATCTTGATATATTTTTCCAAGGGCTGGTCCCTCCTGACAAGATGCCCAAAGATTGTGAGATCAAGTCTCACAATTCTTTCTTACAAGGTGATCGGTTGCATCTCCTCCAATTCAGATTTGTTTGTTCTTTTGGTAGTCCGTGGACTATTCTGTATTAACCTCCAACACCACACTTCCAAGGCATTGCTTTTTCTTCTGACATCCTTATTCATTGCCTAACTTTCAGATGCTTTGGAAGCAATTGAAAATACCATGACTTGGATCAGCTCTTCTGCTGAGCTGGCAGGTACATTGTACCAGGCCAGACAGTGTGTTTTATATTTCCCATAGTTTGCAAGTTTGTCTTATATTTGTATGCTTGATTGTTTTATGGTTACAACAATTATATGTTGTATTGGAGGGATAACTTGCTTATTGTTTGTGTACACAAACATACATACATGGTTGCTTGTTTATTGTTTTCTCTTATGGGTTCAGCACTTGTCTACCAGTGTCGTCTGTCATGGCATTGTGTTCTTGTTGTTATGTGCCATCAAGTCACTTGCAACTCACCTCAACCCTGTGTACAAGAGCTCTGAAGCCTTCCCTATCCTAAGACTGACTCTGATACATCTACGTCTATTGCCCCAGTTACTGCTATCAATCCATCTCTGGGGTCTTCCTCTCCTGTGCTGTCCTGCCACCCTCAACCTTCCATGCCTGATGTCCTTTTCCAAGGACAGGTCCCTACTGGTCACCTGCCCAAAGTATGTGAGATGGAGTTTTAAAATCCTAGCCTCCAAAGAGAAACTTGGTTTCACCCTCTCTAAGACAAATTAATGATTTTTGTCAGCCCATGGTATGTTCAATAATTCTTTTCCAGCACCACAATTTGAAAGCATCAATTCTTCTTCTCTTATCTTTAGTCATTGTCTAGATCTCTGATGCATAGCAAGTAATTGTGAAGATCATGGCCTGGATCAGGAGTACCTTAGTCTATAGACTGACATTCTTCCTTCTCTGTACTCTGGAGAGGTTCCTGACAGCAGATTTTCCCAATGCAGTTCATCTTTTGATCTCCTGATTGATGGTACCAAGAGTGTCAAGGCATTAGAGAGAGATAACAGAATTGAGAGATGCTGTTTAGAAGTCCAGAGCAATTATATGCTGCAGATGCAAACTTTATAAAGGTTGAGGTTAAAGGTGTTGGCAAGTCAGTAACAGGATGATTGATGGGAGGAAGTTGCTGGCACAACAGCAGTGGCTTAAATACAAAACAGAGGTGGATGAACTGAGAAGAGGAGTGGCTTTTCTACTAAAACATCAGGAAACAGAGTATGGAAAATAATGCCTTTGAAGTGGGTGTGGTAGCAGTGTGTTAAAGGAAGTCCTGCTTGATTCCTCTGTTCAAAACCCTCTATATTCTCTTTGGCTTCTGAGAAAAGCTGCTTCTTAACAATAGCCTCAAAGCCCCTTTACCATCTGGCCTCAGTGACCTCTCTCACCTTATTGCTGGCTTTCCCTGTTTACTGCTGTTCCCTCCACATGCCAGACGTGCTCCCAACATGGCACGTTAACAGAGACAATCCCTCTGCCAAACACTCTTCCTCATAGATCTTCTTAATTCCCTCACCACCTTCAAGTGTTTTTTCTTCTTCAAAGTAGACACATTTCATTTATAGCATGTAGAGACTTTTGCAAACTGTTATTTATTTACACATTACATTTTCTGCTTGTGCCTCAACCCCCTCAAAATATAATAAATTCCACAAAGGGCAAGAATGTTTGTCTTGGTTTGTTCACTTCTGAATCCTTAACACTAAATTGTCATGTGCCATAGAGTTGGAACTGACTCATAGCTGACCCTCCAGAAGGTTTTCAGAGGCCGTAAATTGCATGGGAGGAGATAGCCCATCTTTCTCCTGTGGAGCAGCTGGTGGATTCATACCACCTGTCTATGGAGTTGACAGTGCAGCTCTACTCAGTAGACCCCAGAACTCATGGGACATGTTAGACACTGAAGTATTTGCTGATTAGTTAACAAATACATAAAATACATGAAAGATAATGTCTCCCTTTTTTTGTCTGAAGTGACCCAAAATGTATTTGGAGAGTTGGAGAAGATTAAAATAGAGTATGTGAGAACTGGAGAAATGAGACTGTATTGAAGTTTACAAGAGTAGAAATTCTGAGCAGTTCTGGAGATAATGAAGATTATGTGGAGCAGTTTTCTCTGCAAGCCTTTTAAGTGAAATGACAGTTGGCTTTGATCCGGGGTTGAAGAGTTAAAGCATAGGAGAATTCAAAGGTGGGGGGGAAGGGAGTGATTAGGGTATTGGGAAGAAAGTGGTAGAAAATAATTATTCATGGATGAAGATGGGATTAGAAGAGTAACAAACTAATAAAAAATAAAGGTATTAAGGGCCCTCAGTGCCAGAATGAGATTGGAAAACAAATGAACAAAAGCTCTAGAAAGATATTTTTTCCTTAATCTCAAAATTGTGTAAGGCCTTCACCATAACCTTCTGTATTTTTTTTTCTTTTGAAAAGAAAATTGACCTCTGAACAGCATACATTTGAAGTGCTTAAATGTATTTATACCTACAGCATTTTTAATGGATACAACCACACTTAAGCCCATGCAATTCAAACCTTTGTTGTTTAAACATCAAATCAAATGTAAATTAAACTAGGATTTTTTACTGCACAGGGATTTGGTATCCTGTCTTTGTTCAAAGGTCAACTATATTTCTTCAATCCTCATAACTGTTATTTAAAATTCTTTTTAAGTGTCTCTCTGTTTAACTGCAAGAACAATGATCCTGTTTTTACCATTTATAAATCCCTGTGGTTATCATGTGGGCATGGTGTTAATCAGACAGGAGGAGTTCAGTTACCATTGGGTAAAGGAATGAATGAATTTGTCAATAGGTTTGTGGTTTGAGATTGAGAAAAGAGTGTGAAATGGAGAAAAAGGCTCAGGGTTTGATTGTGAGCTTGATGGTTGAGGTACGAGAGGTCTAGAATTGAGAATTAGAGTGGAAAATATATAACTCAAGATACGGTTGAATTTGCCAGGAATCAGAACCAACTTTGATAAATATGTGACAGTGTCAGAAGGTGAATTCCTTTGTAGAAATGTTGAAGAGCTCTTGAGTCTTGGTAAAGGAAAGGATTTGTGGAAGAACAGAAAAAGAATCATTTGGAGGAAGCAGCAATGTAGATAATGTTTTCTAGTCTACTTGCTATTTGGAATGAGCAATATCTACTTGAAAAAATAATTTAAAAAACCCCAAAATGTATGTGGTTTTTGGTCTTGTGAAGAAATTAAAATTTTAGAGCGGACTTATAATTATAGTGGAAATGTAATTTATACTGTGTACCATTGAGGTGAAACCAGAAGATTGTCCTCCTTTTCTCCTGTGAATTGGCTGGTAGATTTGAAGCACATGACCTTGATTTAGAAGCTCAACTCCTTAACCACTAGGCCATCAGAGCGTAAGAAATACGGTTCAGAGTAAAATATGATTATGCATTATATGTATTAGAACAATCTGGAACAAGGAGTGAATTGTGAGGTGGGCTAGGAGAGGGTGAAGAAAAGGGAGAGAAAATGTATAACAATGAATAAATAAAAGAGAAAAAAATAAGTGAAAAAAAAAAGAAATACGGTTCAGATAGGAATAATTGAAGAGACTGAACCCATGTGGAGTTTTCCTTTACATGAATTGATTCTGTGGATTTGTCCACAGAGGAAAGGATTGAGAGTTAGTGAGTTGGGCTAAGGAATAGAAAACGCAGAGCACCATGGATAGTGAACTCTTATATTTTTTTTTATTACTATTATTATTAATTTCAATGAACATTTACAAAGATTGTGGATTTCCATTCTGAATTCTTATATTCTTGTACATTAAAAAAAAATTAAGATCCAGATATTCTTGGCATGTAGCTATGACCAGATATATGGGCTCTATGTGAAAAAGAAATCTGGAGAGAGCAATTGCGAGCCCTTCTGCTATCACTGTTTCCACTCTGTGATGACTTAAGCTCACATGCTCTTAAAAATCTGTATTCTAACTACTCTTGTTGTCTTGAGGAAATAGCAAAGATGAAGTAGAAGCAGAGTCTTTCTGATGTTGATAACAGCTATCTTCACCTCTGCCTTTTAGGGAAACCGAGCATCTTAAAGTGTTAAGATGCTGGCTCACTCCTCCAAAGGAGGAGTGTTGATGTGGGGCCTGGAGGAGAGGAAATAAAAAGCATATGGCTGAATAAAAAATCGCAAGGTTGCTTATCACATAGGGAGCTCTGCTGTCCTAGTCCTTAGGAAATTGAGCTGCTAAATCAAAGGCTGTACTTCTGAGTTTGTGGTTCAAATCCACCATTTGGCTCTATAGAAGGAGGTGGACAATTTCCTCACATGCACTTTGCAACCTCAAAAACCCAGTGAAGGGTCAGCCATGAGTTGACTCCAATTCAAAGACAATAGGTTTTGAGATGAGAGTCATAGCTCCTCATTTACTGCTTACCAATGAAAAGCAATAATTATTGACTGAAAATTTAAGAACAATAGAATTTGAAAAGAATGTAACTCTAGGGATTGCAATATGTCTTCTCTTGATGTCTTTACCTTGTCCAGTAGGCCTAAATTTCTTATTAATTTATTAAATAAGACATCCATTAATATTGATCAGACAAAGCTGATGTCTACTGGTATTTGAAAAATAACAATTTTTTTTCAGAAAAAGAAAATATCATAGGTGGAAAAAATGGGCTTTTTTGTTTTTAATTTTAAAATGATAAAACTTTCAGTCTTATTCATTCATTCAACAAGTATTTACTTAAATATAATAGAACACTTACTTTATATCAAGCAACATCATAAATAGTGAGAATATAGCAGTGAAAGGTAGAGGAAGTTCTGCTGTCGTGGAGCTTTTATTCTTGTGGGGAAGAGAGGTGACGCATAGGCAAGGGGTAAACAAGTATCTTCCCCCCAGGTGTCAGTTTGTTGTCCATGGTGACTTGAATGCTGCTTTAAGTCTGGAAGTGATGCCATTGGTATTTTAAATAGCACCAGAGTTATCTATTGTGGGAAAACGTTTCTATAGAACTTCCAGATAAAGACAATAGAAAGAAAAGCTCCTTTTTGGTGACACTACAAAGGCTTTATTTGAGGCTTCACAAAATGATATTTGTTCAAGATGGTGCCCATCCTTTTTTCCCTCATTACCAATGATTAGTCAGATCTCAACATCTCCTTCTGAAAACTAACCGGAAAAAACCTTTATAGATCACAAAAAGAACACTGTCTAACATAGTGTTGAAAGATGAAGCTCTTAAGTTGAAAGGAACTCAAAATACACAATGATCATAACAGTTGATCTGAGCACACCCCTATGGTGATGATAATACAACACTGAATAACATTTTATTCTGTTGTTGTATGTAGGATCTACAGTCAACACCTTTGGTACCACCAATCAAGAGATTTAGGAGATGTATTGGGAATGTCTGAAGTGAGAGACCTCTCCAAAATACTGTAGAGCAATATTGTAATTTTTAAGGCTAAAGTGTACCTGATTTAAGCCATAGCCTTGTTGTTTATTATGCATCTGAAAGCTGAACATTGAATAAAGATGACAGGAGGAGAACTGATGCCTTTGAGCTGTGGTGTTCTAGAAAGTACCAGGTATCCCCCAGACCACCTAAAGAACAGATATGCCTTAGAGAAAGTGCAGCTAGTGTGTTTCTTGGAGACAAAGATCACACACCTTTATCCCACATGCTTTAGACCTGTTGTTATGAGAGGCTGTATTTTGGGAAAGTGGGAAAAGGGGAGGGGTACACAAAAGAGAAGAAAGACCCTTAATGAGGTGGATTTATACAGTGATTGCAGCACTAGGCTCAAATGTGTCAGAAATTATGAGGATGGCAGAGTGTAAAATGAGTGAAAGCTACATGAGGACATAACTGACCAGTACTGTCTACCCAAAGGGCAGTATCCACTATTGTCAACACCCGCAACACAAAACCAATTCTCAAATGGCCAGGCATGTCCCCCAGGCTCCCACACTTCTTTCCACTAATTCCAACATCAGCCTTACTGTTCTACTGGGTCAGAAATCTGTTGCTGGGTCAGAAATCTGTTGCAGTAGCTCACAGAATACACTAAACCATACTCAGGATTAGGAAGTTTATGAGTGAAGTTGAAAGGCTATAACTCAGGTTGGTAGCAGGATAATATCACTCAGTGAGGACAGCTGCTGAAATGTGCCTGCAGATACCTCAGTCTTTAGCCTCGTGTCTTTAGGCTAGGGTTTCAAAGCTCTTTGTCTAGGCCTGCTAATTATGGCTCTCCCGCCAATCCTATATCGATCTTGGGAAAAGATTCCTAGCCCTGGTTCCAGGGGGTAGCAGTCCCAAGGTCAACTCTGTCTCATGTCAGTTCTCTGGTTCCCTGCTGTAGCTGCTGTTCTTACGCCTGTGTAGGTCCTCAGTC
Organism: Elephantulus edwardii; assembly: GCF_000299155.1. Taxonomy (NCBI): domain Eukaryota; kingdom Metazoa; phylum Chordata; class Mammalia; order Macroscelidea; family Macroscelididae; genus Elephantulus; species Elephantulus edwardii. The sequence continues at coordinate 14,922,677 of NW_006399758.1, read as the reverse complement.
TTGCTAGTGCAGGTACCTTTGAACCCAAAGGATGTACATTCCAGATTTGCTGCTGCTGCTTTGCTGGTGGTTAAGAGAAACAATTTCTGCAGCTGAATCTGCCCAATTTAAGGGCAAGACTAGCCAATCCCCTCATAGATAAATCAACACACTCCATTCACATCTCGCTGGCCATCCACATGGCAAAGTCAAAGTTAATGGCTAGGAAAGTAATTTTGAACAGTAGTAAACACTTCTTGACACCATACACAGGATAGGACAAGTTTCATATATATTGTTCGTAAAGCTACTATGAATCATACATGATTCAGCGACAGCTAACAATAACAACTGATAACAGCTAGCAACAATGAGTGTTAGTGTAGATAAACAAGCAGTAGTATGGAAAAAAAAGGAACACTGGTAACAAAATAAACATTGGAGAGGATGTGGAGAAATTGGAACTCTCAAACACTGTTGAGAAGACAGTTTGATGTTTCCTCAGGAAGCTGAACATAGAAATTTCATATGACCCAGCTAGCTAGTCCACTGCTAGCAATATACTCTGTGGAAAAGAAACCTGAGACATGAAGGAAGATCTAGACACCAGTGTTCATAGCAGCATTATTCACAATAGCAAGAACATGGAAACCCACATGTCCATCAACAGACAAATGGATTGAGAAACACATTCACACAATGGAATACTATGCAGCACCCAGGAGCAATGATTTTGAAAAGGACTGTATACAGTGGGAGAGGCTAGAGAGCATTATGCTGAGTGAATTCAGTCTCATAAGGACAAATACTGCATAAGACCATTATTGTAAAAATATAAGGAAAACAAATAAGATGTGTATGAAAGTCCAAAAAAAGAAGATGAGGGGAGAATCACAGGGCTGTAGAATTTGGTGTGTGGAGAGTGGGGATGAAGGAATTAGGAAAGATATAGTGCGACCTGAAAAGATAGATAGGGTAATAGTGGGCGTAGATAAGTGGTGATTAATTTTATAAAGCACAGTGTATGGGGATGATCATATGAAATACAAAGTCAATGAAGAAATATGTGAAATACACTGTATATGGATGAACCACAATGTAAATGAATTTTGTATGCAAATTAATAAAAAGTTTTAAATAATCCAAACAGAAAAAGAGTGAATGTGGTTTCTTAAAGAAGGGAGGGTGGGTCTCTGAGTTAAGAGCATCAGAGCTAATATTTTAGTGAGATCTGGGAATATGTTTGGACTCTTTTCAGAGTGGTGGGAGCATAGGAGAAGGATTTCTGGTAGGGGCATTTTGAACAGTGTCCTGCCATGTGGAGAGTACATCATGGGTAGAAGTGTGAATAGAAGACTAGTGGGAGCAGGGAGATTAACATTCCAGTGCTTTCCTAGAAGTAGCCACCAAATGAAGATTATGTACAAAGACTTTCTTAGGGGGATAAGTGGAGAGAGAGAGAGAGAGAGAGAAGTTTAGGCTAGCTGGCAATATCCTGGATTTCCACTCAGTCTAAAGGCTTATGAGTAAAGTTGTCAAGATACCTTCAAGCCAAAGTCAGCAGTCATTGGAGCCCCAGGTCTGTAGGAACCTTAGTATCTCTTACACCCTCAGTGATTATCTGGAAACAGCTTGCCTTAGTGTCCCTTACACCCACAGTTATTGGCTGGGAACAGCCCTTGAGAAGTATGACCTCCTTACATTTGTATAGTTGGGTTACAAAATTTGACTGCTAAGCCCTTAGTCCTTTACCCTCCTCATTGGGAAAGCACAGTGGTGCATTCACATGGTTGCAGAAGTGATGGTAATTCTAACAGTACAGAGAGATGGAAAGTGAGACGTTGACAGATTTAGGATGTGTTTTCAGGTATAGACTGACTGGATTTGCAATAAAAGAATATATGGGGTGTAAGGAAAAAGAAAAAATAATTGTAGGTTTAGACCAATCATCTGAGTGAATGATATTGATATGAATGAGATGCGAACCTGATGGTCAAATGAATTGAGGCCATATTTATACTGAAAGTTCTTCTTTCTTTTCTGTTGGAGTATTGTCCAAGTTTGTGAGTATTATTTACCTTAGATGATTCTTTGGATTATGATTTAGGATGCTTCTTTAACTCATATTAGAATGAATTGAGTAATCCAAAATAAAGTTAGTACAACAGAAATACCAAGCAGTCACCATGGAGTTGATTCCAGCTCATGGAGATCTCATTTATGTCAGAATAAGGTTTACTTTCTTTTGTTTTCTGTTCTCTAAGCATTTTCATTGAATCACTTTTCTGATATAGATTGCCAGGTATTTTTCATCAGCAGTACTAATGTAAATAAAAATAAAATCTGAATAGGTTTGAACTTCTGAATTTTCAGTTAGCCGACTTTACTATTTGTACCACCCCAGGACTAAGAAAATACTAAGAAAGTAGAGTTGTCTTTATGTTCCCAAGGCTCTATGATTTGAGTGACTTGAGGTTTATTCCCTGTGGTTAATGGGAAGATGACCATTTTATTGACCTTGACAAATGCGCTGGAGACCTTCTGTTTGCTTTATTGTTCTAGTCCCATGGAATTGAAATATATCTAAATTCCTGTATTTAAGAAGTTGAGACTTTTAGGACATTCAAGGGGAAGGTATCTGAGGAATGAAATCATAGATTTCTGACTTCATACTACAGAGAAATTATAGGGGTTGGGGTTTAAAGAAAACCCCAGAGATGTGGCTTACTATTATGGCATATTAAATTTTAAGTAATTTTAGATGCATGTAGGAAGAGACAGCCTGACAAACAATATCATCTATTCTTCACCCCCACCCCCTTTGCTTACTGGGTTCTCCATCCTTTTATTTTTTTTTTTAAATGTAATTTTAACCAAGGTTTGCGGAGAGATTGGGCTTTCATTCATTCATTGCTGCATATTTTCCTTTTTTCTCTCCTCCCTCCCTCCCCCAGTCCACTTTGCAGTGTACTTCCTGTTGCAGATTGCTGTTATAAATATAGTGCCTAATCATACATTCTTCTCAGACAGTTCTTCCCCTCATCTGTTCCAATGCAGTATTCATGACCTATCATGCATTCTTACTCACATTTGTATAATAAGTTAGACTATGAATAATGAACACCTAAAAAACTGATGCATTTGAATTATGGTGTCAATGAGGAATATTGAACGAACTGCCAGAAGAATGACCCAGTGTATTCACAGAGGAAGTGTAGCCATAATGCTCCTTAGAAGTTAGGCTGACAAAACCTCACTTCTGACACTTTTGGACACATGTTATCATAAGGGAAGAGTCCCTGGAGAAGAACATCATGCTTGGTCAAGTAGATCAACAAAAAAAAAAAAAGGAAGACTATGAACAAAATGGATTAACAGAATGACTGCAGCAGTGAGCTCAAAGATAGCAGTGACTGCAGAGATAACACAGGACCTGGCTAAATTTTGTTCTGTTTTACTTAATGTTGCCGTGAATTGGAACCAGCTTGATGACACCTGACAAAAAACCAAGTATTTCCAAAGAGCTGAATCAGATTTAATAGCTAAATTTTAAATCATTACGTTTAAGAAAACCTATTTTGCTTATTACTTAAATCTTAAATTCTCATTAAAAGATATTGTGTGTGGGTTATCTCCCATATGCTAGACTATCAGGTGCTAGTGAGACAAAGAGCAAGTCAGATGTTCTTGGTCCCGGAAGCTCCTGCTTGGCAGAGAAAATGAATATTTATATGCTAACTATTTCAATGCGGTAAGTGCTACATTGCCAATATGTACCATGTTTACAGAAGGCACAGAAAAGGAGGACCATTATCCTAAAGATAAAGTCATGTTTCAGTTGCAGTGACAGAGTATCACAAAGAAACACATTACAAGACAGAAGTCTCTGGTTGGAAGAACGACGGAGACAGACCCACACACACAAAAATAACATGAGTGCATAATGTTAAAGTCCAAGGAATTGGGTGATATTAAACCCAGGAGGGGATTAAAACTTGAATCTCTTTGGATACTATACCAAGAAATTAGACATTTAGCACAGAGATAATATAGGTAGTCAACAGATTTTTAAGCTGGGAATGAGCATAATGAAGTTTGTAATTTAAGAAAGCTCAGTTGATGCTAATACTCAGGGTGCTAGAGGGACAGAGTGGAGCTAGGAAAAGTAGGAGCAAGGTTTCTGCCGCAGTCCAGGTGAGAGGCTACAAAAATCTGGACCTGGATTTGGGACGAGGACCATGATATTAAAATTGCGTCTAACAAGACAAAGTAACAGACAGCTTCTATAGGGGTGAGTAGATGACTTGATCACCATGCAATAGAGAAGGAAATAGGAAGGTTTTTAAGGTTTTGGGGGTTTCTGCCTGAATAGATGCATAAGGAAATAGTGTTTACTATAGAAAGGTGCGTATCTAAGTTCAAAGACCAGCTTTCTCATTGGTTTGCTTGTACATGTTCCTTAATTTCTACCAGTTCTGATTTCTCAATATGTGAAGTAAGGGTAAAGAATTCTACTTTGGAAGATTTTTCTGGGCCAATGTGATGTTTCAGTGTAATAGAATAAAAAGATAGGAAGAAAGACCAATTTGAGTGCAAAGATAATGGGTCAAGTATCTCATTTAATCACTGTAATGATCCTGTCAGTTGTAGTAAGAGTGTTTCTATTATTTAATGTACTGAGTCTTCTTGTGTTATGTGTGGTCTAGTTGCCCACAACTCAGCATCCATATATGTACAACAACTCTGAAGTCTGCCCTGTCCTGAACCAATCTCACTGATTCTGACATACCTACCTCCATTGCCCCAGTTATTGTATCAATCCATCTCATCCAGGGTCTTCCTCTCCTTCACTGTCCTTTCACCCTTCCAAACATGATGTCTTCTCCAAAGACAGTTCTCTCTTGGCCATGTACCCAAAGTATGTGAGATGGAGCTTTGAAATCCTAGCTTCCAAGGAAAACCTTGGTTTCACCCTCTGTAGGACAGACTTATTTGTTATTATGTAAAGTTGAGATTTTAACATAAACGGTGGTTAAATTCTGATTCCAGAACCTGTATTCCTTCTTTTCACATACTTGTTATATTTGTTGTTTCATACCATCAAGTTGGGACAGACTCATAGCTGGTCCTCCAGCGGGATTTCAGAGAGAGTAAATCACATGGGAGGAGATGACCCATCTTTCTCCAGCAGAGCAGCTGGTATATTCAAACCATGTACCTTTGGATTTACATATAACTCCTTGCTGCTAAGCCACCAGTATCAGTCTCCCAAACATCTTTCTTGAGCATTTGTGCACTCATAATGTGTAGTCTAAATCAAAGCTTCACAGAATGTGCCTTTGCCTAGTATAACAATTCTGATTCAGTTATGTCTATTACTCTATTCTGGTTTGGTTTGGGGTTTTGTTGCATTTTTTTTTAAGCACTGAGTCTTTTTCATAGGTCATGATATGAAAAACATAGTCATGCAGCCGAAAAACAGAGATTCCTGAAGCTTCTACTCATAGAGAGCATTGAGGATTTTCATTGTTTTGTTATAAAAATATTCTTTAATTTTTTTTTATTTTAGTGAAGGTTTACAAAGAGATTAGTATCTTTTATTCACTCATGCACCCTTTCCTCCTTCCCTCTCCTCTAATTTCCTTTTAATGCTCTACCAGGTCGCCTTGTAAGGCTACTGAATGTCATACATGGAGTTTCTAACTGTCCATTCCTTTTATATTGTCCTTCATTTTGCCTATTCAAGTGCAGTATTCACTATCTATCCATTCTTTCTCTGCTCTCCACCTCTTCCCCCATCTTGATCTTGTTATAACAATGGACTTATGCAGTATTTGTTCCTTTGTGACTGAGATAGTTCTCTCACCATAATGTCTTCCAGACTTATCCACATTGACCCTGCTATTGCATTACTGGGAATATAACCCCCAAAAAATCAGAGCTATGACATGCACATCATGTTTATTGCAGTATTATTCACAATAGCGAAGAGAGGGAATGAGCCCAGGTAACCAGCAACAATTGAATGACTAGAGAAACTATGGTTGATTCACACAATGGAAGACTATGCTACACTGAAAAATAATGAACTCATAAAAATATTTCTTTTTAAAATTTTATTCTATTTTATTTACAAAGTTTGTATACATTGTTATTCACACTGTATCTTTCCCATTCCCCTCACATACCCCTCCCATGAAATTGTGTGACCCTACCCATCTTCACCTCTCTTCTCCCCCTTCTACCTCCCTTGGTTATTCATACTCATTCTATAAATAATGGTCTTATATAGTATTTGTCCTTATGGGACTGAGTTCATTCACTTGGCATAATGCTCTCCAGTCCTTCCCAAGTTAGGTAGTGATTTACAAAAATAATTGTCCTGGCCATGTGTAGCATTCCGTTGTATGAATGTACAATAATTTTTCAATCCATTTGATTGTGGTTGGACATCTGGGCTGTTTCCATGTTCTTGCAATAGTGAATAATGCTGTTATGAACATTGGTGTACAAGTCACCATTTGTGCCTCAGTTTTTATTTTCTTGGAGTACATTTTACAAAGTGGAATAGCTGGGTCACATGGAATTTCAATGTTCAGCTTCCTGAGGAAGTGCCAAACTGCTCTCCAGAGTAGTTGTACCATTTTGCAATCCCGGTAACAGTGTTTAAGAGTTCCTATCTCACCACATCCTCTTCAATATTTATTACTTGCTGCCCTGTTAAATGTTGCCACTGCTACTGGAGTGACTTGGTAGTTTATGGTGGTCTTGCTTTGCAACTCTCTTATTGCCATTAATTTTGAGCATTTCTTTAGGTGTCTGTTGGCCATTCGAATCTCTTCCTCTATGAAAATTCTTTCCATATCTTTTGCCCATTTCATATTTATGTTATCAGTCATTTTATTGTGTAGGCCCTATAGGATTTTGTAAACAGTTGGTATGAGACCTTTGAAATGGTACTGCCAAATGTTTTTCCACAATCATTAGGTTTTCTTTCCAGTCTACTGGGGAAAGTTTTTGTTGCACACAGGGATTTGGTCTTTAGAAGGTTCCATTCATCAATTTTATCCTCTCCAGACTGAGCATTTCTGACTATAATTTTTTGAAAAATATTCTTTTAAAAATTTTTTTAATTTTAATTTTCATTTACAGAGATTTTGGATCTCCATTCATGCATTGTTGCATTTTTCTCCCTGCCCACTGCAATCTCCCCGCCACCCCCCACCCACCCCAGTTCGCTCTTCTCTTGGAGAAGTATAAGAAAAATTATTTTATTGGTATACAATCCCCCTACCCCACATCAAGTACATTCCACTATGCCGCCTTCATTCTGGACTCTTCTCATGACCATAGTACCCAATCATATATCACTTTCAAACTGTTCTTTCCCTCATCTGTTTCAAGACAGTATACATAATTTATCCAATTTTTCTCACTCTCACTCCAACCCTGATGTCAATCCTTTTCTACAACAGTGGCACTATGCAGTATTTGTCCTTTTGTGACTGAGATATTTCACTCAGCATAATATCTTCCAAGTTCATCCATTTTGAATAATATTGCATGAGTTCCTTGTTTTCAATACAGCATAGTATTACATTGTGTGAATATACCACAGCTTCTCTATCCATTCGGTTATTGATGGGCACTAGGGTTGTTTCCAACTCTTTGCTTTGTTTATGAACAAAGCCGCTATAAACATGGGAGTGCATATATCTGCCTGAGTCACAGTTATGGTTTCTTTGGTGTATATTCCCAGTAGAGGAAAGCTGGGTCACATGGTATTTCTATTTGCAACTTTTTGGGAAAGTGCCATACAGTCTTTGATAATGGTTGCACCATTTTACACTCCCACCAACAGGGAATAAGGGTTCCAGTTTCTTCACAACCTCGCCAGCATTTGTTGCTTGCTATTCTGTTAACTTTTGCTATTCTGACTAGGGTGAGATAATATCTCATAGTTGTTTTGATTTGCATTTCTCTTAGAGCTAGGGATTTTGAACATTTCTTCATATGCTTGTTGGCCATCTGAATGTCTTCTTTGGTGAAGTGTCTGTTCATATCCTGTGCCCATTTTTCAGTTGGATTGTTAATGATGATTGTCCTGATAAGAGACAATGACTTGATGAATTAGTCTACTTTGTTAATTTTTCCAATAGTTTCTCCCACTCTGTAGGTTCTTTTACCACTATTGTAATATGAATGAAAGTTTGCAAAGCTTGTTGGTTTTTATCCAATCCTTCATAAACATTGTCTTTCATAACATGAGTTACAATAACTGCAAATATTCAACTTCCTCCCTGTAATTCCCTTTGTCATGAATCCTTCTGTCCTACCCTTCAGGTCTTTTGTATAAGTCCATTTTTTTTTCTTCACCTCTTTTCACACTTACAAAAAGAGCAGTGAGGCTGTAATGGCAGCTGATGTGAGCAAGTGTATGTCCTGGTAATCTAAGTGTTCCCTCTTCAATTCCTCTCTTCGGTACATATGTTCATATTCTCATATGTTCATTCTCTTTCTCTTTTTCATTGCCATCAAGTCAGAACTGACTCATAGCTGACCCTGCGTTGGGTTTCCAAGGCTGTAAATCATATAAGAGGATATTGCCCATCTATATTCCTGGGAGATGCTGGTGGTTTTGAAATGCCAAAGAGGTACAACTTTTGGGGAAAGCGTGCAGCTCCCTATGGACTATGCCACCAGAGCTCGATGTATTATAGTATCTAGCAAACCTGAAAGGGAGCTCTGGTGGCCTAGTGTGGCAAGAAGATGCTTTGCAATCTTGTTCTAATCCATAAGCTGCTCCCTGGAGAAAGATGAGACATTTCCTCACAAGCAATTTACTGCATCTGAAAATCTACCAGAGGGTGAGCTATGGGTTGATTCTTACTCGATGGCATGCAACAACAAACCTGTGAAGCCATATGTGCGTGTGTAAGAGACTTAAATTGTCTTTGCATTACATCTGCAATGTCTAACACACTTCCTGGAACAGAAGGGTGGCTTAATAGGTGTCACAAGACAAGGTAAGACCAGCTGGGTTAGCCTGACCTCTCAAATACAAGCACCATCTCTGCCAAACTGGCAACCAGATGGTAGAGTCTTTTGGCAGCTTAGAAGCATGATAGTAATCTAGGTTTATTATATTGTCACATTGTGAGGGCTATTTGTTTTAAAAGGAAAAGAATTGTTTATAGATTTTGAAATTCTAGTCCAGCTCTGCCACTGTCCTTCCAAATCCACATCTTCCAATTAATGTGAGAAGCATATAGGCACCAATCTAACTTTGTGAAAAAGATACAATCTGTTAAATGGTTGGAACCTTATGTGAGGCTTTTAATGTGGGATACAGTTAATAAATAATAGAAGCTGTGAAGGCTGGAATTATTGGTAGAAGAAGAAGGTAAACATTTTAACATCATAAGATAATATTCAGTGTACATTTTTAGCCAGTTGGATATTAGAGATTAAGAAAAATGAAGATGCAATTTAAAGAAATAATAAAATTATAACTGTGTGGCTGGATTTTTGGATGATCTAATTAACCTCCAAAGAAGTGGAGAATTACTGTAAGACTTTATGTTTAAATTAATGTTTGCTTTTCAGTTCATCCTGCTTGTGGCATTTGTGAGGAGAGTTTAGTGAATTAGTAAACTTATCAAACCAAGTATATGTGACTCAAAAATAAATCCATCTTGAATACTTCTGAAAAGAGAAACCTTTCAAAAGTGAGCACTGAAGTTGAGCATATAGGACTGAAAGGGAAACACAAACTCCATATGAACACGAGAAAAGACAGGATTTGCTTGCAACTTGAGAAATTTAAGAGAGTTACAAGAATGCATTTTTACTAAAAAAAATAAATAAATAAAATGTTGAATCCTTACAGACAAGTAAAGATCTAGCCTCACCTAAGCAATTAGACTGTGACTTGGTAATACAGTCTTCAGGCTTGTGTGTTCCTGCTGAGGACAGACAATAGACCAGATGATCCTTGGAGTTCCTGTCCAAACCTGCAATTCAACTTCATACCTATCCTTTCAGCAGCTCTCTCCAAACTTAAAACTCCATGTCCTCTGAAGTCTTGCCACTGTAAAAACCCATCACAGAATGCTGAAAAATGGCTGGAGTTCTGAGTTCATTTAAAAGAAAAAATTTCTAAAAAGTCAAAGCTCATTGTTGTCAAGGTAGAATTAACTCATAGCTGACCCTTCATTGGGTTTCTGAGGGGAAGGAGGAGATTACCCATCTTTTTCCCTCAGAGCAGCTGGTGGATTCAAACCTTTAGAAAGGAAACACTTTGGAGTAAGCGATACAACTCTATGTACCATGCATCCAGAGTTCTTGAATTTAAAATTGTTGTTGTGAAGTGCCGTTAAGTCATAGACAACTCATAGCAACCCTATGAGAAAAAGACCTGAACACTTGTATAACTTTCATTATCTCCCCACGTTCATAGGGTTTCTGGAGGCAAGCTTTTTCAGAAGTTGATTCCACTCCTGTTTCCAAGCTTGCTTTAATCCGGGAGCTCCACCAAACACTGTCCACCATGGGTAACCATTCTCACATTTGACACATCAGTGTCACAGTGTTTAGCATCACAGCAACCAGGAGTTACCTCTGTACAGTAAATGGACAGACCAGTGCTATACCAATTAGAAGAATGTTTGACCAAAAACAATTAAAATCAGGCCTGAGGGCTGCAGATTAAAATCATCCACATTTGGCTTGGTAGCATAACTTTCTATCTACTAGGGCAACAGAGCTCTCTCTATTTTGTTGTTGTTAAATGCCATCGAGTCGTAGTTGACTCCTGGTGACCCTATGAATGAAAGACCTGAACACTATTACTATTTCCCCTTTGTACTACAAAGGTATTAGTTTTTAATACATGTATTCTGGGTTGCTTTAATTATTGTGTATTTTTTTCCCTCCTAGCAATTGGAAGCAGTAGCTTCAGTCCAAGACCAACGCATCAGTTTTCCCCACCACAGATTTATACTTCCAAGTAAGATGTATTTTCTCTTAATAGCTATTGTAAGTTTTTCTTTATTATAAATTTACTCTTACCTTACTTCAAGCCATGTTGCAGCCCCCATATTGCATCTCATTTTTCCTTTCATGAAAACTTAAAAGTGGTTTATGCAAAGTTATTTTGAGCTTTATCTAGTAGGGACAATAAATACTTCAGTACTTGGTATATTTGAAAGTTTTCCTTAGATACATATTCTTTAAGTGGGTTTTATGATATGGTTGTTGATAAGTTACCTTGCATGTGTCCATCTAATGCATGGGCTTTCTATTTTCTGTCATTTCTGACACATAGCAGACAATACCCACATATTCTCCCTACCCCTTCCTCACAAACTATGGCTGCATATGGGCAAACACAGTTTACCACAGGAATGCAACAAGCTACAGCGTATGCCACGTACCCACAGCCGGGACAGCCCTATGGAATTTCCTCCTATGGTGAGTAACCCACTGTGAGCGGCATTATCTAGTGAATATATATGTGTTTTTAAAAGTTTCACAGGAAAAGTAGCTCAAACTCTGTCTGTCTTGGGCCACTTTACAAAGTGCTGTCGCCTTTTGTGTCTGAATTTTTAATATGACTGTTCAATGTGAGAACAAAGTACTACTTATCCTGAGGTCAGAGGTGGCAAATAGATTGCGTGGTTTATATGCCCTTTTGCTCTCTTCCCCCCACCCTTTTATATCTCAACTCTTAATTTGCCATTTGAGTACTTGGATCTGGAATTCAAAATATTTTTTTGTGCATATTTGCGATAAAGCTTTGAATGAAGTCTTTTGGGGTAAAGATCCATTTCCTATTAATCAGATAGCTAACTGTGATTAGAGAAGTACAAGTGAAATTCAACAAACTCTTGTCCCAAGCTTGAGTGTGACACTCTTCTCAAATTTCAGTATTATTAACTATTAGGAAAAGTGATCTATATGCCACCGCCTGAGCTGTACTCTAAAGAGGGAAACCAGGAAAGGTTTAAAGCTCCCAGCTCCATTTGTTCCTTCCCACCTGGAGATTATCTTTATCTTCGTATAATTTAGTCCAATTGTTTTAGGATCAATACCTGTAAATTAAACATAAACTCAGCAAATCTCAACATCTGATTAAAAAAGAAAACCAAAAAACACCTGAGGATTTCAAAACACAGTTCCTTCAGCTGAACTTTAGTTGGCCTTCCCTTTTAAACATATTGAGCTAAATTGTAAAATATGAATTATTGGCATATTATTAAGAAAGTGAGACCAGCAATCAAGAAAAATATGTGAAAGTTTGTAAAAATAGATTGGAATTAGTATTAAAAAGCAACTTGGCTGTAATATTCATAGTAAGTGTGTAGTGAGCATCTACAAATAAGGCTTATTATATTGGAAATACCTGTAGCTCCCAAAGTATATCTAAAAATCACTGAGACAATGGTTATAAGATCTGCCTTGACACCTTTTCATTCTTCTAGTAATTTTGTGCTTTCATTTTGCAACCAATCTAATTAGGCTGTTAATGGTATTACTCTTTCATGATACTGTTAATGCGTATTGAAAAATATGCTCTTTTGAAGCATTTTATCAATAATTAAAAGGTATTTGTTCCTTTTAATTCATCACTTCTAACCAAAACCAAATTGACTTCTACAGATTTCTTATAAAATATGTACAAAGTAAAATCTAAATGGTGTATGACTTCATCCTTTAAGGATTTATTTCAGAGCTATCATCATTGAATGTTAGCTAGCTAAATGTTTTTGAATCAAACTTTAGAAGCAGAAGCAAAGTCAACATTAGAGCACAATCTATCATACACATAAAATTTATTCATAATTTCTCTTAAATACCATCTTAGATGCGATTCAAATTTATTTACGTGTGTATGGTACTCTTAAAACATTCTTAAATCAAAAGAAGAAAAATTATCCATGATTTTAATTGAATAGCTTCAATGATATTATATCAGTAATGGACTTTCCCTAGTTTATAGTCTCAAAAATTATTTTTAAGATAATCTTGAAACATAACTGTATTTCTGGTACAAAGAATGCTAAAGAACCCTGGACCCAGGTAAACCTTCACAAGCTAGCTTTCTTGTCGCATCCTTGACTCTCAGGTACACAATAGCTTCTCTCTCGCAATTCAGTCATGGTCAGACCTGGACCTCCCCCTGTGCAAATTTCTGGACTGTAGTGTAGGAAGTCCTCCAGTTCCAAACCGTAAATGAAAGTCTATGCTGTCTGCAATGGAATGCAAGTGGATGGGGTAAGCAGAGAGTCTTAGGATAGGGTCAGAGCTAATAGTAAGGATGAGTGGTTGGAATAGGAGGTGGTGGGAATCAAGCAGTGTGAGGTGCTTTGGTCCTGGAGCCTTTCATAGTGACACTTTTCCTGGAACTCAATCCTAGGGATTTTCTGATCACCTCTTTCCTTCCCTCGATGGACCTTGAGTACCAGGAAATGCCTCTACTGCTTCTGATCAGGGCGTCTTGCTGGCTTGGCTTGCAGTGCCTGAGGATGTATGATGCCACTTTCCCCTCCATCCCTTTCTTGTGAAAGAAGGACACACAATATGAAGTTATGAAATTACTGGCAGTCATAGTCACGATTCAAATGGTCTTAAAGGAATTTGTCAGAGGACTTTTGTCTCCTGATCTTATTATTTAGACCCTGTTAGAAAAGATTAAGGTAATTCAAGTGACTTACTGGTAAGGGATTGTGCTGCCAACCCAAAGGCATGTGGTTCAAATCCATAATGGCTGTGAAAAACATGGGCAGTTCCTTCCCATGTGATTTACTTCCTCTGAAAACCCCTGGAGGGTCACCTATGTGTCGGTTCTAACTTGACGATCTATAACCATAAGAGCAAAGGTTCAAAATAATGAAAATGAAGGAAAAGATACAGAAATAGGGGGTTTTGCTGTGGATAGGTGAATAGGGAAGAAGAATAACAATCCTTGCCATTCTTCCCTGGATTATCTTAGAGCTAAAAAATGAGATGAATTTTCGATCTTGTGGATAGAAGCCCTGGAGATAGATGTGATTAAGGTTGCTTACTACCCTTCATTTACTGCTATTTTATCATAGAGAGAATAGTAATAGCTTGGGCCTCCAAGCTGAAAATAAAGAAGTATAGATGCAGTATAGACGTGCTATACATCTTCTGAAGGAGATCATCATTGCTTCAGATGGAGAGAGAAAGAAAGTTTAAACTAATAGTAGTAACATTGGAAGAAGGTGTCTGATTAGAAACCCACCCCCAGGCTTGGACAGGTGCTTCAGGAACTGTTAGTATGGACATATTCTTCTTTAGTTTGAGATCCCCTGTACAATGAAAAGCACATTTTGTTAATGTCAAGTTTTAAAGGGTGAGGTCACTATGAGGTTATTTAGAGATACTGCAGGAATTAGAGTAGCCTCTCTCAGCCAAGAGCTGGATTCTTCCACCGCCTTAGGAAAGCTACCTAACTTCATTCTCCTGGTGAAAATCCCCTAAAATGGAAGTAAACAGTGAGACTACTGTGTATTTTAGATCCTAAAGATACTATTTATCTTAAGCATGAAGTGAAATTATTAAAAAATGTGAATTCCCTTGGCAGAAATGTTCCTCCCCTTCTGCGGGCGTTAAGGACAGTTGTTAACTTTCATCACTGTCTTTAATTATGACCCAGGGCTGAGCCCTGTGTAAGACTTCTGCTAAACCCAAGTCCTGAAATTAGGATGTCAACCCAAGTACTGCAATTAGGTTATCAGCTTAGAGCTTTGCGGAGTCTTTTAGGGCCACACATACATTCTTTTTATGTACTACCATATTTTTATATTCTTGTTGTTAGAACCTGCCGAGTCAACTACTTACTCCTTGTAGCAACTCTATAACCCTCAGATCCAAACCTTGCCCTGACTCGCACCATTGTCATGATCTCCTTTATGCTCAAGGCCGTAGTGTTCGTCACTGGCTCGGTCCAGCTGACTGAGGGTCTTCCTCTCTTTTGCTCACCCTCTACTTTTATCAAGTGTCTAGGGATATTATCTAAAAATAATAGACATTATAAAGGCTGCTCTCATATGTTTTTAAATCACTCTGCTCTTTTATAGGATTCAGATTCCTTAGTATTCTTTCTTTGTCTCTATTTATCGATGGGCTTTCTATATATAGGAGGTGGAGATCCCTGTGTTGACTTCATTTACCTTCAAAATGACTTGTGTCTATAATTGGCTTTGTAAAGAGTAAAAATAAAAAAGAAAGAAATGGCTAGTTACATTTTAAATATTAGATTTTATATTTTAGTACTAATCAATGTAGCAACTGTTGAAATAGTTTAAGATTAATTATAGTCATATATTTTACTCTAAAGTAAATAATTTTAAACCTTTATAATACAATGAAATAAGATCTATCTGTATATATGATATAAATTGACTATATTTTCTGGAACACTAGATTGGAAAAGAAAAAACGTGGTTTATAGACATCTCTGAAATGAGTCTGGGTTTTAAATCAAAACTGAATTTCTTAGTAATTTGCACTAAGCATGTGTACCATTTGTACATTTACAAGGCATTTGTGAGAGTAGTGTGTGTGTGTGTGTGTGTGTGTGTGCATGTTATGTGTATGTTTTGTGTATTTACCTTGAAAATGAACAGATAGATAAGCTATCACTAACTGATTTAGGTGCATTGTGGGCAGGCATCAAGACTGAAGGTGGATTGTCGCAGTCTCAGTCACCGGGACAGACAGGATTTCTCAGCTATGGTACCAGCTTTAGTACTCCTCAACCTGGACAGGCACCCTACAGCTACCAGATGCAAGGTCTGTATACACACTGACACTGCTTGTTTTCCTTAACCCTGTGGCTCACGCTTCATTTCTAAAGTAGAATCTGATGTCCTTAGGTGATGGTAGAAAGGGGACTGGCTTATATTTGGCTTACCAAATCTTTGAGCCAGAATTTTTATTTGTGCATCATCAAGGAGTGAAATGAAATGATCTCTAAGGTTCTTTTCCTCATGCTCTAAGAATTTGTGTGAAGTGTTAGTTTTCTAATTTGTTTTTACAATTAAAATTATAATAAAGACAAAATAGAGCCACACATGTAAGAGGTGGTATGGTATATGCAACAAGCTTCTGCATTTGAGATCACAAGCGAGAGTTTTCTAAAAAGAGTATTTTCTTCATTTTTCTTGTGGGAACGAATCACAGCTCTAAACCTGTGATATATGGGGCTGTATAACAATGAAAGGACTTTTTTTCCCAAAAATAAAAGTGAACTGGGGCGAGAGGAGGTAGGGAGGAAAATGTACAACAATGAATGAATGAATATCCAGTTCTTTATAAATATTCATTAAAGTCTCAATCTTTAAAAAAATGTGACATATGGTGTATCTTGACAAAATGATTTACCAAAGGCCAATAGATCAGATTTATTACTTGAGGACCATTTCTTTGGTTCCGTTTTTGAAACTGTAGAAAAACCTGAATTTGCACATAAGTGTAAGCAGCTTTGGTGGTGCAGAGGTTACACACTTGATGGCTAACATGAAGGTCAACAGGTAGATGCACCCACTGCTCTGAGGACAGAAAGACCTGGCAATCTCCTCCTACAAAAATTTCTACCTACAAAAGCCCTGAGGTGAATTTCTACTCTGTTCTCTAGGGTCACTAGGACTTGGACTAGACTCTGTTGTATTTATTCAATAACAACTTATACAAACCAAATAGAATGAGACTTGAGAGTTTATTTTGCCATTTGTTTTAAAAATATCCATAGACATCACTTATAATTTTCATGTTAACATGCCCATTAAGTTTGTGAGACTAATTATCACACAATTTATATTTTCTCCTAATATTAATTTAATAGAAATCAGTTTAACAAATAACATTTGGCCTTTTAAAAAAGAAAAAGAATAGTTGAATTAAATCCCTAAACAATGCTTTTTGATGAAAGGAGTTATCTTTATTAATTTTTTATTTTCTTCTTTCTTATATTACTATTATTGTCTTACTACAGGTAAATTAGAAAATATAAAGAAGCAAAACATTCAGATCATGTCCTCTCACATGTGTTACTATTTTGACAGATAATTTTCTAGGACTGCAATATAAGACTATATTGTCTAATGTACTGTGATTTATTTTTTCATAAAGTATGTTTTAAGCATTTTTTCTAATCAAAATCTGCATGATAGCATCATCTTAATGACAATATATTAGTTATTGTAGTTTTTTTTTACTAATTCCCTATTATTGAACATATAGAACAAGGCTAAGGATATCGTGTTTCCATAACATCTTTGCTTTCTTTAGTACCTTCACTATACTTTTACTAAATAAATTTCTTTATTGTATATTTGTTCCTTGTTATATATTTACATACAGACAGCTGTAAATTTAAAAGCACAAATGTTATGTGTCAATAATTTATCACTATTTTTATCGAATTGTCATTTTCATTTATCAAGATTTTATAATTTTTATTTTTTTGTTAAATTGAAGAGATTTTTGGTTTTGTTTTTTGTTAAGTTGAAGAGGTAAACCCCACCTATTTATTGCCCTTCTTTTTGCTCACTTGTTCATTGCCATCAAGTGAGAACTGATTCATAGCTGACCCGTCTAGAGGCATTTCAAGTGCATGAGAGGAGAGCAGTGGTAAATTTGAACCACCTACTTTTGAATTGGCAGTGCAGGTTTCTACCCACTAGATCATCCAGAGCTCCCTTTTCTGTCTGTCTTATATCTTTATAAAGATTCTTAACTTTTTGCAATCTTTTATAGATAGATTTTTGTAGATACATAATTCTATAATTTTTAAAATTCTTTTTTCCTAAAAGTGTAAATTAAAATTTTACATGAAGAAATTGTTAACTTTACCATATTTGGTTTTGCCAATTGGTAGGAAATATGTGATTAGAACATCTAAGATATTTAGTGGGCTGCAAAATAAAACCATCTTATAACAGATAAGAGTTTCATTGTTCACAAGCTGGTATTTATGTGCCCTATTTCAAAATTTTTAAGCTGCTTTTGTAAAGAATAATGGTTCCACACCTTGTAATTATCAGTTAGGAAAGGGATAAGAAGAACAAGAAGTGAAGAGACATAATTAGTGAAATTACCAGTCTTAGCTCTATCAATGAAGTGGATAGATTCAAAGTAGACAGTCCATTTTCTCATAGACCTGTAGATCTTGTCAAGGAAAAAGACTGTAGAGAAGCAGACAAACCATACACCTTCAGATTTACCCAAGATCAGGAGATAAATGAGCAGGACACCCTCTTTCCCACAGGACACTCAGGTCTCTCTGAGGAGAAGCAATTTTATAAAGGGTGAGATGGAGGCAGGTCCAGTACTCTTTCTAAAGCATGTGGTTCCTGGTTCTGAACTTGTCTGCAACCTCTTGGTTACCTCTTCACAATAAGTACAGAAACTTGGTAGCTCAACAATATATTTCATGTCTGTTAAATAAAAATATGGGTTGTACCATATCTTTGTCTTCATTTCATTCTTTTAGTTGTTGTTGTGTACCATCGAGTCAGCTACAGTTCATAATGACCCTATGAACAATGGCTCTAATACCTTGCCCTGTCTTGCTAACTTCACCATCCCCAATACACCGGACCCCATTGCTGCAGTTACTCTGTCAGTTCTTCACCATCCCCAATACACCGGACCCCATTGCTGCAGTTACTCTGTCAGTTCATCTCTTCCAGAGTCTTCCTCTCTTGCTCTTACCTTCTGCCCTTGATATCCTTCCCCAAGGACTGGTCTCCCTGACAACATGCCCTAAGTATTTGAGATAGAATTTCAAGAATCTTGCCTCCAAGGAGCAACCTAATTTCACCCTCTCTAAAACAGCCCTGCTTGTTGTCTTGGCAGTCCATGGTATGTTCAGTACTCTTCCAGCACCACAGCTCAAAGACATCGATTTTTTTTTAGGCTGTTATTGTTACTCTTTAGTACTCTGTAGAGGCCCTTGACAGCAGATTTTCCCAGTGTAGCTTTTGATTTCCTAACTGCTGGTGCAAAGGATATTGATATTGGATCTGGCAAGATGAAATAAACCAATGTCAGTCTTTTCTCCATTTACCATGATGCTGCCTGTTTTGTTTTCTTGATGTTGAGATGCAATCCATATTGAAGGCTGCAGTTCTTTTAGTTTCTTTTTAATAGTTTGTGAAGGATACTTTGAGATATTGTCCTCTTTCCAGAACAAAAAGCTTGTAAAGTAGAAAGAGAACTCAAGAGAACTTAGCCTCTAACAGGGTTTAATAAAAAGCACTAGAACAGAGAAAAGAGTTTACATGAAGGAGAAGAAAATCCAGTGAATTTGGAGGGAAGAAAACATTTTTTTTTCATTTTTTTAAAAATTATAATTAAATTTTATTAGTTTTAATGAACATTTACAGAGATTTTGGATTCTCATTCATTCATTGTTGCAGTTTTCTCTACCCTCCTCCCCAGTTCGTTCTTCTCCCCTCCCCCCCCCCAAATGTCTGTTTTAATTGTCCAATTGCCACAGTGCTTGTCAAAGCCAGTTCGGATTAATCTCCTTTGTCAGTGGGTCCTTTGCCATTCCCTATCACTCCTCCCTGAGAGAGACTTCACCTTGATTCATAAGAAAAAGGGGATGGTGTATTCTCTTAGCTACTACCTGCTGAAGAGGGA
>NW_006399758.1:14882563-14900228 GCF_000299155.1 Elephantulus edwardii | reverse complement strand
ACATTGAGTCTTCCTATCCATGAGCAAGGGATATTCTTCCACTTTTCAAGATCTCTTTTTGTTTCTTGTAGTAATGTTTTGTAATTGGAAGAAAACATTTTTATTTTTTTAAATAGGGCATGCGACGTAGTAGTTACATCGTTGCTTTTCTGTCTACAGTTGTTTTGTGCCTATGGTATTGGATATTGCATTGTAACTTTTTTGCCTTTTTATATGCTATCAATTAAAACTCTGGGGATTGGGAAATATGATTGTTTCCAACTTTGCAGCTATTGTTGTTCTTGTTATGTGCTGTTGAGTGTCTTGAGACTCATTGTGACTCTGCTTAAAATGGCTCTAAACCCCGCTTTATCCTGTACCAACTTTATTGTCTCTGACATACCTACCCCCATTACCCCAGTCACTGAATCAATCCATCTCATTGAGGGTCTTCTTCTCTTTCACTGTCCCTTCACCCTCCCAAGCATAATGTCCCTCTTCAAGGACTGGTCCCTCCTTGAAACATGCCCATAGTATGTCAGGCGAAGTCTCAGAATGCTATCCTCCAAGGAACATCTTGGTTTCGCCCACTCCAGGGCAAGCCTATTTGTCTCCTAGCAGTCCATGCTATATTCAGTATTCTTCTCCAGCACCACAGCTCAAAGGCATCTCTTTCTGTCATCCCTAGTCATTGTCCAACTTTCTAATGCATAAAATGTAATTGCAGAGACTGTGACTTGGAGCAGGCAGTGCTAGAATTTACTGTTTCTGTTTCCTCATCCCCCCCTCCTTTTACATCTAGTGAAAGGTAGGACCTTAGTTTTGAGAGAAACAAATTATTTCTGTTTTTAGCCAATTGTGGAGTTCACTTTGAAGAAGTGAATTCCTTGCCTATATCTCATACCTTCCTATTTTCTAGTACTGTCCTTGATGTCTCTGCAGAGAGTTTATTGATCATCAGGCATCATGTTTGACTTCCATCAAACTGAATATCAAAATTTAACTTCGCACCTCTCTGTCCTAGAATTCTGACAGAAATCTCAGGGTGGCGCAAGGAGGGTTCCTTGACGTTCCATCAGCAAAGCTGCAGCAAGTCTATTCTCTGACTGGTAGAGCAGATGAACAAAGGGTCTTTTGAGACCTCTGAGTGATTTGTTTCAAAAGAGCAGATTATATTTTCAGTGCTACTCAGAAGCAAAGAACACTGATAGCATGATGGAAGTTGGTATTGTGAGCTTGTGCAAGTACAAAGCCAAGCAAAGTACTGAGGAGTTATTTCAGCCTTTGACTTACCAACATGTTTGACAGATGATCTACTCAATATGACATAAATAACTTTTACTCTTTTATATTGTAGGGACAACTGACTTGAAATCTGACTTTACAACATGAACTTAGCATCTCTCCTACCACAGGAAACAGTAAACTTACAATGATGATTCCAAATTGTATGGATAAAAGGAAATTCTGTTCAGTAAACTGTGGCAAGAAAATAAATGTGTAGGATTTTTGCAACAGACTTTTGTTAAAATATTATAAATAAAATGAAGTTGTATCACTTGACTGGTGAAACCCCAACTGTGAAGATAACTCACTGTTCCTTTCTAGCAAAATTCTGGTGATTCTAGACAATTGACGGTTGTGACCAAATTTATTTTTATTTTCGTTCTAATATCTAGAATTTGCCTGAAGTAGGCAAGTGTTAGAATGGAAGTCAACTGTCTGCAGTATGTTCTGGAAATTAAGGTTCATAAAGATTGTAGCTCTGTCCATTTGGGGAAAGGTGTTTGGAAAATAGTATAATAAAAGTTTTGATAAGTTTACCATTTTAGTACGCTCAGTCCAAACTTGTGTCTACACTGCGAAATAGAGCTTGAATGGGGCATCCCAGAACCAGTGCAGTGGTAGACCTTCTGAGTATTTTATTGCCCAAGAGCAGTGATGGTACAGGAAACCCTGTCATTCTGTGCCTGAAAAGGTGTCAGGCTTTGACAGATAGAAAGAGCCACACAGATGTACACGTACAGAGTCCCCCATGCCCTGGAAACTTAGCTTTTGTTTATTTTCCTTTAGGCTTTATTGCTCTCTCTTGGAGAAGAAAATAACACAAGTTCTAGCCCCCTCTTTGTATATAGTGTTGTTTGCTCTGTTAAAGAGATTGGGGTTCAAACTGGTGTGGAGAGAAAATAAATAAGGACAGAGGCTTGTTTAAAAGTAGAGTGTGAAGGTCTCACTACCCCTGGCGACCCAAGCCCTTATTATCTGCACCATGTTATAAAGTGGAAGTGATGCCACAACATTATCTGCATTTCCTTTGATCTACCTGTCTGTCTTTACAAATGCATAGCTGAACTCTTTTATTCTTAGTCATTTAAAACGTCCAAATTGCACGTCCATTTGTTTGTTGCCACCTATAGAAATGTATATCAAGAATCATTCCAAACAGTAGGGTTTTAAGAAAATATATAGTAAATTAAGAAAATATATAGTAACTTTTTCATAAGAATTTATGACTCTAATAAAAAATATCTTTGAACAGTGTACTTCCTAACAGATAACGATGAGTTGAAGTTCAAGAATAACTATTTTACCCTGTTCTGATGTTCACAGTTTTCTCTTAACCACTCTGCCAGCCTTTTCTCACTGCCTCACTTTTTAGTCCTTGTGGTTTTTTTTACATTTCTGCATTTTTCCTCAAATTGACTATTTCAAAGATTTTTTTTCCAGTTCTTTTGTCATACACTGTTTCAAGTGACAAGTGCTGAAAGCTGTGTATCACTCTCTCCAAATTGGGCAGTTGCAAGAATTAAACAGTAATCCATACAGATTAGTCTGCATGAATTTTTTGTTAAAATCTATAGAAATATATCAACTAAGGTAAATGTAAAAGGCTATGTAATTATTTTTTTTTAACCCGAGATAAAATTCTCTTTCAAAAGAAAAATGATTGCTGGGACAAAGAGGAAAACCTTGTCATTTGAAATCCTCGTTATAAGCAAAGAAGAAAGCACTGGTTTTTAATAGCCCATCTGGCCTTCAGAGGCTGTTCCCCAGAGAGCAGGCTGACTTCTGGCACATAGATCGTGCCCGATGATAGACATAGCCCATGGCAAAGAGGCCACTGAAGGAAAGCAAATGGGCTTCTGTGAAAATACACGGGGGACACACAGCATCCTGCTTGTGGAGTAAGTGCTAGAAAACACTCCCCCCAGGAGAAGTCCAGACAGGCCTCAGCAGGTCCGAGCGTTCGTACTCTGGCTGGGATGCAGGGTTTTAATGCAACTTCTTGTTCTCTGTGAAGTAGACCTTTGACACCTCCCCCCGCCCTTGATAAGTTTTTAAAGTGATGGCCAAGCAGTGTTCTTCTCCTGATTAAATCACTCAAGAACTTCAATGTTGTATTTTAAATCATGTTATAAATCTACAGAGACTATGCTCTTCTAAGGATGAAAAATTATCAGTTCTTGAGAAAAGCTATAGGGATTGGTTTGTTTTCAAGCCATAGTTGCTTCATACTTATACAACTGGGTGGCCCACGTAGGTTCTTCTGGCAAGACTGTTTCTTGTTTGTTACGGTTGACAAGAGGACCACCATTGCTCTGCAGGTGACCCCAGATAGTGACCAGAGAGAAGCGAATCTGCATGGTATGCTATCCCTGGCTACTTACATCATTTACTTTTAAATTGACCTCTACTAGCCTTAAAGTGCAGTTATTTTAGAAATAGTTTCCAGGATTTTAAATTCCCTTTCATAGGAGTACTTGTCTCTATGAATTTTTATTTTATTTTAGGTTAATTTTTTAACTCTTGTGGCCTAGTGGTAAGAAACTGCACTGCAGTCCCAAAGGCTTATGGTTTGAATCTGCCAGATTCTCTTCTGAGAAAGTGGACAGTCTCCACCTTTGCGATTTACTGTCTCTGAAAACTTATTGGAGGGTCAGCTATGGGTCGGTTCTGACTTGATGGTACACAACAACAATGAATTTCACTTTTCATAAAATGCAATTTATGTTAAAGCTGTTGTGTACCTTGAAGTGAAGTGAACTCAGAGCTGACCTTCCACCAGGTTTCCAGGGGCCTACATTGTATGGGAGAAGTTAATTTTTAGAATTAAAAACAAACAAACAAATAAACATAAAAACTCATTTGTGTTGAGTTGGAACTGAATCATGGCTGACTCTCCCACTGGTCTCCAAGGTCCTAAAATGCGTGAGAGAAGACTGTCCATTTTTCTCCCTCAGCACTGTTGACGGATGGAAACCATCAGAGACGTATCTTAGTTACTAGAGGAGACCACCAGAGCTCCTTAGTTAGACACAACAACATTTACCGAGACTCTGCATGTTGTTCTGGACTAATGGGAGTGGATATTTTTAGTTTATCCCTTGAGTACCATTTAAAGAAGAAGAACAACAACAACAATACATGAGGACAAACAGGGAACAAGAAACATTATGTTCTTACCTGATGTGGCACCATGAATGCAGATATGGAGCTGCTCAATGAAAGTGGTTAGATCCAGAGGAAATATGCTGAGATATAGTTCTAGTATGGGATTGGATAGCATCAAGTGTTCCAAGGAGGATATTAGAGAGTGGAAGGGGATGTAGGGGAAAGGGCTGGAAGTGGAAGATGATTCTTAATCATTTTTAGAAGAAAAGTATTTAGGAAAAGAAATTGTACTTTTCTTAAAAAGAATTTTTTTTTCTTTTACTTGTGATTTTAATGAAAGTTTACAGAAGAGTTAGACTTTCATTCCTTCATTGTTGCTCATTTTACCCACTCTCCCTTCCACCCCACCCCGTCCCCAGTTAACTTTTTTAAAAAAAATATTCTTTCATTATTATGCAGTTACCTCCCTACCTCCCTCTCTCCCTGCCCCATCCTCTTTTCAATGTACCTCTTATTTTGATCTGTTGTCATATGTATAATGCCTAATCATATATTTCTTTCAAATAGTTCTTTCCATCATCTGTTTCAATGAAAGTATTCATTATTTATCGCTTCTTTTCTTAGTTTCCCCCCAACTCCCATGTCAGTCCTGTTTTATAATAATGGTGTTATGCAGTATTTGTCCATTTTTGACAGAGATATTTCACTCAGCATAAAGTCTTCCAGGGCCACCCATGTTGTATAATATTTTATTAGTTCTTTGTTTTTCAGTGCTGCCTAGTATTCCATTGTGTGAAAAATCATAGTTTTCCTATCCATTCATTTGTTGATGGGCACTTGATTGCATCCATAGCTTTGTGATTTTTAATAATGCAGCTTAATTAAAAAAGGAAATTTCCCAAGATTCTTTATGTTGACAATGGCATATTAGCATACTGAGATGCAAGAAATGTTGTGATTGTTATTTTCATTTTAAAGATTGGAGAATGTGAGAATATGTGATATTACCCATGAAGAATATGTATGTCTATGTAGCAGAGACTTAGGGGTGGAGGCTGGGACTTCAGGTGGAGAATAAGTGTGTAGAGGAGAGGAATATGCTGACCACCTTCCTCTGTGGCTCCTCCCCACACAGTCATGTAAATTCAGGAGGAGGATACTGCATTCCTGGAAACCCATTTTATCAACTTTTGCTTGCCATACTTAATGTCAGGAGCTCTGATGGCATGGCGTGTTACATGTTGGGGTGCTAAATGAAATACTGGTGGTTCTAATCCACCAGTGACCCTGAGGGAGAAAGATAGACAGTTTCTTCCTGAAAAGACTTAAAACTTAGAAACCCTAAAGAGGGGTCACTATGACTTGGAGTCAGCGTGAAAGCAGTAGGTCCTGATGTTTGGTACTTCCTTTTATTCTCCTGCTCTCCCATCCTTCGAGACCTAGTACTCTTTTGCCAAGAAGGTTTTCCTGACTATTCTACTGCATCTTGAGTTAACTTCTCAGAAGGTTCCAAACTAAATCCAACTCCCCTGCCATCACGTTGATTCTGATTCCTGTTGTCCATCAGTTCCCAAGATTACAAACCCTATCAAAGGTAAACTGACTCCTCTTTCTCTGAGAGAGTGGCTGGTGCCCTCCAACTGCTAATCTTTAAATTCATCTACAGCTGTGCAGAGCTGCTGGAACAATAAACAGCCCCATTTCCCCGGAGCGGATTTTGACTTGTCGCAGCTTTCCATCCAGGTTCTAAGGCTGCAAATCTTAATGGATAGACTTTCTCATCTTTCTGGGGAATTTATATTGCAAACCTTTTCTAGTAGTCTAAAATGGAGAAAACATTGAAACTGTCAATTATTACATTTTGTTTGGATCAACAATCAACAAACAGCCTTGGTACCAGAAGTTAGGAAATCAGAAGACATATTGCATTGGGCAAGTCTACAGTCAGTGACCTCTCTGTAATATTGAAGAACAGTGTTGTCAGTTTCAAGACTAAGGTGCACCTGATTGAGGCCCTTGTCTTCTCAGTCACCTGCTATGTGTCAGAGAGCTACACAATAAATAAGGGTGACAGAAGGCTTGATGCCTTTATGAGCTGTGGTCCTGGATAAGAGTACTGAATATCCCATAGACTGCCCAAAACCCCCAAACAGGTATGTCCTGGAAAAGTGCATCCAGACTGTTCCTTGAAGGCAAGGATGACCAAGATTCATTTTTTGTACTTTGGACATATAGCTGGGCAAGGCTATTCCTTGGAAAGGGACATCATGCTTGGTCAGTGAAGGAGAGGAAGACCCACAATGTGATGAATTGACACTGTGACTTCAGCAATGGGCTCTATTGTCTCAGAGATGATGAGAATAGCACAGGATAGGGCAGGTTTCTGAATGACTATTCATAGGGTCACTGTGAATCATAATCAGCTTGAAGGCACCTAACAACAACCACTTACTAGGGCTCCTTCTGGGATGCCTCATTCAGTAGTAATTAATGTCATGTAATTTACCTCTCCCTGCGAGCAAAACTAAGCTAAGTAATTCTGCGTCTACTCTGTTTGCATTCTGACCATAAAACTAGTTGCCTTTGACTCATAGTGATTCCGTGTGTATCACAGTAGAAACAAATGGGGAGTGGGGGCAAAGAGAAAAGTGTGCAACAATGAATGAATGGAAATCCAAGTTTTTTGTAAACATACAATAAAAATCTCAAAAAAAAAAGTGTGCTTAAAAAACATTTCCAGTGGCTAGTTTTTCAGAGGCAGCTCACCAGACTTCTCTAAGGTGTCTGTCTTCTGGGTGAATTTTTATCTCTAACTTTTTCGTTTGCAATCAAGTATGTTACCAACTTGCCCCACCGAGGGACTCCATTATGAACATAAGTTATTTAAATTCATTTATTTAATTTATTTGACCTGCCACCCAGATCCTGAATAAAGAAAGCCTAGGCTCATCTAGGCCCTAGTGGGAGGCAGAATTTGATAAATTCAACCTTGTATGGCAAGTGACAAAAGAATAAGAAAATAACCACTGTAAAAAATAGCAGCTTTAGGGGCAGGAGGAGACTTCACAGTTTGGGGGCGTTTTAAAGGAGTAGTGTGGGTAATATGATTCAAGGCATCAAGAAAGGAAGAAAAGGTTTTTTAACAAACAAGTTAGTCCTGGAAAGGATGAAACCAAGCTTCTCTTTGAAGGCAAGAATTCTGAAGCTCTGTCTGATGTACTTTGGGCATGTTATAAGGGACCAGTCTTTGGAGAGAGATGTCATGCTTGGACAGTTGGAGAGACAGTGCAAGAGAAAAGAGGAAGACCCTGAGTGAAAGGACTGGGGTAATGGGGGTAGGTGTGTCAGAGACGACAATGTTGGTTCAGGATAGAGCAGGGTTCAGAGCTTTATACATAGGGTCACTATGAATAACAACAACTGTAATATTCATATTTGCTCAAAAATTAAAAAGAAAATAAGGAAAGAAAAGCTAAATAAATACTCATTGGACTTATTTCCATCGTTTTTACTTAGAAGACATACATTTTACTGGTATAATGGAGTATAGTTATTAAAAAGTAGAGATGATATTTTTGAACTTTAGTTTAAAATATACAAAGAATATTAAGCACAAGACCAAGAAGCACCTTGTAGAAGGTTTTAAAAGATCTGTGATTTTGGGGGAAAAAAATCCAACAAGATAAGATTTTTTTTTAACTTTTTATTGTGATTTGAGTAAATGTCTACAAGGCATATTTGTAATGATCTAGTCGGTAAGAAATTAATTTCCCAACCCAAAGTCATATAGTTTAAATCCACCAGCAACTCCACAGGGGAAAGATGGGCAGTCTCCTACTATGTGAGTCACAGCCTCTCAAAACCTGCTAGAGGGTCACCTGTGAGTTAGTTCTGACATCACAGCATTTCACAATCACAGCAAATATCATGGGCTTGGGACAGCTTATAAAATCACGTTGACTTTATTTTCAAGTACACCTGAACCCAAAATATAGTGGAAAGATATCCTACCAGAATATGAACCTCCCCAGGTGCCCTGTTAAGATAGTTGTCAGCATTCTAAGATACTACTTACCTTATCCTACCTGGCGGGTGACTGTTAATTCAGGGATGAGAATAGCACGGCTGTAGTAATGTTATAGGAAAGCACCCAGCATCTCTGGGTGCTGAAAAATGTAAAGTAGTCATCTGTTAACTGAGATTTTCAAACCCCTCAGAGGTAGCTGAGAAGAGAGGCCTGCCTTTCTACTTCCAAAACAACCAGCCATTGAAATCCTCCCAAAGAGCCTGGTTTTACTCTGACACACTTGGCATAATCATGAGTCAGGTTTATCTCCATGACAAATGGTTTTGGGTTTCCATATGAAACATTTCTAATCCAGAAAGCGATACTGTGTGATACTTTTACAATCTAGTTATTATTTCCACCTCCATTATCTCAGATTATTTCTGTTATTACCAAGTGAGATAATTAGCCAAGGACCTTTAAACTGAATTTCCCAGAAGAGAAAGTAGGAGTTAAGGAGGGTGGGGATTTTCTTTGCCCAAGGCCTTGGAGTTTGAGAGTAACTTTGACTCCACTTGTGGGTCATCATTTGTCCAGGACACCACATCAAAGTCACCTTTTGGGTTTTCTCATCCAGTAGATTCAATGCAAAGGAACTCTGGTGGCCTAGAGGACAAGGAGTTGCACTGCCAATTCATAGGCAGATGGCTTGAAAGATAAGCAATCTTCTCCTGTAGGTACATCATAAGGAAAATCTGGTGGCACAGTCTATAGGGATTTGCACCTCTCTGGTGCTTCGAACTCACCAATAGCTCAATAAGAAAAAAGATGAGCTGTCTCCTCCATGGAGATTTATAGCCTTGGAAAACTGTTGGAGGGTAACTATAACATGGTCCCTACTCCGTGGCAGTGAGAGAATGAGTGAGTGAGGTAGGTAGTGTGCCCACTGTTGATACTCAGCAGCTAACTTAAAGGTCAGTTGTTGAAACCTACCAACTTCTTCGTGAGAAAAGAATGTGGCATTCTGTTTCTAGAACGATTAAAATCTTAGATATTCTGGAAGACATTGCAAATTATCCTTTATGTCCTATATGTAGGGTCTCTGAGAGGGGGAGTGAACTTAATGGCAGTGGTTTGCTTTGGGTTTTAATCTGTTGCTTGCTGTCAAGTTGATTCCAACTCCCAGTGACCTTATGGACAGAGCAATCCTTCTCTGTTTGGCTTCCAAGGATGTATTCTTTATGGAAATAGACAGCTGTACCTTTCCAATAGATCAGCTGGGATATTTGAAGAGCTGACCCTTTGGTTAGCAGCTGAGGACTTAACCGTTGCACCATTGGGGTCCTTTATATACGGAAATAGACCTGTATAAAACCCAGGCCATTTTTAAACTCTAGGTCAATGTGGATTCTCAAGCCACACCCTCCTCTCCACTTCAATAATACTGATTCTGTGTAATAGTAAGGTACTTTTTAGCAGGCACCTCCAAATGATTATGGTTAAGTTTTCCATATTTTGAAGGCTCTTAAAAAAATCAACAGCATCAACAAAACTCTAGAACACAGAAATTACAAAAACAAATAGCTTGTTACTTTGAGAGACTATATTGTGGACATTAAGAGCATCAACTCTGCAATCAGAAAGTCTGTGTTAATAACCCAGATTAGCTACCACTTCTCCTTTTCTAACCTCAGGTAGTTTCTTCATCTATGCAACAGAATAGCAATAATTAATATTACTTATATTTTATAATTATCTAATGTAGTCAGTGTGCTGAGTATATAATTTGAGAAACTGCCATTAGGAATGTGGGAAAACTCATTAATAAAATGTGGAGTACAGATGGCACAACTTTCCTCACATAAAGTGAAGATGACTTGAAGAGCTTACTGAAGAAGAACAAAGACTACAGCCGTCAATATACATTTCAGCATTAAGATGACAAAAGTTCTCACCACGGCACAAATAGACAACATCATGATAGATGGAGAAAAAAGAATAGATGTTTTCAATAATTACATTTTGTTTGGATACACAGTAAATAAATCAAATAGCAAATAGTAAAGAAATTAAAAGACATGTTAATTGGGAAAATCTGCTGTCAAAGACCTCTCCAAAGTGCTAACAAGCAAGGATATAAGTCTGAAGACTAAGGTATACCTGATCCAAGCTGTGGTCTTTTCAGTTGCTTCCTAGGCATATGGAAGTGGGACAGTGAAAAAAGGAAAAATTAATGCCTTTGAATAGTGGTGGTGGTGAAGAGTTTCTAATATTCCATGGACTGCTAAAAGAACAAACAAATATCTCTTGGAGGAAGTACAACCAATATGCTTCTTAGAGGCAAGGATGGTGAAACTTTGCTTCACTTACTTTGGGCCTGTTTTGAGAAGGAATCAACATTTGGAGAAAGGAATCATAATAGGAAAGGTAGAGATTCAGCAAAAGAGAAAATGACTTTCAAGGAGATGAACTGGCAAGTTAACTGCAACAATGGACTTGAACATGACAGAGATTGTGAGGGTGCAGGATAGGTTAAGACTCAGATCCATTGTTCAAGGGTTTGCTGTGACTCGTAGTCAAC
The DNA here is from genome assembly GCF_000299155.1 of Elephantulus edwardii. Taxonomy (NCBI): domain Eukaryota; kingdom Metazoa; phylum Chordata; class Mammalia; order Macroscelidea; family Macroscelididae; genus Elephantulus; species Elephantulus edwardii. Next base: position 14,889,270 of record NW_006399758.1, on the reverse strand, counting down.
TCAATGATACCTGTCTAACAACAACAAACGATGGTGGTGTAGCCTGTAGGGAATTGTGCTACTAACTCAAAGGCAAAGCCTTTGACTGATTTGAAAGCACTAGTAGATCCACTGGAGTGGGGTGGGCAATCACCCCCATGTGATTTCATCTCCAAAAAACTGTTGGAGGGTTAGGAGTTCATTTTTATTTTAAGGCAATGAATGAATGAGTATGACTTCAAGGGATGATTTAAGGAATCCAAGATTTATAATGTGTAAAATATTTTCTTTGAACCTGACATAGAGTAAGCACTTGAAAAGCTTTTACTTACTATTATTTGTACCTATCTATTCTAGGGAGCTCTGGTGGCACAGTGGTAAAAAACTGCACTGCAGTCTGAAAGGTACACGGTTCAAACCCACCAGTTGCTCCCATTCCTATACATGAGAGATACATCGGTACTCTCTATCCGTGTGATTAACTGCCTCTGAAACCCTCTCCTCCCAGCTATGAGTTGGTTCTGACTTGATGGCACACAATAACTGCATTCTATTTTAAAACTAATACATTGTTTATTCTTTAGAATAACTCTGGTATCTTTGTAGTGAATTTTAGAATATCCCACAAAACAAGACAGGGTAGAGGTAGAAGAGGCAATAGAGCATTATACAGACTATGAAAACAGATCCGTGTTTAAATTTCACTTTCACTCAATGGATCATGCGTTCATTACTTTAACCCTTTGTTGCTTTTTCTGCTAAATGGAATAATAACATTTGATGTAATGCTAAGTTGTTGTGGAATTTTGATAAAAGAGTGACATATTGCTCAATGACTACAGCCTTCACTTCATTTTTCTATATAAAGAAAACAAATATTCTCCCAACTGGACCAATAAAAAACATCATGACAAACAAAGCAAAGATGTCAAGGATTTAATTTTACTTTGATACACACTCAGCTTTTATGTTCACAGCTGGCAAGAGATCAAACGACATATTACATTGGAGAAATCTGCTGCCAGGGACATCTTTAAAGTAGTAATGAACAAGGATTTAATTCTAAAGACTAAAGGGCATCTGGCCCAAGCCGTAGTTTCATCAATGGCTTTATATGCATAAAGTGAAGGATTCTATGGGCATAATATTGAAGGACACAGGAAAGATAAAAAGAATACAGAGTTACTAAAAAAGAATTTCTTCACTCAGCTTTCAAATAAATAAAAAACATCATCCAAAATTCAACTGATCCAAGCTGGAGACTAACCCTCAGGCAGAACCCAATCAACTTTTGATAATGGAGCCAGTGGTAATGAAGGAGAAAGTAGAAGCTGCATTGGAGGCACTGACAAAAAAAAATTAAGGCCCTAGGAATCAATGGAATACCAGTTGACTTGTTTCAGTTAACAGGTGGAGCCTTGGATGCACTCCCCAGTCTATGCCAGAAAATTTGGAGAACAGCTGTGTGATCAACAGAGTGGCAGAGGTCTATATTTATTCCCATTCCCAAGAAAGGTGATCCAATTGAATGTGGAAACTATTGAACAATATCATTAATATTACATGCAAGAAAACTGCTACTGAAGATCATTAAAAAATGGGTAGAATAGTACACAGGTAGGGAACTGCCAGAAGTTCAAGCAGAATTAAATGAGGCCATGGCACCAGGGAAATCATTGCTGATATCAGATGGATACTGGCTGAAAGTAAAGAATACCAGAAGAATGTCTATTTGTGATTTATTACCTATGCAAAGGTATTTGACTGTATAGATCATAACAAGTTGTATCTGACATTGAGAAGAATGGGAATACCACAGCACTTAATTGTGCTCTTGTGGAACCTATAATTGTATCCAGAGGCTGTTCAGAGCACGTGAGCACTGTATGGTTTAAAATTGAGAAGAGAATACATCAGGGTTGTATTCTCTCTCTTGATCTATTCAGTCTGTATGCTGACCAAATTGTCCAAGAAACTGGACTCTGTGAAGAGGAATGTGGCATCAGGATTGGAGGGAGACTCATCAATAATCTGTATTATGCAGATGACACAACCTTGCTTGCTGAAAGTGAGGAGAACTTGAAGCACTTGTTGCAGAAGATTAAGGAATGCAGCCTTTGGTATGGATTGCATCTCAATATCAAGAAAACAAGGATTCTTACTACTGGACCAAAAGGCATTCAATTCCATGACACCTAACAACACCAACAATATATAAAAATGTATTAATCTGTCCTAAACCATTTTAGGAGGTCTTATATATAACTGAGAACCAGTGGTAAAGTCCAAGCTGCAGTGAGGCATTAGTGAAAATTGATGAATAATGTAATTCTGGAAGGAATTGTTGGAATACCAATTGGAATATCCTAAGAAGTGGATAAAGTACTGGATCTGCTCTCTCATCCATGCCAAGAAATTAGGAAAACAGCTGCCTTACCAGCTGATTTGAAGAAATCCCTATTTGTGTTCATTCCAAAGAAAGATGATTAACAAAAGTATGGAGGTTATTCAACAAAGTCATTAGTATAGCACACAAGTAAAATCTTGCTGAAGATAATTTTAAAACTATTACAGTATTATATTGAAAGGGCACAGCCAGAAATTCAAGTCATATTCAGAAAATGATGTGGAATGATGTGTCACTGCTGACGTAAGTTGGGTCTTGACTGAAAATAGAAAATACCAGAAGGATGCTTACCTGTGTGGGGTTTTTTCCTTACCTGTGTTTTGTTGACTATGCAAAAGTGTTCAATTTTGTGGATCATAACAAAATATGGATAAGATTTCAAAGAATGGTTATTCTAAAAAACTTAGTTGTGCTCTTCTGAAAACTCAAACAAACAAACAAAAAATTCTTTGCCACATAACCTGAGCCATCTCATAGATGATCCTCCATTGGGATTCTGAGGCTGTAAATTGCTTGGGAGGAGATTGCCTATCTTTATGCTATGGAGCAACCAGTGGATTCCAACCACTTCAGAGGTATGGCCTTTAGATTAGTGGCACAACTCCCTATAACGATGCCATCAGTGTTCCCTCTTGTGAAACCTGCACGTAAATTAGGGGATAATTATTCAAACTGAAAGGGGTTAAAGGTGTGTGTCATGGGTATATGCTTTCACCATATTTATACAATTTATATTTGGAGCTGGGCTACATGAAGAGGAAAGTAGTATCAGGATTAGAGGAAGCTTCATTAACCTCTATTGAAGATAGCCATGTCTAATGAGATAAGCAGATTACATAAGCTTGCTTGCTGAAAGTAAAGAGAACTTGAAGTACATACTTAAAATATCATAGATTATAGCATTCACATTGGGTGATTCCTGAACATAATAAAACAAAAAATCACAGTTGGAGTTATCATAATAAATGGGGAAAAAAGATTGAATTGAAGAATTTCCTTTTTGATTAAAAAGAAAAACAACACAATGTTCTTGGAAGCAGCACAGTATCAAACAGTGGATTTCATTAGACCAATCTGCTGCAAAAGACCTCTTTGAAATGTTAAAGAGCTGAGAACTGAAACACCTTTGGCTCAAGCCAAACCATTTGCAGTGGCCTCAAACAATAAATAATAAAGACTGAAGAAATTTCAGCTTTTGAATTGAAGTGTTGTCAAGAATACTGAATATGCTCTGAGGAGAAAGAACACAACTTTCTCGGAAGTACAGTCTGATCCTTCTTAGAAGGGAGGACATCTTTGTCTCAAGTACTTTGAACATATTATTAGAAGGGACCAATTCCCTGGAGAAGAACTGCTTTGGGAGGTAGAGAGTGGAAAAAAAGAGGTTGACTGTCAGTGAGGCAGATTGATACAGTGGCTGCAACACATAGCAACAATTCTAAGGCCAGCACAGGACAAGGCAATGCTTGGTTCTTCTGGTGGCCTAGTGTTAAGAAGCTGCGTTGCAATCCCAAAAGCACACAGTTCAAATCCACCAAGTGTTCTCACCAAGGAGAAGAATGGGTAATCTGTGTAATTTACTGCCTCTGAATACCCAATGGAGGCTCAGCTATGGGTTGGTTCTGACTCTATGGTACACAACAGTGAGCCAGAACGGATTCCAGGACACTTAACACCACCAGCATAGCACAGGTACCTAAATTCATGTGTCTGTATCTACCTATTGAGACTCAATAATCAGTAACCCAGCAAGAGGACAGTGGATAGGAAGTGAGTTTCTAGGCTTGGCTGAATTGTGATGGTAAATAAAAGTTAACCAAGACATGACAGAGACAAAGTAAAAGTTAAACAAGACATGACAGAGACAAAATAAAGAGTTGCAAAGGGTAGTATTGGAATAGAATTTGCACGTGGGTGAGTTGGGGTTAGTGTTATTGCAAAGAACCAAGAAGAAGAAAAAAAACAAACAAACATGAGGACAGAGCAAATAGGATCTAAAATTGAAGGCATATTAAAATGTTTGCCTTTTATCCTGGGTGATTAGAAGCCACTAAAGTTTACTAAGCAGGGGATTTACATACCAAATATGATGGTTCTGCTCCTATGTAGGAGAGTGGAGGGAGAAGATGGATAGGCATGAAACTAATAAAAGAGGCAATTGCAGTAATCTGAAAGGTAGATGCTGGTGGCCTAGAATGCTAGCAGCTCCCTTTGCTTAAGTCCCATGTTGGGGGGAGTGAGGGCTTGCGCAAGTGGAGCAGTCCTACCATTACGATTTGGGTGGTGAAAAATTAATATTGCTTAAGCTTGTACTTTGGTACTCCACCTCTCCCTGAGATAAGTTAGATCCTTTTGAGAGTTGAATTAAGGCCCTAGGCCACTGGGGTCCCATTAAATGCTTGCTTTAGAATACTAAATAGAATGGAATCTCAGCCTGCAGGCAGCCAGCAAATGAATATAACTTATGTTGAAGTCTAGCTAACATGCAGTCTTAGAAGTGGCATTAAGTTTGGGAGCTCACTTGGGTACTATAGGAGAACTGAAGTATGATTTACTTGGTCATACCCAAGTGGCTTATATGTGCTAATATAACTTCCATGTTTTTTTTCTACTTTGTTCCTGGGAATAATTTATGATATGGAAATACTCATTTTTGAAACATATTTTCTATATCTTACACATTTTCTTGGTGAGAAGGGATTACTGAGTTCAGTATTTATAGTTCAAAAAATGTGTAGTTTAAATGAAAGTAACAAGTCATAAAACAAAGTATTTTTTCCTATTAAATGTATATAATAACTATAGTTTAAAAAACCCCAAAGCTGTGTTGCTAGTTATGACTTTATGGACAAGACATTTCCATTTTTTCTCTTGCAGAGTTTAAGAATTCTCATTATTAGTTTGCTTCACATTTAACATTGGGTAAATAACTAATTACTCACTGATAGAAAAGTATAGAGAGTCTTAGTGCCTGAGGTTTAATCTAAAATAAAACTAATATTATTCAGATGAGATGAGTCCTTTGACAACTGAGACTATATTTTAGTCATATTTTCATCCCCATGTAATTATCACCACAGGTTTGGTATATATGTTTATGTTACCATATGCAAATGAACATTAAAATGAGATGCTTTCACATTTGAGGCCACAATATTCACAATAGAATAACTATTCACTATGAGAAATCACCTTATTTATGATAGGTGCTCTGGGAACTTTCAACAATTAATACCCTTGGAATACTTAAATGAAGAAACTCAAATCTGAGTCTGTATGTTAGATAAGAAAATATTAAATTATCCTAGGAAATACCCATAACAACAACAAACAACAGGAAATACCCACATTATTGATAAACATAGCAGATTCTTGGAAAAGATTTGCAAAGTTCATAGATATTTAATTTGTAAACAAGGAAAGAACTTTTAGTATTTACTTGCCCTGCGACCTCTTAAGTAATTAACTTGTTTTTTTACTTTGGGCCAGTTCTTAAACATTCAGCTCACTAACTCCACTCACTAAGATCGTGTCAAAACAGATTTAAAATTGATGCTCCAGTGGGTTTTACAGGCTGTAAATTTTGAGGGAGGAGATTGCCCATCAGTTTCCCCTGGAACCATTTGATTTGAACCCTGAGAGGGAAACATGCTTTAGGGTAGCAGTGCGATTCCCTATGGACTGTACCACCAGAGTTATATCTTAAATATTCACTAGCAAGAAAATATTTAAGAATACATGTATACCACATTTAAAGCTTAAAGACACTGCAAAAGATTAGTTTCTATTGACAGCTGTTTCTTTAAACCTATAAAACGTGTATTTTCCATACTAGCCATTTGCCATAAATTTTCATTAAAGGGGGGAAAATGTCTTTTCTTTCTGAAAACAAAAGTAATAATGGGAGTGGGTATAATATTTAGAAAGTAAAATTGATCTAACAAAAATTAAGTGATGAAAGGTGTACCCCATCGGAAACAACATCTTGCACATTTTATGCATTAAAAATATTTTGAAATTTTTTTCTTTTTTAAAAATTCTTTTTATTTTAAAATGGCTTCCACACAAAATTTGTATACATTGTGTTTTGTTTAGATATAGTGTGTTTCATATACTCCTCCATTCATATTATGTTTCATTCGATCATCCCCACACATTGTTGTTGTTGTTATGTGCCGTCGAGTCGTTTGCGACTCATAGCGACCCACAGCATCCCTAAACCCTGCTCTGTCCTGTGCCAACCGCACCGCCTCTGACACACCCATCCCGATTACCCCAGTCACTGAATCAATCCACCTCATAGAGGGTCTTCCCCTCCTGC
>NW_006399758.1:14832963-14881223 GCF_000299155.1 Elephantulus edwardii | reverse complement strand
TTTGGATGTGCATAGGGATTTGAGTCTTAGAAGATCCCATTCATCTATGTTATCTTCTCCTGGTTGTAGGTTTTCCAGGATACTGGGAAGACTGTAAATATATTTTAAGATTATAAAATAGGCTTTTGAAATTTTTGTTTTTTAAAAATTTTATTCACTTTGTTATTATTGAGAATATCAGACAGTAAAAGTTGCTATTTCAATAGTTTCTAAGGGTACAATTCAGTGATATTGATAAAATTTTCATTGATTCTTAGCCTTCTCTTCTGAGTTGTTCCTCCCCAATTAGCATGAATTCCTTATGCCCTACGAGTCAGATCTAATTTTTAGAGTTATGTTGTAAGTTTGATCCCACGTAGAGAATCTTGAAATAGTACAATAATTTCTTACCAGTTAATGGAAACTAATTCTTGGTTTTAAGACTTAAGGGGATATTTTTATTTAAGATTTAAAATTATCTTGGGCTTAAAAATGATTTGTCTGGAGTCAATGAGGATTTGGAATTTTGTTTTGCATTCCCTTCCCTTTAACCAGGATTCTCTACTTTAGAATCTTTGATCAAAATATCCAGTAATGATGGCCAGGTACTAGTTCTTATCTCATTGAAAGGAGGTAGTAGTTCATGGAGGTGTTTACTCACACGTTCCATTTCCTCCTCCTAGTCCTCTCTCTCTTGGATGATAGTTTTCAAGCTTTTAAGATCGCAGGAACTAGATCTTAGAAACTAGGAACTAGAAATTAGGAACTTAGGAACTAGAAAGTAGAACAGAAGCACTAACCTGTTCATTAAGGCAATGAATTGGGATGTCCCCTGAAACTATGACCCTGAACCTCCAAACAAGACACCTGAATCCCATGTGAGACTTGCTTCTAATTAAGCAGCCTCAGCAGTGTCTATCTCTGCCTCCCTTTGTCTGTGTTGTTGTATTTCTACTATCCAACTTTTGCCAGAAGGACATCATGCTTGGGAGGGTGGAAGGACAGCACAGGAGAGGAAGACCCTCGATGAGGTGGATTGATGCAGTGACTGGGGTAATCGGGGTGAGTGTCGGAGACGGTGCACAGGACAGAGCAGGGTTTAGGGATGTTGTACATAGGGTCGCTATGAGTGGCAAGTGACTCGATGGCACATAACAACAACAATCCCAGTAGTCAGCTGTGCAATTCCACCCTTCTGCCCTCAGTGAGATTTCTGCCTTTACCTCTTAACTCCTTCCATGATCTTCTTCTTTACATTGCTAAGTAGTTTGAAATATTTTCCCATGGCTTTATTATTTCAACAATTCCATAGTATTTTACCTCATGAATAACACTTATTAAAAATTTCAGAGATGCTTTCTGTGTTTTGTTGTTGGAAATAACACTAAACAATGTTTTTACTAATTATCTCCTTGTATAAATTTATAATTTTATTTGTTTACTTGGTGTTTTGTTTGGTTTTTCCTTAGAACGCAGTCTTTGCAGTCAAATTACTTGGTTAAAATGTATGCAGAATTTCTCAGTCATTGACCAGCTAGCTCATCAGAGCTCCTATTCAGTAGTGTTGGAATAATGTAAATATTGTAAAGTTGGGGTCCACACTGGATTCTGTTCGTTCCTGAACACATACTAGACACTCTACCTAGACAGCAAGGCAGCATGTGTATTTTATAAAACATTGGTCGTGTTCTTCTTTAATCTTTGTTGTATCAAATTTTTCAAGGGTTGGATTTCACTCTTCTGAGACATGAAGAAATGACTTTTCCAGTTGTTCATAATAATAACTTCATAAGTCTAAAACATTTTAAGTTCTTGGATATGGCTTTATCATTTCTGAGCTAGAAAGAACTTTGTAGATCACCAAATCTGATGCCGTCACTTTACATTCAACATACTTCATAAAAAATATGAAAAGTTCTGGTGTATTTTACAATTTGAAATAGAAAGTTAAGTGTCTTAATGTTTTTATACAAATAGACTATTTTTTAGGTATAGTGGGGCACTCATGTAGTCAAAAATTTAAAGCTCTTATTCAGTCTTTTGTAATCCATTGAAATTAAAATTGACAATCATTTTAAGAAAATAGATGTTTAGTCATAATTTTAGCCAGTGCTCTCCAGTATTGAGAATAAGTCAGATGCATTTGCAGTGAAATCCAGCTCTGCCCCATCAAACTGATTTTTCCGGTGGCTGCATTATTCTGTGTAACCTGTTTGTGTTTAATTTTTTTTAGGTAGCAGTTTTACAACGTCATCGGGATTATATACAGGAAATAATTCTCTGACAAATTCCTCTGGTTTTAACAGTTCACAGCAGGTAATTTAAAGCGAAATTAACTTTTGAAATGTTTTCAAATGCAAGAGATAACTTTCCTTTATTTTAAAAAAGTGTGTTTATTTTATACCATAAGTGAGCATGTTCTTAAACTGTTTAATAATGGGCTTTCCATCCTTCTTCCCTTAAAAATATCCTTAGCACAGTCTTTTATAGTTATATATTTGGTTTTCAATTGGATTTAATTGTACCTAGTAATATATGATGGAACAGAAGAAATATGATAAATATTTCTAAGTCTTCCAAAAACTTTTTAAGTCTGAGTGTTTCAGGCATGGAAATATTTTACTTCTGTGCCTTCCTGGATGAATTTGGAGAGGACGCAGAAACAGATATGTTTGCAGTTTTACTTTAAAACATAAGAAATAGGTAGCAGTTTCTGACATATCTCTGTGATTTGCTTTGGTAGGATTATCCATCGTACCCCAGTTTCGGCCAAGGTCAATATGCACAGTATTATAACAGCTCACCGTACCCATCACATTATATGACAAGCAGTAATACCAGCCCCACAACGCCATCCACAAATGCTACTTACCAGCTTCAAGAACCACCATCTGGCATCACCAGCCAGGCCGTCACGGATCCCACAGCAGGTAAACATTTGCATTTTATTAGTCCTACCGGCTCTATTCCTGGTGGTTTAAATGCATTCTTCTGTCGTCATATATTTGTGCAGTGGTTGCAGTTTGGACAAGACCTAAAGATATATGTCTAGCAGCACATTAGTGTGACATCAATTTAATTTTCACTGTTGTTTAAAAATTTTCAGTGTAACTATGTAAACTTCAAGAGTACAGCCATTGGCTAGTTGATTTATAAATATATCCATTTTCAACATGTATGCTGCTTTTTAGATGCATAATTAATTATATATACTCAGCTATAATTATTTATCATCCTAATGAATCATAACTGACTGGTACCAAACACTGAATGTGAAAATTAGTAACTCACCTAGAATTTCCTGTTTCTCTTTTTCAAACAATTACTTTTTTCATCAAAGTAATGCATTGTTCATACATAGTTTTAAAAAGTTCCCACTCATACTCTACTATGAATTTCATGGCCAAGTGTCTGAATGTGGCTCATAGTCACACCTTCTGCACAGCCTCTGGAAGACTCCAGCAAAAGTCTCCCTATCTCTGGAAATATTCCCAGTATCTTAGATACTTCTCCTCCCCCTCATGATTTCTTTCTAAAACTTTTAATTTAGATCCTTAGTCTCCTGAATTTATCTATTTCTATATTTCTAATCTTCACTACTTTTTTTTTAAAAAAAAGAAACGAAACCAAACAAAAATAAAACTTTCTCTTTTTAAATCATAGTAAATATATATATAGCAAGACATTTGGCGTTTCAGCAATCTTTGCATGTACATTTTAAAGAGATTCATTTTTCTTCCCCATGTTGGTCACTATATCAGCTCCTAAATTATACCACCATCATTAATTGAAGCTGAATGTCTCCTAAGCATTGAGTACTCCTCCCCTCTTTCCTACCCCCAGTTTGTAAACACTAAAAAATGTATGTTGATCTCTCTGCTTTTGTCTAATTCAGATAATTTGCATTAGTTGTGTCACACAGTATTTTATGACCTATTTATTTCAAGGTTCTTCCATGTTACATGTGTTAGACCTCTAGTTCTCTTTAATAACAAGTAATATATAGTTGTATTTGGACCACATTTTGTTTGTCTGTAATATCTGTTAAAAGACATTCAGGCTATTTCTATGTTTTGGCTTTTGTGAATGGCATGGCAGTGAACATTGATGTGCAGTTGTCTGCTTGCATTCTTGCCTTGAATTCTTTGAGTTAGTTACCTAGAATGAAATTTCTAAATCATGTGGTAATTCTGTATTTAACATTTTTGAGGAGTTACTACACTGTATTCCGCTGTAACTGTGACGTTTTGCTGTCCCGCTAGCAATGAATGAGGGTTCTAGTACCACCACATCTTCATCAATAACTGTTGTTTTCTACTTATTTAAAATAAAAACCATCCTAGTTAATAGGAACCAATGTGGCATTTTTAAAAAATTGGCATTTCCCTAATGACTGAAGAATAAGGGTGACAGACGAAGAATTGATGAAGTGGTAGTATTGGAAAAGAGTACTGACTGTCCTATGACTACCAAGAGAACACACAGATATGTCCTGGGAAAAGTGTAGCCAAGTGCTTGTTGGAGGCAAAAATGGCCAGCTTTGCCTCTCCTGGTTTGGATATGTTGAGAAGAGAGGCTATTCCTTGGAAAGGGACATCATGGCTGGAAAGGTAGGAGAGAAAGCCCTCAGTGAGATGAATAGACACAGTGACACATTCTTCCCAGTGATGAATGAGCTCAAGTGGGTTGGAGATGATGAGGATGGCACAGAATAGGGACAGTGTTTCTTTCTTTTGTTCACAGGCTCACGGTGTGTCGTAGTCAACTAGATGACACCTAACAACAACAACAATGACTAATTAGAGAAATTACATAGCTCTGGTGGCCTTGTAGATAGGGAGTTGTACTGCCAACTCAGAGTCAGGTAGTTTGAATATACAAAGACTTTACAGGATTGAGCAGTCTCCTACCGTGTGGATTCTAGTCTTTGAAAACCTGCTCACCTGAGTTTGTTCTGACTCAATGGCAATGAATTGGGTTGAATTGTCTAATAGTATTAGATGAGTAATGATGTTGAATATATGTTCATGTTTGTTGGTCATGTATAGCTCTTCTTTGGGGAAACGACCCTTCAAGGCTTGTGCTCATTTATGTAAAAAAATTTCTTTTTATTGATTTGCATATAAAATTCATATACATTGTATTTCATACTTTCCTTCATTCACATTGTGCAATACAATCGTTCCCATAGGTTGTATTTTATAAAATTAATCACCATTGAACTATGCCCACCATTTCCTCACTTTTCAGTTCTGCATCGAATCTTTCTCATTTCCTTTACCTTCTCCCTCTACTTATCAAATTGTGCAATGCTACGATTTTCCCCACCCATTCAATTCCTGCCACTCCCACCCCACCCCTCCTTGAACCCCATGCACATTTTGCTAGTTATACTTCTATTTTTTACAGTAATAGTCTTATGAAGTATTTGTCCTTATGAGACTGAAATCGTTTACTCAGCATAATGCTTTCTAGTCCTCCCCCAATTTAGGTAGTATATTTCTAAATTAGTGCTCCTTAGTGTTACGTAGTATTCCATTATGGGAATGTACCACAATTTCTCAATCCATTCAATTGTGGTTGGACATTTAGGTTGTTTCTGTGTTCTTGAAATTGTGAAAAACACTGCTGTGAACATTGGATTTGAATTGTTTAGAATTTTTCAAATGTAAGAGTTCTTTATTCTGGATATGAAACCTTTAGCTAATATGTTATTCTTGGTGAGTACCATTGAGTCAGAATAGACCCATAGCTGACCCTCCAGTAGATTTTCAGAGGCAGTTAATTTCTCAAGAGGAGATTGCCCCTCCTTCTCCCACAGAGCATCTGGTGGATTTGAACTGTGTGCCTTCAGATTTACAGTGCAGGGTCTTCTTCCAATATGTAGATTGTCTCTTTACTTTTCCGATAAACAGAAGTTTTTCATTTTAAAGAGGTTCCATGCATCCATTTTGTCTTTTGGTACCTGTGCTTTAGATATCAAATCTAAGACTCCATAGCTAAAATGAGGCCCCAGTCATTACCTCCATGTTTTCTTCTAAGAGTTTTATGAGTCCTGTTCCTTCATGGATTACGTGATCAATTATTATCATTAACTAGAAAGCTAAAAGCTACAAAGCTTATTGTGTTATGTGTTGGTTTGTTAACTGAAAGGTTAAGTAGTTCAAATCTTCGAGCTACTACATGAGAGAGTAACGAAGCAGTCTGCTCCCATTAAAATATCCAGCCTTAGAAACCTGGTGGAGGGTCACTGTAAGTTTAAATTCTCTCAATGGCAGTGAGATTTTTTAAAATTAATTTTAGTGAAAGTTTACAGAGACTTAGGGTTTCCAGACATTCATTGTTGAACTTTTTTTCCCTACTCACACTCTCCCCCCCAATTCACTCTTCTCCTTGAAAGTAAAGAAAACCTCTTTCATTGTTATGCAGTCCCTCCCCCCAAGTCCACTCCACTGTGCAGCCTTCACTCTGGACTTCTATAATGACAAGAATACCAATTCATATATCCTTTTAAAACAGTTCTCTCCCTCATTTATTTCAATGCAATATACATCATTCCTCCCCTTCTTTTCTGTCTTCCCTCTTCCTGATGTCCGTCTCATTTTACAACAGTGGCCCTATGCAATATTTGTCCTTTTGTGACTGAGTTATTTCACTCAGTATAATCTCCTCCAGGGTAATCCGTTTTGCATAATATTTCATGAGTTCCTTGTTTTTCAATGCTGCATAATATTCCATTCTTTGACTATACCAGAGCTTGTCTATCCATTCATTTGTTGATGGGCATTTGGGTTGTTCCAGCTCTTTGCAATTGTGAACAAGCCACAGTAAAAATGGGTGTGCATATATCTGCTTGGGTGGTGGTTATGGTTTCTTTAGGGTAAATTCCCAGTAGTGGAATTGCTGGGTCAAATGGTATTTCTATTTGCAACTTTTTGAGAAAGCACCAGACAGCCTTCCACAGTGGTTTCACCATTTTATACTGCCACCAACAGTGAAAAAGGGTTACAGTCTGTTCACAACCTCACCAGCATTTGATGTTTGCTGTTCTTTTAAATTTTGCTATTCTTACTGGGGTGAGATGATATCTCATCGTTGTTTGGGGCAGTGAGATTTTGAAGGAAATGTGCACTCTTTTGCTACAAGTCGAATAAAAATGGTTTTGTATTGGACAACTTTTAAATATATGACATTGTTATAATACTACTGGATGGTTTTTTTTAAATGTATGCAGAAAAAAATTTACGTAGCAAATACTAGTTTGAATTCTGATGTAGATTATAAACTTCTTCAGTGTAGAATTTATTACATTATTAGCAGAGTATATTAGAAATGTTTCCATTTTATTACCTTAAACTTCATATACATCCATAAGGAAAGATAATTACTTGTCCCCAACTTTAGGGAGAGTCGGTGTTTTCACATGATCCATCTTGGTTATACAGACTTTTTGAAAATAATAAAGAGTTTAAAAGTGAAGAGCTTTGTAAATTGGGAATAGCTACAAAGCTGTTTGGGGTGAGTGGAATACTAGAATGACAGAAGGAGTTTGCAGAATAATTTTACTTAATTCATGATTGTTTTTGTGTGTGTAGAATAGAGGCTAAAACAAAATGTATCAACAGTTATGACTATTATGTTTCTTAAATTCATCAGGTTAGAACTTTTTAACAAGGTCCTTCTTTCATGTCAGAAGAATGTATCTCTGAAACATAAGATTATTGTAAATGACCTTTATTTGTACAAGGAGTACTAAAATAGAATTTAAATGAATTAGCATAAGAGGCTTACCCCAATAGGAAACAATACAAAACTAAATCAAACTATGTATAATTAATTTTATGACTGGGTGATCTGTTTTAGCTTTTATTTGAATAAATGCTTAACAGTTTAGGTACTTATTTCAATTTCAGTACTGTGACTACACCATTGGAATGATTTGGACTGGAAAGAAAAGAATGGTTTTTAGTATCTTTCTATTTTCTCCCCTGAAATGAGTATTCTTGAGTCATCTTTTCAGGTACTGCATGGTTAAAGCTGGGAATTTCAGTGAGTTTCTCCAGTGAAAAAGAAATTGATTACCTTTAAAATGCAAGGATGATCTGGTCTAGGATCTGTGATAAAACCACGGATTCAGACTAATACTTAAGATATTATTTGGACTTTCTTAATAGGCATGTAAAACTATAGGCTTATTTTGAAGGTAGAATTAATTCAATGGGAGAATTGGAGTGAGTTCTTAAGTAGAGCTTAACGGGGTTTGTTTTGAAACTTTTAACACAAAGAAATTTTAAAAAAGAATAAGTACATTAATTTTAAGAACAAAACAAACCTATTGTTATGAAGTCAGTCTCCACTCTAAGCAACAATATATTCCTGAGTAAAACTGCGCTACATGGTTTTCTTGGATGTTAGCTTAACAGAAATGATTGCCAGACTTTTCTCCTTACCACTGCTGAATAAATTAGAACTGTCGGACTTAGTTGAATTGTTGTTGTCATGAACCATGTCTAATCATGTTAGAACCTATTCATTGCTCAGCCTCCAATAGGTTTTCAGAGGTAGTTAATTGCATGGGAGGAGATTGCACAGCTTTTTTCCACAGAACAATTGGTGGATTTGAACCATGCACCTTTGGGTTAGCAGCACAATTCTTGGCTTACTAGGCCAGAAGATGAGTACAAATTGTTTGTGCTACCTAGGAACTTGAATTAAATAAATTTTCCTTTTAGTTGAAATAAATTCAGATATTTCTTTTCTTTTTAATGTTTATTTGTTTTAAAGTCAATATTTGAATACTAGAAAGTTTAAATTTAAAGCCATTGTTTTCTAACACTGTAAAGTAAAGCCCAGTTATTCCTTAGTCTTACATATGACCACATTCTGGCTTTCAATTCTGTATTATGTAGAACAGACAACAAAGAGGTTCTCTTCTCACACTTCTTGATATCCATTATTAGATTGCTCATAAAATTGTTTTCTATCATAAAGTCCAAATAAAGATGACCTTATAAGAACATATAAAATAGGAATTTTTATTTTAAGGAAAACATGTACATTTGTTTTTTTCATTTTTCATTTGGTTTGCTTCTTGAATCAGTGAGATGTGTTACTCTTAAGCATGAACTCCCTTGTGAATCATAAGTTTAAAATGTATTTGAAGTATGCCTGTAATTAAATAAAAGTACATGATTTAAATAAAGGTACATGATTTGAATTCACCAGTGTTCCATTGGAGAAAAATCGAAGTCTCCTCCCATGCAATTTACTGCCTTTGAAAACATGCTGGAAGGCCCGCTGTGAGTCTTTTGACTTGACAGTACACAACATAATTAAATATGCCATAGACACATGCACTATCTTAACAATAACATAACTTGAATATTAAAATTCAATCCTAAATTTTAGTCCATTTTCAAAGGTACAAACAGTGCCTTTTGGACTGATTTTTTTTTTTAATGAAGCTTTTTGGGATTTTTTAAAAACTAAATACTGACAATCCTCTTAAAATAAGATTAACATCTGGAGAGAATAAAAGTGCGTTGAGAATACAGCATAATTCATGACTAGTCAGCAAGATCTAAATTTACATACTTAATCAGAAATTTTATGACTGCTCGTTGATTGACGATACCAACACCCATTACCCACCTTCCATCACAGTTTCCAGTGCTTTATTTCCATTTAGTTTTTAAAAAAGATTCTATTAATATAATTTTACTTTATAAAATTATAGGTCCAGTTTTTCCAAGAAAATAGAATCTTGCTAACATTGAGTCCCTGCTTTTTTTAAAAGAGGTATGTGTTTATAGCTACTTCATTAAATAATATCTCAGCAATTTGATGATGCACAGTACATATCATTTTATCCTCCTAGTGAGAAGATTCTGTTGTTAAAATATATTCAGTTTCTGGAAAGGAATTTCAATTTCAGTATCTATAATAGTGTTATCTGATAGACACAAATTTTCCTCTTGTATGAATTTAAGATGGTGTGTTAATGTCAAAATTAAACACATGGTGATTTTAAATTTTAAGGGATGCTTTGACTAATTTTTAATTTCTAAAATATAATTCTTCCTGACAGAATTAACAATTATTTTCTGCATTTAAAAGTTAAAAGGAACTCTTAGGTTCTTTTCCATTTGTGCAAATATTTAAGTTAAAATACTATGGTCCCTTAACCAAAATGGGACATGGGTGCACAAGACTGTGAGCATCTTTCTGAAAGGGCCAGATGGAATGAGACAAGTACAGCTACTCACCACCCTAGAGCAGGAAGCAAATAAAGACTTGCTTAGCTCAGCAGTAGCCCAGCCCCATAGTGTCTCTAGAGCCACACCAGAAGCAAAAAGTTTGTTTATTCATTGGCTCACAGACTTTACTTACACAGTTTTACTCACTTTACACTTGTGGTACTGCGAATGGAATGTATTAGGAAAATAAGTTGAAGAGTAGGGGAAGCAAATAATATCACCCAATGCAAATCCAGGTTTTAATCCATTAGTCACAAGGCACAATTCCTCAATTAATTCAGGCTTTCAGTTCAGCACTCAGCTTCTCCTTCATCTGGCAGGAACAGCAAAAACCTTTAACTGTGGCCTTTATCTCAGGGATCATCTCGTTACACATTGCCACACTTTTGTCACCACCATCACCAGGGTCCTGCTCTCAATGGAGTTTTATTCCATCCTTCCTCAAGTCTTGCCCTTTTTTGTGGGAAGCACTCTTTCTCTTAACCTAGTCCCACAGCTGTTGATGATTTTTAAGACCATGTATCAGCAATTAAGGTAGCTAGGGACTAGTGGGGCTAAGAAATAGCGAAGAAAAGTCAGCTTTAGGCTAACACTGCAGCCACTGAGTGTAAAGGCTGTGTCTATTACCTTACACTGAATCCTTAAAGCCTAAGGCATATAGTTATCAAAATAAACAAGTATAAAAATAAAATAATTTCCATATGAACTTAATCACTATGAAAAAATTTAGGGCAAAACCATAAGCTAATGCATTTTTAAAGTACTAAAAATAACTACATGAGCTTAATTTACACACAAAAAAATTTCTTTACAAAGGCATTTGTTGAAAGAGCACTTAGAGAGTTGTGTTTTTTTAAATGTACTTTTTTCCTTTATTATATGGCCACCTTTATATGTATAATTGATACATAAGCTCTTACAACTACTGAGTCAGATTTAAATTATTTGGCTCAAAAATGTATTTGTTGTCCATAATCTCTTGGGATATCTCATGATGATAACATTAGGTACACTTTAGAATATAGCTGCTATGCCAAGTGCTTTACATGTATTGTCATGTATGGTCTTTCAATATAGCCATGAAGTCAGTGTTGTTTGCCCCCTTTTAGAGATAAGGGAAATAAGGCACTTAGTTCTTAACTGTTCAGTAAAACTTAATGTTATTAAATTAATCAGTAATAATAATCCAGAAAAGAATAGTCACTTGTAATATATATTTTTTGGTTGTCAGTTTTTTCTCTCTCATTTACTGTGATTTTAATGAAAGGAAAGCTGGACTTTCATTCATTCAGTATTGCACAATTTCCTCCCCCCCTTCCATTCCCCTTCCCCCACTCCACTTTCTTTTATTTTAACTTGTAATATATTTTTAATATACTACTTAGAAAGCCATTAGAAAGGGAAAAGGGGAGACGAGAGAGCTGGTTGATAAAGCATTCCTAGTTAATGTGAAGGAAACTGATTACGAGCAGTGAGCTTTCCTGCGAATGCTGTAGAAAAGCCACATTTTCAAAGCATTTGTTCATTTGAATTTATTACAAAACACCTGATGTTGAAATCTACCTTCACATGCACTGACCGCAGGCAGACGATTTACTGGGTAAGGTGATGTACGGGAATCTTGCCAATATTGAATTTCAAGTGACAGAAGAAAAATCAGTATAAGAGGGAATTCAATATGCATGGGAAACCATTTGTTCCCTTTCTTTCTTTGATCCCTGCCAAAGCACAAGAAAAGTAGAGCAAAGCGCCTGAAACACAGGGAGACATTCTTGTGCAAAGTTGTAGGAGACCTGGACCCCTCAGAGGAATTCAGTGACAGGCAGAACATGAGCTGCCCACCCTTCTTCCTTATAAATGCAGGAACTTTGGGCCAGGACTCCACTACCGAGCAGCTCTGTGGCTGCTCTCTGTGGCTTGAACCCCAGGTTAGGGGGTAGCATGCATCTTGAGTACTGCCGTTGGCCGCCTGAACAGTTTTGAAAATGTTTAGGCCACATTTGCTCATTTTCACAGATGGCCTGTGGACTCTGGAGAAGTTTGCAATTTGTTCAGCTCAAAAATAAACTTTTTCAGTGAAATATTTTAAGTTAACATTTTGCAAACATTTGTCAGCAAAACAAATATTTGTATCTAAAATAGCTAGGCGATTAAGATGTGAGAAAACAAAACAGATGTTTGTTTTGGGTTGTTGGGTTTGTTTGGCCTGACGGCATTTGTTTTCTCTCTTTGTTTTTTCCTGGAGGGTTTTGCAGGACTGGTCTCAATGAGATTACAAAATTCATGGAAATAAAGTTCAATCTTTGTCCTGAGTTGTGGGGAGTGTGATAAAAGTTTTGTGGCATGTGAATTTTGAGCTGCAATTTTAAAAAGAGGAGGGGAGATGGATCTTTTAGCATTTATCTGATTTTGTATATTATTTTTTAGTTTGCCTAACTTTTTCAATTAGCTGGAGATCCTGCCTAGTGTGTTTGGCACTGGATTCCAATATGCTGTTCTTTCTTGTATTTATATGTAACATATGATTTATACATAAATAAACTGAGTAAGCACAGATTTATTGAGTTAATTAAATTAGTTTACTCACTCTCCCAAGCATTTATTATTTTATCTTCTTGTGTAACTGATTGATACATTATTTGAAAAGCTGTAAAGGATTAAGGTACTCTTGGGAATGACACAAATCAATGTAATAAGTTTCCTGGTTTAAATTGGAGGACATAGGCAGTTACTGATTCAGCTATTTAATTGAAAACGGTTGGAGACAGGACATGTAAAGTTATCTGTGAACAGTATCCTTCCACCTTAATTCAGATTGGATGCTTAGCAAATGAGTTTTGAACTAAGTAAATTCTTGATAAAGGTATGATTGGTATATTGCTATTAACCCCATTCCTAGCTTGATGTCCAGGTTGTTTGTTTTTTTTTGTTTTTTGTTTTGTTTTGTTTTGTTTTAAGTTTACTGAATAATGTTTGAGGGTGGCACAAAGTATAAAGAAAGGTTTATAGAGAAGAGTAAACCTTACTGCATCTTCGGTCCCCAGCCCCTTGGCTTCTGTCAGCAGAGTTCTGTATCCCTCCAAGGGTGCACACGAGTGTTACATAAGCATATACATAGTTTTTACTCCTATTCTTTGTTTCACCACCTTTTTTAATTTAAGCATGTATACATTTTATTTTGTTTCTTACAGATAATAGAATATGACAGGTAATGTTCTGCATCTTAATAATAGGCAAGGGGAAATCCGTATTTTTGGTATGAATTAATCATACATATGTAACTAGTGGTTTTTTATCTTTTGCTATGTGCTGTGTATTGTTCAAAGTACTGTTTATGCATTGTTGTTGGTGTATGCTGTCAGATTAGTTGCAACTTATAACGATGCTGTAGGACTGAGAGGAACTGTCCAACAGGTTTTCCAAGGCTCTAACCTTTATGAAGCAAATCACCAGATATTGTCTCCCGAGGAGTGGCTGGCAGCGTCAAACCACCAACTTTTTGGTTGGCAAACAAGCACTTAACCATTGTCCTACCAGGGCTTTATTTATACATTACTTTGAACATTTCCCAAGCAGCTCAGGCCGACTGATGTTATTGTTATTATCCCTATTTATAGGTGAGAAAGCTAAGAAGGGAAAAGTGACTTGATGGAGGTCATTGACCACAGTGAGATTCAGACGCCAGAAGCCTGACTGTGATGCTTGAGCTCTTAACCAGTAAATCATGCACCACCTCTGAACCAGCATACATTTAGTGCTCATTAACTGTAAACTGAACGGGGTAAGGGTGAAGACACCAGAAGACCAAAGAAAGACAAAGTGCACAAAAAGGTCTTTTCAGAAAATAAGGTTTTTCAAAATGTGACAGTAGAGATGCCTTGGCAAATTGTTTTCCATGCAGTGAATTGTTTTCCAGGAAGGCCAGTGACGGTGATAGGTAATTCTAAGCAGTATAAAGACAGATGGGGCAAGAGCAGATGCAGAATTGAAGTTTCAGACAAGCAGAAAAATGAAAATGTAAACCCAGAGCTGCAAAAGATGGTAGCCACGTGGTTACTAATTTTCTTTAACAATAATTCAGCCAAGTGATGGGCATGCATTAGAAGGTATTTGTTACTGTGTTGAATGCATTTCAGAGGCAGTTAATCACATAGGAGAGTTAGCAAAGTAGAAATAAAATGTTCGAAAGAGTTTTACTTGGATTGATAATAAAATAAGTCATGAAGTCAGGAGTCAGTGCTATATAGTTTTTGAAAGGTTATCTTGTACTGTTAAGCAGTCCCTGAATTGTAAAACCAGTTTATTGACATTTTTTATGATCTCAACAGTCAGTTGCACATGTTGTCCTTACCTTCTAATTCGGTGACTCTCTTCTGTTGCCACCAGTCCTTACATTATTTCCTAATGTCCTGTCATGGACCTGGGTGGGGAACGGTTTGAGATGACAGCTCTGCCATCTCATTTCCCTCGTCACCAAAAGAGCTCATTCTTTACCTTGCCTGCTGGTTTGCTGCTTTTCTCTGAGCATTTGTTGCATTGGATGAGTCCTAGAGATATGCTCCGGGTTATACATGTACAACAGGCATGCTTTTTTCTATTGCCTTTTCCATGTTGAGCTTCACAAGGGTTGCACTTTTTGCAAATTGAAGCTTTGTGGCAATCCTTTATCCAGCAAGTTCTCTTGAATCCATTTCCCCCACAGCTCATGCTCATTTAATATCTCTGTGTCATAGTTTCTAATTCTCATGATATTTCATACTTTTTCATAGTGCTATTATTGCACACTTAATAGATTCCAGTATAGTATAAACAAATTTTATATGCACTGGGAAGCCAAACAATTCTTGTGACTTTTATTTCAACATTCACTCTTTTGCAGTAGTGTGGAACTAAACCCGTATTATCTCTGAGGTATCAGCCTCAAAATATCTCTCAAAGAGGTATCAGAAGAGAAGTTTATATTTTAAGATTAAAGTCAATATCTTGCTTAATCCAGTACAATGATCTTATAATGCTTTTGAAAATATTTTTCTAGCCGCTTCAGAAACTTCAGAAAAGAGAGCCTCATAAAAGTAAGCTTTCATCTGCTTCAGTATCAGTATTTAAGATAAGTTTTGTCATTTTAACTATTACTGAATTTTCCATGCTTTAATGTATAATTATGCACATTTAACATAGTGAATTTGTGATCTTTTGGGAGTGTTACTGATTGACTTGATAGTTGTAATTTAGTTTGAATATTATTTCTACCATTGCTTCTGTGAGAAGATGCATTCTGACTTTTAGGATAAAATATATCTGACACACAGCTATTTTGTAAATTTACAATTGTCTTTTATCTATAGAGCCAAATGAGTAATAAGAAGCAAATGGACAGTAACTAGGCACGAAATTTACAGTGAGAAGTGACCGTATAGATTCTTTAGCCTTAGGCTCTCACTTTGTTAAGAATACTCAGTAAGATTATATTTTCCAAGTGGCAGCAGAGTGTATCCCCAGCAGTCTCTTTTGATAGCTTCCTGAGTAACAGTCTTGAGACAGACAACCCAGGGGCTGGTGTCACCCTCCCTGCTCTGAGCACACTTCCTCCCGTCATGATGGAGAAGGGTGTCCTTTGATGAGTTCAAAAGTAAGATCAGTCAGTGAAACAATTTACCAACATTCCTCTAAGTCTTTTCTGGTCCTTGGGTAAAATGATTGCTGTTAGTTTCTTTGGAATCTGCGCAGGCCCAGGGCAAAACCACATGCAGTACTAAGAAACACTGCTCGATCCTGTGCCATCACAATGGCTGGTTGTTCAAGTCCTTTTTAATGGCCAGCATGGGTTGTGAGTGCCTTCCAAACAATATGACTTCTCTTCTGTAAGAGTTTCATTGGACCATTGTTGAAGGTGACTTCCTGAGGCTTTCCTTCTCAGCGGTCTTAGTCTGGAAATTCTGCATAAACCTTGCTCAGCTTGAGTGGACCTGCTGGTATTTGTAATTCTGATGTGATCGCTTCTTACAGCATACTCACTCACTCTCATTGATATGGCGTCAGGTCTGACCCATAGCTGACCTCCCGCAGGTTTCCAAGGCTAAAAACAGCATGGGAAGATTGCCTGACTTTCTTTTGTTGAGCTGCTGATGGGAGTTGAGCCAACAGAGAGGCATGTCCTTAGAGTAACAGCACTATTTTCTATGAACTGCATCACTAGAGCTCCTACATACATTTTAGCAACATGTACATCACTCTAGTGTGGAAAACTTACAGATTTGACAGATGATCGTTGGTAGAAAAGGTACCAAAAAATGAAGCTAAACACCCAATAGTAATTATTGTTGAGTCAGTTTTGATTCATGGCTGCCCCATGTATGCCAGAGTAGAACTGGGCTCCTTTGGGTTTTCAGTGGCTGTGAACGTTTGGAAATAGATTGCCAGGCCTTTCATCCTAGGCACTAGTGAGTGGATTTTAATAGCCAACTTTGCAGTTAGAACCTGAGCACTTTATTGTCTGTACCACTCAAAGACAGAGAAGATCATTGAGAAACCGTCCTAATGGAAAGTGCTTGAAAAATCCCATTTGGTTGCTACTGTTCCCCCAGGGAATCTCTAATTCCTCCTAGACACCACAGTTCCAATGAATATGATTTGAAGAAACTGGAGATGACTAGAGATTTGACCCTGGAATAATCTAGGTTGAATCACGGTTCTTCCTGGCAGGTACATATCTCTGTGGTATATCAGTTTTTGGTAAAATTAGAATAATACTTATGGCTGTGTCTTGGAGAAACTGCAGTCAGAATGCTCCTCAGAGGCAAAGATGACAAAGATTCATCTCTCATACTTTGGGCCTGTTGCTAGAAGAGGCTATTCCTTGGAGAGAGACACTATGCTTGGAAAGATGGAGGGTCAGTGAAAGAGAGGAAGATCCTCAGTGAGAGGATTGATACAGTGACTACAGCAGTGAGCTCAAGTGGGTCAGAGATAGTGAGGATGGCACAGGATAGAGCAAGGTTCAGGTCTGTTCATAGGTTTGCCAAGAATCGTGCTTGACTCAATGGCACTTAACAAGAACGTATCAAAAGGAGAGTGCTCTCGTGACCTAGTGGGTAAGTTTTGTTGTCAACCCAGAAGCAGTCTTCTCCAGTGCCTTTTATAGTCTCTGGAAACCCACTCAGCAGTAAGATAAGAGTCAGCTCCAACTGGACAGCAGTGAGCTTAGTGGTACTGAGTCGTGTCTTTGGAATGAGCACGAGAGTGCACACATTTTCCAGTAAAGTGATGACACAGCCTAGCCCCTCAGAGTTATTTCTTCCATTCAGCCATTCAGCAGACAGTTGCTAGAGCTTACTGTGTGCCAGGCGCCGTGTTTGGTGCTGGGCACAAGAAAGGCTTAGTCCTGGCTCTGGGGGCTGCTATTTTCTTCTCCTGTTATAGTATTTTGTTTTCCAGATATTTCAAAGCCCCACAGTGTGCCTCACCAAGATCCTTCACTCTGGTGGCCTAGTCTATAAGTAGTTGCATGGCTAACCCAGTGGTGCCCTAGTGGCCCCACAGGAGAAAGGTGGGAAGTCTCCTTCTGTGTAGTTTACAGCCTCAGAAAACCTGCTAAGGGTTATGCTATGAGTCGGTTCCAACTCAACAGTAATAAATAACTGTGAGGCGTTTCAACCAGAGCTTGAAGGATGGTATACATTCCAGTGAAGTTGTCTCTACAGGAATGGGACATGGATAATGACTACACTCCATGGGTGATAAAGCTCCTGACTTCATTAGCAGATCTTGCATGAAAAATTAATTTAGCTGAGATATTTCAATTAGTGATTATACAGAAATAGGGAACTAATGAATGCTTGTAAAAAAGATTAATCCGTTCTCTAAAATAAATTTGATTAATATGCATTCATCTCTAGTTTATTTTACACAAATTTATAGGGGAAAGTTCTGTAGGCTGATAAAATTATCAAGATGCCTTTGTTTTATTTTTGGTCCTTTAATAAGATACTATTTCTTGTGATTGACATATATTGTATTCTGAGCCACACTGAATTCCTTTATCCAAAAGATCTCATATAAAAATTTCCTTTTTAGGAATTCCCAAGTTTAAAATTGTCACAGCCATACTCTTCTGGATGTAATATTAAAGGTTTGATAGACTGTTAGTCCCCATTAATTTCAAGGAGCTTTTTGAAGACTAATTAGAGTTGCCTTCCCTGCAGGAATCTGTCCTAGTTGGGCCTCTTAATTTTCGTAAGAGAATGTCCTTTCTATTCTCAGCACAGCTGACTTAGTGACACATACAGGTCTCCCTTCAGCCCAGCAACCAAGAATAACTCCACTACAAGTAACTGCTTGGTGTAACCTCGTGCCTCCTTATAACTTCAAACTCAAATGAAGAACTTGTTTCTGTGTATTTACAAATAATACAGAGTGGCTCCAATTCTTCTAGATATTTAAAAGTTCACCCTAACAGTGGGAAAGAATATCCTGGAGCCTTATGCCCCCCTCCATCTCTGTCAGGTTTCTGTGCTCTGATACACTGAACCTTGATATTAGGTAATCAGCCTGGGAAATAAGGGCCTTGGGGAGCTCATTGCTTGGTTTAAAATGAAGCCTTGTTTTCAGCATCAAGCAGTGTCTACTCAGTGGGCAGTCTTAGGAGACACTTTGCCCTTCTCTCTGTAGTAGAAACATGGACATTTCCATGGAGGAAGTGGCTTGTCTTGTCTTATGCACCTAGAATGGGTTGCATTGCCTTCTCTCTAAGCCTATTTTATTATTACTACCCATTATTTTTTATTTTCATGTACTCAGCATTTTAAAAATATTTTATAATGTCAATGTTTGTTCAGAACTCAAACTCATTGCTGCAGTCACCATGTCAGTCCATGTCCTGGAGGGTTTTCCCCTCCTTTGCTGACCTTCCACCTTTCCAGGAATGACATCCTTCTCCAAGGCCTGGCCCCTCCTAACATCCCAAAGTGCATTTGTGAAGTTATTGCAAATCGTTTATAGAGAAAGTGCGATATGAGTCATTCACAAAATAAAATTACAAATTTAGATGCTTTTTATTCAACAAGAATAAGGGCCAGAGAAGAGATTTAGCACAACCACTCCAAGCTCAGAAAGCACTTATTTTACAAATTGCCTTACAACCGCAATTTTGTAAGCTTCACCATTTTGGTTCACAGACAGAGAAAAAGCTATTCGTGATACTCGTGTAACTTGCCTCCCAAGAACACACACCTCTTCATCTTAAAGACCTGTGTAATTAATAGGTTTGTTTTCGTTTCACGTAATTCATGTAAAGTAGCACATTGCCAACTGTAAATGACTTCCCAAATATAAGATACTCATTCCTGGTATGGCCATGGTTTTCAGCATCTGCAGTTTATTTTATCTTCCATTGCTGACTGCTCCTCAGTGTTCTCTCTTCAGGCATTCTAACACCTGCAGGTTTTCATGGAATCACTTTCCTTTTCATTCACCCATTTAGTGATTTCCCTAATGTATCTATTTCAATATACTTGTTAATCTAATTACCTCCCTCAGCACAGTTAGCGTTGATATTGATAAAGGTTACCAAGAAAGCACACTTCTCTAGAGATTTATTCCTTAACTGTGGGAGTAAATTGTCTTATATTGCCTCCTAATTGGAGAAGTGACAGAGAGAGAGGGTTTTTTCCCCTACTGTGTATGTAAATGAAGATTGTGGAGGATCTTTAGCCTTTTATTAGCTATTCATTGAATATCTCATACAAAGTACTGCAGGGATCAGAGAGCAAGAACACAGCCTGTTCTCAAGCTCACAGGTACATAAGATGAGGCAAGCCACTTTATCCACAGAAACACCCACTTCACCATACAGAGACTAGATCAAAGTGTCACAGGACTGCCCACTGGGCACTGCATGATGCTAGGAATGGAACACGTCCCTGTTTTTAAAGAGAACAGTAATTGTTTTAGGGTTCTGATTTCTTACACAGTGCATTAAAAATACAGTTGGATAGTACACCATAGAATTCTAGAATAGTCTTGCTTATGATAAAGATAAACATATGCATTTATTTCAAGTTGGAACCAACTCATAGCTGACCATCTAGTAGATGTTCAGAGGTTGAAGACTGATCTTCTTTCTCCCATGGAGCTGCCGGCTTGTTTGAACCACCAGAGAGATGCTACCTTTGGGTTAGACTACGCCACCAGGACTACCTTATAAATTTACCTTATTTATGTAATGGTAAATATTAAGCTGCCCACATTCATGTGAAAGAATTGAACCCATTCCATATATAACTTACACAAAATAGGTTCATACTTTGAAGTACCTGATGAGATGCTTGGAGTGCAGGATACAGGGTTGAGTTGGAATGTTATACTAAAGGAATATTTTGTTACTAAATGTAGTTTTGTGAACAGACAATCCTATTGGTGTTATTACTTGCCATCAAGTTGATTCTCATACTCATGAGTAGATTGGAACTGCCAACCTTTTGGTTAATTTTCCAGCACTTAACCATTGTGCCACCAGTGACTCTTTACAGAACCTAGTTAAAAAATGAATTTGTAAACAAGTCCCATGGTAGAGTGGACAGGAAGAATGAAGAAATGGAAATTTCTTGGGTAGTGTTTAGAGTGAAAAATAACAAGGAGGTGATAGTTCTACTCTGCTTTGAAAGGTTGGAATGAGTTTGAAAGATAGAGCACAGGGAAGAGATATTTATTCAACATTCCAGAAATAGACCATTTAAAACAATGACAGGGCACCATTTCCATCAAAAAACACTTAAAGCATGCTTAAATTTCACAAAAGAATGAAATTATTTTTAAGTTGGAAGAGTACTTCATGACCAGTTTTACAAATAAAGTAACTGAGCCCAGAGAGGTGACTCACCAATGGCCAGTTAACAGAACAGTGTGAATGTGTTTGTACAAGATACACAAGCACACATTAATATCCTTATGGTGGACTGTCGTCATTTTACTTTGAGGAAACTGAGATCCGAACAATCACCAAATAGTTCTATAAATTATGAGTTGCCAAGCCTGCTCTAAAGTATATAGAAACCAAATTTTAAAAAAATTAAACGTACAGAAACAATGGTTTTAATATATAGGTTATGCTATGATAAAGTCTGAACTATTTTCAATGGTTGGCTTAGTCAGAAAATACGAATATATGGACTATAATTTGGAAGATGCACCCCTGTCCTTTAATAGAAAGTCATATTTTTTCCAGAATCAGTGAGAGTTCCTTAGTTCTGAGCCCAAGGCCGCTCTGTTATCTGCCCCTAGTGGGAATCTCTTTCCTGCATTGCGGAGGGAAAACACTGGCCCAGAGAAATGAAGTTGCCCTCTCTGAGGAAAGTCACATCGTGTCAGGAGGACATGGAAGGCAAGAGAAGGCCTATAGAGTTGGAAGGCAAGAGAAGGCCTATAGAGTAGGAGGATGCAGAGCTGACAGACCTGGGTTTGAATTCTGGCTTTGGCACATACTAGCTAAAAGGGCTTAATTTTTATGTCTTTCTGACTGTAATGTGAGGAAAACAATGTGTCTCTGAATAGATCTGAGGTAGAACAAGCCAAGAGCCTAGAAGAGGCTGTATTCTATCTACCTGCTTCCTTTTCTACTAACACAATTCTACTTAGAAAAACCAAGTTGTTTGTAAGTAAGAACTCTTCCTGACTGTACACAACTTGAAGTAAGCTGAACACAAGGAATGGAGTAATGAACTAAGTGTGTCTCACGTCCTGGCCTGTCAGCTCCCCTCCTTGAGTGAATGCAAGGGCACATTGTTGAGTATTTACACATAGTATCCCCCCTTGGAAGAGTGGTTAGATAGAAATTTGTGTGGGAAATTACTCTTGCTAGTTCTCCTTTTGCTAGTGATGTTTCACATTAGGGTAGCTAGTTCATTCAATGTCAATGTTCATTGTGTTTTTGTTATGTAATGACCTATACAGCTGGAGGCATTAACATTTAGTGGGGTATGTACAATATAAAATTCTTCAGTCTCCATTCTACTAGATGGCACAAGTAACCAGTAAATAGAAATTACAATTCTTTTTATATGCCATTGAGTCAGAACCAACTAGCTGCCCCTCTAGCTGGTTTTCAGAGGATGTAAATTGCATAATCAGTAGATTGCCTTTGTCCCTGATGGATTCAAATGCTTGCCTTTCGGTTGCAGTTCTGCCCTTTGTCCATCCAGCAGGCCTCCTTCAAGTGCAACTTGTAGTGAAAAATGCTTGAAAGGATACAAGCTGGGTCAGGTAAGGAGAGTAGAGATGGAACCAAGAAACCACTTCAGCAAGCATTTAGAAAGGAGCTCTTTGGGAGGGTGACATTTTAGCAGAGACCTGAGGAAGATGAAAACGAGCTGCCTTAATATCAGGGGAAGAGAGTTCAGGGGAGTGCTTGATGGGCGGGAGGTGGACCCATCCTTGGGATATGCAGGGAATTGAAAAAGGTATGTGCAGATGGAGCAGATGGGGTGAGAAGAGGCCAGATCACAAAGGCCCTTGTGGACAATAATGTGATTTTTATTTTTAAAGATTTTTAAAATTTTCTTTGGATGAGATGAGAAATGTTCAAGCAAAAGAATGACATCATTTCATCACATTCAAAAAAGAATCTCTGAGTGGTGGGCATAAAGGTGTACCAAAGCAGAGAGAGCAAGTAGGAGTAGTGGGTTGGCAGGTTTCTGTTAGGAAAGGACTGAAGCAGTCTAAATGAGGGCTGGGGGTGGCTGGGCTTGGGGGATAGGAGTGCAAGTTGCAGAAGCAGTCAGATTGGAGATACTGGAACATAAAATGACCCGTCTTTGTCAATAAACTGAAAGTGAGGTTTGGAAAGTTTCATAAAAAAAAATTAATGTGAGAGAGAAGAAAAAGAATGTTTACTCAGAGATGACACTGAAAATGTGGGCCTTAACAGCTGGAAAATGCATTTAGCCATTTACTGCGATAGGAAAAGACTTCAGGAAGAAAAGGTTTTGGGGGGGGGAGAATCAAGATTTGAGTTTACTGCATGTTAAGTGAGAGATAACTATTAGAAACCCAAAGACAGGTGGAAAGTAAGCAGTTGGCTGAATGCCTGATGTTCACAGGATAGTTTGGAGCTTACATTTGTGAGTCATCACTTATAGATGCTATTTAAAGTCTCTTGACTAGATGGAGTCACCATGAGAGTAAGTGTAAAAGTAGAAGGGGTGGGAGCCAAGTGGTGAGCCTGAGGGAAAATGAGAGAGGAATTTAAATAGCATGCATTTACAGTTATGTCCTTTTCATTTAAGAGGTGGGGGTAGGTGGGTTGGGAGGTTGTGGAGTAGGATGTAGATTATACAAGGTAATAAAGAAATAAGGCTGCAGGGAAAGTGGAGATTACTTTTAATGCAAGAAATAGATCTAACCTATTTGTGTAAATATATATGAATAATCCAGAAAGGAGAGCATTATTAACTAGAATAGGTAAGAAGGGATGGGATCTCATATCCTACTGAAGTGTTGGCCTTAGAAATGCAAAAAGTTCATCCATTCTAACACGAAGGATCAGTAGACTATATAAGTAGTAACAGTGGGCAGTGGGTCAGTACACCTTGGTAAAATCCATCATGTGTATGTTGTCAGTGAATGAGAAGTCAGCTTCCTTTCTGGTGACAATGAAGATTTGAGAGCTATCTCATGTAGGCAGGGAGCTTTGGCAACCAAATAGGTAAAGAATTGCACTGCTAATTCAAAGGTAGTTCAAATCCACCAGCTGCTCAGAGTGAGAATGATGATAAATCTACTCCTATGTGGTTTTCAACCTCTTAACACCCACTGGAGGGTCAGCAAAGAGGCAATTCTAATTCAGTGGCTTATGACAACAATCCATATAGTTTCTTGTATTTTGTCTGATATGCAGACAAATCTAGGCCACATTGAATTCCTTGGGGTCAAATGTGTTACCATGTTCATTTGGGTCCTCAGTGTTGAGCATGCATTTGACCTGTTATTAATGACAGGAGAGTTGATTCCAACTCATGGCCACCTAATACAGCATCACCCAGTCTTTGGGCATCTTTGTGACTGAACACCAAGCTATTTGAGTCTATTGTTGGAGCTATTGTCTTAATTTCATAAAGTGTTTTTCTCATTTTTGCTGACTCTATCAAACATGATATCCCTTTCTAACTAATTGGTCTTTCATGATATTCTCAAAGTTATTGAATCTAAGTCTTTCCATCCTTGCTTCTAGGAAACATTCTGTTACATGTCTTGAGGCACATGGTACGCTGTATCTTCTCATACAATCTAATGGGAGTACTTGCTTCAATAGCCCAGGTGTTCATGATAGTCACAGGCAGTACTGCATATGTATAATTCATGCAAGTAAAGGCAAGAAAACAAACAGATTCATCCTAGAGAGGGTTAAACCAGGCTAGTCCTTGGAGGCAAAGATTCTGGGGCTTCGTCTGACATACTTTGGACATGTTGCAAGGAGAGACAGGTCTTTGGAGAGGGACATCATGCTGGGTAGAGTAGAGGGACAGCACAGGAGGGGAAGACCCTCTATGAGGTGGATTGATTTAGTGACTGGGGTAATCGGGATGGGTGTGTCAGAGGCAATGCGATTGGCACAGGATAGAGCGGGGTTTAGGGTTATTGTACATAGGGTTACTATGAGTCGCAAATGACTCCATGGCACCTAACAACAACAACAAAGGCAGGATGAAAATACAAGACTCCTTGTTTGATGGCACAGTCCATAGGGAGTTGTGCTGCTAACCCAAGCACTCACCCTCTCTGGGCTCTATCAGTGACTCCTTGAAAGAAAGATAAACAGTCTTCTCATGTGTTATTCAGAGCTCCGGAAAACCAAATGGAAGGTCAATTATGTGTTGATTCTGATGTGATTTAAATGAGTGAATTGAATGTTCAAAATAATACTAAGAATTTGAAGATGGCAACAGAGAATGAAGTAGATCCTTTTGAGTGGTGAGTCTTAGACACAGCAACAGATCGAATGTGATCAAATACAACTGAAGAACGAACTCTTGTCAACAGGCCAAAGACAGAAGCCAGTGAAATGACTCCTTTAGAGGAGAAACTTTACATATGTTGTATTCGCCTCTCCTCCAGAAATTTGGGGCCATCTAAAGAACAGAAAATGGGACGTAGGAGCACGAGGTAACTGCGGTAGTTACCATTTCTCTGAAAGGGCCAGAGGAAGGTAGACTAACACAGCCCCTCAAGGCCCCAGAGAAAGAAGCAAATAAAGAGCCCATAGCCAGGCCTGGTGGTGCCTCTAGAACCACATCAGCATTAAGAGTTTGCTCATTGTTGACTCAAAAGACTTACAGTTGTGGTTCCTAGAATGGAGTTTATTGAGGAAATAGAATGGAGAGTGGGGGAGACAAAGAATATCAGTCATTGCAAATACAAGTGTTAGCCAAGCAGTCCTAAGGCACAATTCCTCAGACCAGGCTCTGATTTCAACTCAGCAAGCAATGACTTTTCCTTCCATCATCAAAGGCAAGAACAGCAAAACCTTTAACTTTGGCCAGTACAAATGCAAGAAATCTCTGACCACACCTTGCCACAGTTTCTCTACAGCAAGGCCACAGTCTTTCCACCTCTATCACCAAGGTCTCCCCAACACAGTCACCAGGGTCTCACTTTCACCAGGGTTGCTCTATTCTCACTGAAGTCTTGCTTCCACTAGTGTTGTTACTAAGCGCTTGAGGTCTCTCACACACATTCATATATGTCTCCCTCTCTCTCTCTCTCTCTCCCCCCTCCCCCTCCCCCTCCCTTCTCCTTACTCCTCTCTCTCCTCCCCTAACCCTTCTCTCTCTTCTCTCCCTCCCCCCTCTCTCCCACTCCCTCCCTCCTCTCACAGTTGTTGATACATGTGTATACAGTTACAGTTAAAGTAGCTGGACACAAAAGGAAGCTTAATGTAATGGTTTAAAACAAACAAACAACAACAACCCAACTGGAGGCTAACACTGAAAGGGAAGAGAGATGGAGTCCAAGCAAAGAGTCCTACCTTCACAGAACCTAACTAAAGATGAATGTGCGGGAAAATATATCATAGCAATTTAGAAATATTTGCAACAAAGCATAAGCTTACTTGTATCACCTGAAGTAGAATACACAAATGTCTGTCATGAGAAAGGGGAGGTGCTTAATGGCAGGAGAAACTAAATCTCAGGGATATACTGTTATCAGTATATCATTGTTGTTCTGTAATGTACTGTCGAGTTGAAACCCACTCATGACTGACCCTTTTAGTGGGTTTTCAGAGGCTGAATATTGTACACAAAGAGATTGCCCATCTGTTTTCCCACACAGTATAGATGTGCTTGCTAGTGTTGTTAGATGCCACTGACTAGGATTTATTGCGACTCTGTGAACAAAAGATCTGAGCTGTGCCCTTTCTTTGCTGCACTTTGCTCATGATATGTTACGTTCAAACAATATGTACTATTGTTGCAGCCATGGCATCCATCCATCATTCTGAGAGTCTTCCTCTCTTTTACTGGCCCTCTATCTTTTCCATCATGTCAACTCTCTCCAAGGACTGGTACCTCCTGGCAATATCCCCTAAGTAGGTGAGGTGGAGTTTCACTCTCCTTGCTGCTAAGGAGCGCTCACTCGGGTTGTACTTTCTTTTTTTATTTATTTTATTTTATTTTTATTTTAGTATTTTTTTGTGTGTGTACCATCAAATCGGATCTGACAGGTACAGGAGGAGATTGTCCCTCCTTCCCTGGAAGAGCATCTGGTGGATTCAAACCATGTACCTCTGGGATTGCAGTGCAGCTTCTTGCCACTAGGCCACCAGAGCTCCCCTGGGTTGTATTTTCTTCAAGAAAGATGTGTGTGTTCTTTTGGCAGCCCATCCAGTCCACTTCTCCATCATCTCCGTTAAAAGACTTTTGATTCTTCTTTGGTTTTTCTTATTCCTGGTTTAACTTCCAGGTGCATAGGAAACAACTGAAAAGACTATGGCTTGGACCAGAGGCCCATTAATCTCTAAACGGACTGATTTACTCTTTAGAACTTTGGAGAGGTCTTTTAGAGCAGATTTTCTCCACGTAAAACATCTTTTCATATTTTGACTGCTGCTACCGTGAGTGTTGATTGTAGATTCAAGTAAAATGAAGTCACTGACAACTTCAGTCTTTTCTCCATGTTGCCTGTTGGTACAGTGAAGACTCTTGTTTTCTTAATGTTGGAGTGTAGCCCATATTGAAGGCTGTAGTGCTTGATCTTCTGCAGGAAATATGCCTTCACTTTCTGCAAGTAAGATTGTATGATCTGCATAAAGCAGGTTGTGATGAGTCTTACTCTCACCCTAATATCATATTGTTCATTATATAGTCCATCTTTTCAAAAGATTTGTTCATCACTCAGACTGGATATGTATGAAGAATACAACCCTGATGCTCACCCTTCCTGATTTTAAACCATCTGTTGTTTTCATGTTCTGCTTGAACAACTGTTTCTTGATCTATGTAAAGGTTTTGCATAATGTTATTATTTCTCATATATATTATTCAGTACCATAGTGTTTACTACAGTTCGTAATGACCCTGGGAACAGCAGATGCTATCCTGTGCCATTCTCGCTATTTCTGCCATACCCAAGCCCACTGTTGCAATCACTGTGTCAGTGCATCTTGTCGAGGGTCTCATCTCTTTCTCTTACTCTCTACCTTTCCCACTATGGTATCTTTTACAAGGACTGGTCCCTCCTGCAAGTAGCTTCTTTAAATTTATTTGTTTCAAATATTGCTTTATGAGTAATGTATAAAGAATATTGAAAGACTTATGAACAGTGTGTAAAGAGAATTACAACAGAAGTTTCTGCTATTGTTCCCTTCTGGTTTTTATTTTTTATGAAAGCAGGAAGAATGTGCACCTATCCACACATTCTCTACTGTAAGCATTAGCACCTGCAGTTTTGCATTCTCTCACATGAGAATTCAGGCATGAAGTTTCAAGAGTCATTGGACCACTTTAGAGATTTTAGAATAATAGGAATCTTAGTTTCAGATCTGACAATCTCTGGGATAGATGTGATCTCCAGGCATCCCTTCCTTTCCATCACAAGAGAGGAGCATCATTTTTATGAAATGTGGACAAAAGTCTGGAAGCGGCCTGCCAGTGAACGTTTGCAAAACTAGGCTACTAAAAGTCGTTTTAGGTCATTGGCAGAAAAATGAAATGTAAAAGAACTACATTTTCGTTTTCCATTGTCTTTTTCCCCTGCAGTTCCTTTCTTTTCCTTTTGGTAAACCACAGGACAGTGGTCAAAATAAAAACCTCATTATTGTGAATCAGAAATGACTCACCACTGACTTTCCATTGGCTTTTTGGAGGCTGTAAACCGCACCAAGGAGATTGCCCATCTTTCTGCCTGCAGAGTCACTCATGGATTCTAACCTCTGGGTTAGGAGCACATTAGAGCTTCCTTCAGTTCAGACTTTGAATTTTTCTCTCCTCAGAAATCTTGCTTCATCTGTATCTATTCCAGCAGCAAAGCATGCTTTCCCTGTGTAGTATATGCCTTTGTCCTCCAGATATTGAACTACAGAGAGGCTAACATGTGTCCCCAGGGCACAGATGGGACATTGCATACTTGACATAAGCTACATTAGGCTGGGTGCTTGCATGTGGCCTTTCTGTTGGAGATAAGTACACCAAATCACAAAGTGGATATGTGTGTCTGAGCTTATATTGATTCCGGGAAAATCTCTCCTGTATTTCATGGTTACTATATTGTGGAGAAAAGCAAACTCTTCCTCTCACATTGTTTTCTTATTCAAAGTGCACATTTTTATACCGCAATCGCCCATCCCCCTTCTCACCTAGGGCAAGGCTTTCTTTAAAAATACATGTTAAATTCTTCTACTTACAATCAGTTCCAGGAACTTTAGCATTGAGCATTGTTCTCCATTACTGAATATTTCTCTTCATCTGACATACTTTGGACATGTTGCCAGGAGGGACGGGTCCTTGGAGAGGCACATCATGCTTGGGAGGGTAGAGGGACGGTGCAGGAGGGGAAGACCCTCTATGAGATGGATTGATTCGGTGACTGGGGTAATCGGGATGGTTGTGTCAGAGGCAGTGTGGCTGGCAGTTGGCACAGGATAGAGCAGGGTTTAGGGCTGTTGTTAGTCGCAAATGACTTGACGGCACATAACAACAACAACAACCTATACAAGAGGGTGCTATGGTGGCCTAGTGCTAAGAAGCCATGCTACAGTCC
This sequence comes from Elephantulus edwardii, assembly GCF_000299155.1. NCBI lineage: Eukaryota > Metazoa > Chordata > Mammalia > Macroscelidea > Macroscelididae > Elephantulus > Elephantulus edwardii. Next base: position 14,851,743 of record NW_006399758.1, on the reverse strand, counting down.
TAAAGACATGCAGTTCAAATCCTCTGCCTGCTCCATGGGAGAAAGATGATCCGTCTCCTCCCATGCGATTTACTGCCTCTGAAAATCCACTGGTGCATCAGCTATGGGTCGGTTCCAATTCAACTACACAATAGCAACAACAACCACCTATACCATACCATTTTAGCATTTAATTTTTGCTACAGTCTTAACACGGCTCAGTTAACTCAGTTGACTTGAGTCACAGTCACAATGGAGTTACATGAAACACATTGTTTCAAAACTTCAATTCTGTATTCCCAGGAGCTAAATCTCTGTGCCTGCTCTTGTACATAAAGTTCTGTTGGAGCAGAGAGTCATGCCCTTTTATTTACCTATCATCTGTCTGGCTCTGCACTATCGCAAAGAAGTTCAGAAGTGGCAGTGTGAACCATGTTGTTGTTGTTGTTATATGCTATCGAGTCACTTGCGACTCAGCGAACCTATGTACAACAGTCCTAAACCCTGCTCTATCCTGTGCCAATCGCACTGCCTCTGACACATCTACCCCTATTATCTCAGTCACGAAATCAAGCCACCTCATAGAGGGTCTTCCCCTCTTGCGCCGTCCCTCCACTCCCCCAAGCATGATGTCCCTCTTCAAGGACTGGTCCCTCCTTACATGTCCGAAGTATGTCAGATGGAGCCTCAGAATCCTTGCCTCTAAGGAGCAGCCTGTTTAACCCTCTCCAGGATGAATCTGTTTGTTTTCTTCGAAGTTGGTGGTACCCTCAAAACTCTTCTCCCACAGCTCAAAGGTATCAATTCTCTTTCTATCCTTCCTAGTCATTGTCCAACTCTCTGATGCATAACAAGTGATTGTAAAGACCATAGCCTGTATCAGATGCACCTTACTCTCCAGAGTGACACCATTGCTCTTCAGTACCCTGAACCATATTGGCTGACATTTTACAGAGAAAAAATAATGGGCATCTTCCTTTCTAGAGTCTCTCAAAATTCATCACCAGTGACAATCATGGTGTCAGAACTGATCCATAGCTGATCATCCAGCAGGTTTCCAAGGCACAGGAGGAACTGGCTCATCTTCCTCCCAAGGAACTGCTGGTGGATTTGAACCACCAGATGTGTGGCCTTAGGTAACAGTGCAGCTCTCAAGGATTAAACCATCCTCTAGACTCTTGAGACAAAAAAGACAGAGAAGAATGAAGACTAAATAGCTGGGTGACATCGCCCTCATTCCTGGTCATGTACTTGTACCTGCTGCTCCCCTGGTTGTCTTCAGCACTTTTGTTTCTGAGACTATGTCTGGGTGATAGAATTTCTGGATAACATGTGGTGTTTACCTTGTGCTTTTTCTATACAACCTATTCCTGGAGTAAAAGGTAATCATACTGATTCTCCATGAAGTAGTCAAACTCAGGTTCATGGGACAGTTATTCCTGATGGGAAAACTAACATATAAAACTTTAAATGTGTCCAGTGGATGTGCAGTTCTTTTGGCCTACAGTTTCAAGTTTCTACATAGCAAATACTAAGGTAACGGAATCAGAGTTCAGCCTCTTTACATAATTTCATGGAGTCATCCTGTTTTATACTTTGTAGATAATCTTTTGAGATGATTATTTATAGACTTTGATTGATTTTTTAATTAATTTTAATGAAAGTTTACAGAGACTTTGGATTTCCATTCATTTATTGTTGTACTTTCATTGATTTTTTTAAGAGAAAGTTCAGGGGTGCCTGAGTGCCAATTTCTGTGTGTCATCTACCAATTACTCACTGGTACTAAGGTACCAGTGTAATAGGATTGTACTCTCTGGTATGGCCATATCCTGTAAGTCTTGACACAGTATTCACTTTGAGGGACATAGTGTGCCTCATTAAATTTATCTGAGCATCAATTAGCAGCAAATAGAACACATTTAATTGGTGATCAAGTAATTACTGTCTCGTGCTCAGTAAATCCAGATAATCTTTATAAGGTCTCCATGTAAAGCCTGGCACTTCACTTTATGAGCGGTATTATCGTAGTGTAAATAGATTCAGTATCTAGCCAAAGCACCTTAAATCTTCAGTCCTCTGGCCTCAGACCAAAGTCCTTGTACATGTGGTGCAAGCTTCCTCTTGGCTAGGAGTTCAGTTGTTTAATTCCGCTTCAGGAAAGCAGTGTATTGCCTCACTTAGACTTGAAATGAGGAAGGAGGGTCTGCATCCTTACAGAGCACAGAGATGAGAGCCCACAGGAACCCTGTATCCTACTTCCTTTACAACAACCATTGGCATAGAGTGTCCCAGGGGTGCACAACCAGATGAGGAATTCCCTGCTACCTTAGAATAAATGTGAAAGCTTATCCCTAAATCTTCAAGCAGCCAAGCATGCTCTCCTGCTGGGTAGGAGGATGATGTCAAAATCAAAAACTCCTGTGAAGGAAAGCATAACTTAAGGAAATCACTGGCTGGGGGAAAAAAAGTGTCTGCAGATATAATAAAAGAGTTAAAAACTACCTTATATAAATCAGTAAGAGGATGTAAAAATAACTGGCAATGAATATACAATTCACAGAAGGAACTACAATTTTCAAATAGGTATCTGTTAAGTGCCCACAGTATATAAAAAATAGTCTTGTTTTATCTTTTTAAACCTAATAATATGGCAGTTACTTCTTAAAAATGGCAGTTTGTGTAAAGCTATAGTAAAACTGATCCCATTTTAACTGATACAATCCTATTAAATACTGTTTGTTGTTGTTGTTATGTGCCAAGCCGCCTGTGACTCAGCAAATCTAGGTACAACAGCTCTGAAGCCTACCCTATTCTGAGCCAATCTCACTGACTCTGACACACCTACCCCCATTACCCCATACAGTTACTGTATCAATCCATCTCACCCAAAGTCTTTCTCTCTTGTGCTGTCCCTCCACCCTTTGAGCACAACGTTCTTCTCCAAGGAGTGGTCCCTCCTGCCCACATGCTCACAGTATGTCAGATGGAACTTCAAAATCTTAGCCAAGGAGAAAGTTAGTTTCACTCTCTCCAAGACAGACTTATTTGTATTCTTGGTGGTACATAGTATGTTCAAGACTATTCTCCAGCAGCACAGCTTAAAGGTATTGATTCTTCTCCTGTCATTCTTAGTTATTGTCCAGTTCTCTGATGCATAGCAGGTAAATGTGAAGACCATGGCCTGGGTAAGATACACTTTAGTCAATAAACTGGCATTGTTGTTTCTCAGTACTCTGGAGAGGTTCCTAAAAGCAGATTTTCCCAGTGCAATTTGTCTTGATTTCCTGACTGCTAATGCCAAAAGTGTTGATTGTGGAGCTGAACAAGCTGTAATTGTTAACAACCTCAATCTCTTCTCCATCTATTATGGTGCTGCTTATTGGCCCAGTGGTAAGAATCTTTGCTTTCTTCACTTTGAACTTCAGTACATATTGAAGACTACAGTCCTTGATCTTCTGCATTAAATGGTTCAGGTTCTCCTCAGTTTTGGCAAGTAAGGTTGTGTCATCTGTATAACAAAGGTTGTTGATGAGTCTTCCTCCAATCCTGAAGCCACATTCCTCCTCATAAAGTTCTGTCTACTGGATTACCAAGTGCTATTTAACAGTGTGTGTGTGTGTGTGTGTGTGTGTGTGTGTATGTTTGTATATATAGATTTATTTAAAATATGAAAGCAGATTACATTTTGAGAAAGACAATAAGAACTAGAATTAGATAAGGAATTGAATCAGTAGGCAGTAAACTTGATGTCTCTTACAGGTTGGAGTTGTCCTAGGCATTTTATGTAGATTAGTCTGTAAATGACTGATCTATTTAAGAAAGACCAAGAACTAACAGGACTTTTTGGAAAATACGCATCCATCTCCATGCCAATGAATCAGAATTAGAAGTGACTTATGGCTGACTCTCCATTGAATTTTGAAGGCTCTAAATCAGATGAGAGGATATTGCCCTTCTTTCTTTCTCACATTGAACCACTAGTAGATGCAAACCACCCACGAGGTGTATGGCCTTTGGGTTAGCAGGTTAGGGTGCCAGAGCTGCCTTGTACATCTATAGGTAATAGGAATTTAAAGCTAAATAATCCATTTGACAAGCAAGGACACTAAGAAATGGGGAAAACTAATACACTTAAATCTATATAAAGAGCCTGTTGTCTGATATTGACCATTGTTATAAAAATAAAAGAATAACTAGTAAAACAGGTATAGGACCCAAGGGGGGAAGAGGTATGAGCAGACAGGTGAGAATGGGTAGGGATGAAAGCACAGGGTTGTACAGTTTGGTGGGTAGCGGGAGGGAGGGAAGGAAATAGGAAGGGTCAAGTGGGGACCTTAAAAGACTGGGTGATGATGGGTAAGGTTCAATGGTGATTAATTTTATAAAACATAATGCATGGAAATTATTGTATAAAATATAATATAAATACAATGTAAAGCACAATGTTTGTTTTTTTTTTTTTTAAAGAGTCTGTTGTCTGAACAGAGCAAAGGAACACTAAAGGATTTAAAATCAGGAAAAGTATGCATCAGAGTTGTTTTATCTCTCCATATCTGTTCAGTCTGTATGCTAAGCAGATGATTAGAGAGGCTGGACTCAATGAAAAAGAATGTTTCATCAGCATCAGAGGAAGACTCATGAACCACTTGTGTTATGCAGATAAGACAATCTTGCTTCCTAAAAGTCAGGACAACTTTAAGAGCAATCTTCAAATAGGGATTATAACAAGAAAAAAATTCTCACCACTGGGCCAGTAGGCAACATTATGCTGTTGTTGTTGTTGTGTGCCATTGAGTCAGAACCAACCATCCAGCTGACCCTCCAGTGGGTTTTTTGAGACAGTAAATCACACAGGAGGAGAGGAGATTGCAGAGCAACTGGTAGATTTGCACTTTAGCTAATAACTAGGCCATGGTCTTTTCAGTCACTCCCTATGTATCTGAGAGCTGTCCAGTAAATAAGGATTGCAGAAGAAGAATTGATGCCTTTGAGCTGTAGTGTTGGAGGAGAGTACTGAATAGCCCATGGACTGCCAAAAGAACAAACAGATAAGTCTTGGAGAAAGTACAGTGAGAGTGTCCTTTGGAAGCAAACATGACAAAGCTTCATCTCACATACTTTGTGCATGTTGTTAGGAGAGGCTGTTTCTTGAAGAGGGGCATCATGCTTGGACAGGTGGGAAGGCTGACCAAAATTAGGAAGACCCTCACCCAGATGAACTGACACAGTGACTAGTGCTAAGAGCTTAAGTACACCAGAGATGATGAGGAAGACACAGAGTAGGACAGGGTATAGATGTGTTGTTCATAGGGAACTATGAGTTATGCTCAATAGCACCTAACAATAGTAAGAATTATTTAATGCTCAGGTCTCACCCACTGCCTTTGAATCAATTCTGACTCATAGTAATCCTCCATTGAGATTCTAAGGCTGTAAGTCACAATGGGATGAGACTACCTGTCTTTCTCTTAAGGAGCCACTAGTGGATCTGAACATCCAGAGATATCTGACCTGAATTAGCAGGGTAACTCTATACAGACTATACCCTCCAGAGCTCCCTAAGGTTCAGCTAGAAATTATACCAATGGGAAATTAGAAAGCCTAAGAGGAATTAGATGAACTCTAGTTTTGATCCTTTGTTTTTGTTTGTCTGATATTGAAACATTTATGGAGGTCTTCTATACTATTTATAAATGTAGAATTGTAATGATCTTGTGTATGTTCTTATTTTATGACTAACTGAGGTAACTCTGGTGGCAGAGTCCATCAGATGGTGCACAACTAACCAAAATTGTTCACATTTGTTGGCACTTTGAATCTACCAGCAGCTCAGCATGAGAAAGATGGGCAGACTTCCCCTTTAAAATTTGTGGTCTCTCAAACCCAGTGGAGGGCCTGTGAGTGGGAATCAATGTAATGTAATGGCAGTGGGTTGGGTTTGAGTAATAACTATATAAGGATTAACTTGAAAAGAGCTTTTTAAAAGAGCTACTACTTCATATTCACACCAGAAGAGCTCTGGTGGTGTAGTGCTTCCATAGTTGTGCTGCTGAAGGAGAGGCGGCACCTCCCGGCTGGTTCAGATTCTCTCTGTGGCTCTTAGGGAGAAAAATGGCCAGTTTCCTCCTGTATGATCTAAAGCCTCTGAAAATCTGCTGGAGGGTTACCTATGAATTGGTTCTGACTTGAGGGCAATGAGTGAGCAATATTATTAGATATTTTTAGTAGTTAATAGAAATAATGATATAATTTTCATAGATTAATAAAATAGGAGGTGAACTTGAGAAGTACTCATTCTTGCAAGAATCAATTTTTTTAAATGTCTGTTTTGAGTTGTAAACTTTTACTCTGCTCCTAGAACTTGAAAAGTATTGCAGTCAAATTCTGCTCTCCAGAAGGAGGGGTTCGGAATATTTGTTCACATTCATTTAATTAGTTATTATTCAGTATGCACTTAAATGATGTCAAAAATTACATAACCCTGCAATATGGATAAGTGTTATTGTTATGTACTATTGAGTCAGAACCCACTCATCACTGCCCTTCCAGTGGGTTTTCAGAGGCTGTAAATGACACGGGAGAAGATTGGTCATCTTTCATCCCCAGAGCTGCTGGTAAGTTCAAATAACCTACCTTTGCATTGGCAGTGCAACACCTTACCAGAAGGCCACCAAAGCTCCCTAGAGATAAGCACGTTGTTGTTGTTGTTGTTGTTGTTGAGTACTGTCAAGTAGGAACCGACCCATAACTGATCCTCCAGCTCATTTTAAGAGGTAATAAATTGCACAAGAGTGCAATTTTTCTCTTTCTCTTTTTTCATCTTTTCTCCTGTGAGGCAACTGGTAGATTTAAGCCATACCTATTAGGTTAACAGTGCAGTTCCTTACCACTAATTAGAAGACAGGAGCTCCCAGCTAGTGGATTTGAACCACATGCCTTCAGGATTGCAGTGCAGCTTCTTACCACTAAGCTACCAGCACTCCCTAGAAATAAGTGTAGTCATCAAGATTTAACAAGATTACTTGTGTTTGCTCTTTAAGGGTTAACAGTAATTTAACACATAGATCAGAAGAGTGGGTAAAAGTTGAGAAAATACATTCTAAGAAAACGAAGCAAGTAGCATGTTCAAAATCCAGAAACAGTGGGGCATTTTCAGGGAACTGAGAGAATTATGTGCATCCAATTGAAATTCAATTAAATAGTAATAGAAAGGTTGATGATTCCAGTCTACCCAGAGCACTAAGATCACACTCAGCCTTATATGTCTGGTGGAGCACTGTTGTACGCTGATACACATAGGACCTCTACGAATTGGATTCTGCTTTGTGGCAAGTAACAGCAATGTGAAGAGTAGTTAGAGATGTTCCTCAGAGACTCAGTCAGTGGGACGATTTTGTTTAAGGTAGATGATATTGAATGTTAATGACATGCTCTGTTGCAAGTACCTTTACATGTGTACACATTTTATCTTATTTTATCTCATTTATTCCCATTTTACAGATGATGAAACTGAGTCATGGAGAAGGTAAATACAAAATAAAACTACTAGTAAATGGTGATGCCAATAATTGGACCCTAGCAGTTTAAGTTCATAGCCAAAACCAAACCAAAACAAAACAAAAAAACCAACAACCCACCTCATAAGCAACTTAGTGCTATGGAGTTGGGTCAGACTCAGTGACCCTTCATTGGGTTTCAAGCCTGTGAAATGTAAAGGGGAGAGGATTTTCCATCTTTTTCTCATCAAGTGGCTAGTGGACTTCAATCTTGAGAAACACGTGGCCTTTGGGTTAGTAATGCAGCTTGCTACAACAATGGCACTATAACTCTCTACTTTGTAGCTGCTGCTCTTGGTTTTTTGTGCTGTCAAGTCAGAACTGACTCGTAGCTGACCCTCCAGCGGGTTTTCAGAGGAAGTTTAGATGCTTAAAAAACAGTCTGTCTTTTCTGTTCCATACTAGGAGATTTGGTTCACTGAGTGATTGAAAAGCTCTCTCTGGGAGTTGGTTGCAGTTTGCAAACTTTGAAACAGCCTATTGCAAGAATCAAGAATGATATCTTGAAATTAGACTAAATGTAGTTAGGAAGTAAAAGATACAACTTGATCTTAACTGGATAGAGCTATTAAGGAGTTTCTGACTTGGGAAAACTGGGTAGATAACAGTACCATTAATTAGAATTGTTAATGTTGTTGTTTGGTGGTGGAGAGTCAACTACAACTCATAGTGATTCTATAATTGACAGATGTGAGCCTTGTGCTATCCTGTGCCAACCTCACCATCTCCTGATGGGCTCGAGCCTGTTGTTAACAATCACTGTGTCAGTGCATCTTGTGGGTCATCTTTTCTTTCTCTGACTGTCCAACTTTCACAAGGACTAGTGCCTTTGACAACATGCCCATAATAAGTGAGACCAAATTTCACCATCCTTGACTCTTACGGAGCACCCTGCTATACCTCCTACAAGCAGACTTTTGATAGAGAGGGAAAATGGGATAATTTTCCTTATGCCTGTAAAGTGTTCCTGTAGAGTGATCTAACCAACTGGGACGTATTCAGGTTAGAAGATCAAATGGTAGAGCTTCAGAAATCATCAATGTGGAGGTTTCTTTTGAAAATTTCAATAACTATTTCCCATTAGTGAGGTAAGCTGACCCTAGTTAAGACTGTAGTGACTTGGTACTAAAAATAGTCCACCAACTGAATTTCTATTTACCAACTATTTATTACTGACTCGTAAAATATTTGCTTCAGAATGTTAATCCACTGTTTCAGCACAGTTTACCTTATAACTTACTCTTCTATTTCAAGAAATGAAATCAGTTAGCATCTTTCCATACATTCTTTGTCTTGTCTAGATTAGCACATTGATATTATTGGTCTAGAGAACACCGGATTTCTGTTTTGAGCATAGGGGGGGGAAATCTCCAAGAAAACAGATAAGCAGAGTGTGAATGGTAAGATGAGAAGCAGAAGAAAGAAAAGTAAACACAATCAGATTTCCACAGATTTAAAAGATAGAGTAACCATCACAGTCACAAGCTACAAAGAAGTTGATTGATCTTGATGATAGAACTATCAAGATTGGATTTGGCCACTATAGGATCATCAATAACAGTTATGCACATATCATTATAGCCGTTTATCCTGCCAATTTTTGGTTGGGTCTGTCAGCCTCCACTGATAGTGGCCACATGAACAAGAGATAGAAACTTTGCCCTATCCTGCATCAACCCACAGTCTCCACTGTAGTCAAGGCCATTGTTAGAGTCACTGTGCCAATTCTCCTTGTTGAGGATCTCCCTCTTTTTTGCTGACTTGTCCCAACATGAAGTCTTTTTCTAAGGGCTAGTGCCTTTTGACAGTATGCCAAAAGTGTCCCAGGTGAAATTTCACCATCTATTCCTCTCAGGAGCATCTTGGTTTCACGTCCTCCAAAAGAGATTTGTTATTTTGGTAGTCTGTGGAGTATTCAGTACTCGTAATCAACATCACCAATCTACATCTTAAATATTCTTTGAATCTATGCTCCTAGTCCAAGTGTCCTAAAGATCTCTTTGTTGCTAAAGCTTTTTTTTTCCTTCTTCTTCTTCCAGTCCTCATTTAAATTTCTCTTTAGGTCGATCTGATGTTATTTGTTCACTCTTTCCTTTCTAACACGTTCTTCCTTTTCAGTGTACTCACTGCGGCTTTCTTCCTCTTTTTTCTCTGTCCATACTGACTGTATACACCATAAAGTAAACATTTCCACCCCTATTTCTTTAGATACAAAATGTTGGTTTTGTGTGCCATCAATTTTGAACCAAATCACAGCTGACCAGGTTTTCAGAGGCTGCAAATCTCATGAGATTACTTTCTCTCCCAGAGCAGCACGTGGATTTGAACCACATATGTTTGGGTGAGCAGTGCAATTCCTTACCACCAGGCCACCAGAGCTGGTATCAGTGTTAACCTAAATCCTACCAGTATTTTATTTCTAAGTTTCAGTTGTTCTAACAGTTGTTCTGACATCCTTACTTGGATGTCCACTGCCTCTTCAAGTTTCTTATGCCCCAAACTGAACCTGAAATTTCACCTATATTCTTCTCTGCTAATAAATTCTCATTAAATTACAAGTTTAATATTCAAATCCCTGCTAAATTAGGGACTTAGTATTGAATTAGATTAAATTCTATTAGAATCTATGATATTTCCAAATCACTAACTTCATCCTTGAATTTCTTCCTTTTCCTTATCCATTAGTTATTTAGTTACTGACTTCCACTCATAACAACCTGTCGTATCTGTCACTCTCTGTGTTGTCACTGCCTGGGTACATGCTACCATCATCCCTCACCTGGATTATGAATGGATCCTCTCTCTTGTCTCCCTGTCTCAATTTTGACTTCTTTCCAAGATCACGCTAGAACTACTCCTCTTCCTAAATTGACCCTGTCATTCCTTTGTTGAGCCTCACAGCTACTTCTGCACCTTCATTGCACTGTTTCTCTACAGATTCAGATCATGTTGAGGGGTTTTTCCTTCAGTCTTATACGTAGCTCTTCTTTTTTTCCCTCCTCCTTTCTTACTCTCCGTACATGATGATCCCCCTGTCTAGAACACATCAGTATTTTGCTTTTGTTGGCTTATTGTTGTGTACCGTTGAGTGGGACATGATCCGTAGCTTTCCTTTCTGTAACCTTTCAGAGGCTGCAAATGACACAGAAGGAGTTTGTCCATCTTTCTCCTGCAGAATAGCTAGCTGGTAGATTTGAACTGCATGCCTTTGGGTTGATAGCCCAGCTCTTTACCACAGGACCACTACGATTTTCAGGAAGTTTCTCTAACCCTGTAAACCCAAGTTAGGTGATCTTTCTGTCTCTTAGCATTCTACCTGTCTCGTGATAATTCTCGCAGAGCCAAATGGATTCTGAATGCCTAATTTTTGTCCATAAATCAAAGACTTCCTCTGAATTGTAAGCTCCAGGAAGGTAGGAAGCATGTCCATTTGGTTCATCCTTATATTTCAAGCATCTTGTAGAGTACCTGACATAGTGTGAGCTTCTGCTCAGTGTTTATTCAGTGCAATGAATGCCCTTTGGAGTGCATTCCCATCCATTATCTCAGTGGGGGTAAAGTGGAACAATTTGGAGAGGGCTTTAAGGAAACACGAGAAGCCAGTGGATTAGAAGATTAAATTATTTGTTGTTCTCAGTTGTTTTGCTCCACTAGGAAGAAGAACAATTTAGAGGCAGAAAAGGTAGTTAGGAGAGTAAAAATATTTCATTCCACCTCATAGAACAAAGAATAAAAGATTTTTTTCTAAAATAACCCTAACATATTAATGTAATAATCTCATTTTTCTTCTCAAACTGAGGCCTGCCTGTAACTTTTATATGTACATGTGTGTATCTTTTATATTTTAAAGTGTTAGGTTGTCCATATTATTTTCTTCTTTTCCTAGTGGAAATACTTTAGGTAATATGATTTTAAAATACTTCTGTATCTTTTGTTCATTGACTTTTTTAAAAGGAAGGTCCCAGAATTGAGTCATTGTTTTAATTATATAGCCTTTTAAAAAATAAAGTGAATTGTCTTTTAAAAGATCTACTGAGGTTTTTAATTAGGGGGTAAAGTGGTAAGTAATAAGAAAGAAAAGAATAATGAATTAATAGAAAAGAAGTTGGGCTAAGAAAATGAGGTGAAATAAACTAAAGACACAATTCTAAAATATTCTTTAAAGCAACAGGGAATAATTTGATAGGATGCATTGCTTGCCAGGAGTGATAATTTTACCACTAAATGCTAAGGTAAATGTATTGAGAGATTTTATTTAAATATTATTGAAAAAATAGATGAAGACTTATATGGCAAATTTACAAAAAAGAATCATTATGTTGAAGTTCATTGATTCTGGATAAAGCACTATCATTTTCATTAGCTTACATTTTTGTGACTGCTCTATTTTGTATAGATTATTATAAATTAGTTCAGATATGGTTGCAAGTAAGGAGAAAAGAAGATTGGAGACAGACAGATCTAAGCTTCTCCATTCATTATTTAAGTTTGTCAAGATTCTTAATCTATATGCTGGCTACCTAGTAAATTGGAAGTAAAATCCTGCCTTCAGTGGGTTATAATAATTAAATTAGACAACTTATTGAAAATCACCTTTCATAGGTTTTTAATATTATGGTTATCTTCACTCACCAAAAGGAAAAACAAATATTTGTATCTTCTAAACCATTTAAGAAACATACATGTCAAAACAACTGTGAGATATCATCTAACCCCATGAACATTAACAAAATTCAACAGAGCAGCAAACAACAAATGCTAGTCAGGTTGTGGAGAAACTGGAACCCTTATTCACTGTTGGTGGAAGTGTAAAATGGTACAACCATTCTGGAAAGCAATGTGGTGCTTCTCAAAAAGTTGGAAATAGAAATACCATTTGACCCAGCAATTCTACTACTGGAAATATACCCAAAAGAAGCCAGAACCGTCACCCAAGCAGATGTGTGCACACCCATCTTTATTGCTGCATTGTCCACAATAACAAAGAGATGGAAAAAACCTAAATGCCCAACAACAAACGAATGGATAGAGAAGCTGTGGTATATTCACACAATGGTATAATATGCAGCACTGAAAAACAAGAAACTCATGAAATACTATACAAAATGGGTGATCCTGGAAGACATGCTGCATGAAATATCTCAGTCATGAAAGGACAAATACTGCATAATGCCACTGGTATAAAATAGGACTGACATGGAGGTTAAGGGGAAACTAAGAAGAGGGGGAATATAATGTACACTGCATTGAAGCAGATGTAAAATATAACTACTTAAAAGGAATATATGATTAGTTATTATTTGCATAACAACAGTCCAAAATAAGAGCTGCATAGTAAAGTGGACTGGGGGCCAGGGGGATTGTAGAACAATGAACAGCACAGTGCAGCATGCAGGAGCAATGATTTTGTACATTACTACATAACTTGGGAAGGACTGGAAAGCATTATGCTGAGTAAACTAACTCAGTTCTACAAGGACAAATGCTATATAAGACCATAATTGTAAAATGAGTATGAGGATCCAAGGCAGGGGGATGGTGGTTGGAGGGATAAGCTGTTAATCATAGAGTTGCACAATTTGACGGGTGGGAGGAGTGAAGGAAATTGGAAGGTTCATTTGTGAAAAACAATGTATTCAAACTTTGTAAATAAATCAGAATATTTTTTTTAAAAATGTTGATGTGTGTTTTGTGTCAGATTCTGCATAGAGCTATTGAATGAAATATTTTTTTTTTTTAAAAAAAAAGGTAAGTGAAGAGAACTTTTCAAAAAGTTATTCTGAGGCCACTTTCAAAACCCCAAACCAAGCCTAGTTATTTAGTCAATGTGCTCATTTAGTTAATAAGTCAAGTTTTATGAAGCCTACAACAGAGTAGATCTGCCCTGTAGGGTTTCTGAGGCCGAAAATCGTTATAGAAGCAGGTTGCTCATCTTTCTCCCTGGAGAAGCTGGTAAACTCAAGCCATGAACCTTTTGGTTAGCAGTCAAATGCTTGGCCAATGAACACCCAGGACTCTTGGATTCCACTTAACTTATTAAAAATATACTCATTTGGATCCTCAGGTAAGTCTGACAACATGAGATAGATTTGTTGGCTTTGAAGCATCTTTAGGAGAATATTCCAGAGTAATTTGCCTCTGCAAGAAGGCACTTCTAATGTGCTTTAGAGAATGCTGGATGTTGACCAGCCAGCACTGAGCTCCAACAGTTCTATGAGAGGCAATAGCTCAGAATGTATCCCAGATAACTAGCTACACTAAAACAACAAGTAGATTTGTTTTGATCCTTCTGACTACATTGACTGTTATGCTTATAAATCTGTATGGTGGTTTCTGAGTGTGAAGATTTCATGAGAGTGTGAAGATTTTATGAGAGGCTATGCCTTTGTGTTTGTTATGATAGAGGTCAGGCACAAAGTTTCATTTAATAGTGGTAGGAAACGATTTAAGTTCTGAGGTTAGGCAGGGATATAAAATGGTTTCATATTATTTAGGAACAAAATTTATTCTGTCAAATTCCTATCAATTCTTGACTCAGAATTTTGGAGAAGGACTTATCCTGGAAGTTAAACTAAGATCACTAGTTGGACACATGGATGTCCTTGTTGGTAAAGTTGAAGTCTGATAAGTTAATCAGCGCTCCAGGTCTTTAATTGTTCTTCATAATCTTCTACCTGATCAAGTGTAATTTCAACATCAGAATGTGAATAATGATGCCAAATGGCTACCCTATTCTTCTTGTTGATCTGTGCCTTTGAATTGGAACTAAGCTATAGCTGACCCACAGGTAGGTTTTCAGAGACACAGTAAATTGTACAAGAGGAGATTGTCCATCCTTCTCCCATTGAGTAGTTGGTAGAGTTGAACTGCGTGCCTTTGGGATTGTAGCACAGTTCCTTAGCACTAGGCCACCAGAGCTCCCTATTCTTGTTAGGTTGACCAATTCTGACTCATATCTAGTAGAGACATCTAAGAAAAGCTTCCAAGGAGGAAAGGACTCTGAGGAGGGAGCAAGTACCCTTGTACATCTAGAATTTGGGAGGTGGAAATTGTTTGATATATGAATTAAGCTGAGTAGTTTCTATCTCTGTAGTTTTTACATTTGATTTATCTTTGTAATTTTAGTTTTCCACCTGGTTTTAGAACTTTGGTTCAAGGAGATTTAGACACAGAAAGAGATTATGCTGTGTACCATTCCTGTCACTTTCTCCCTTATTTTTTTCCCATATTGGGTTTTCATATAGTCATTCACATGTATTTTATTGTATAAAATTCATTCCCATTGAATAACATAATTCATAAATTATAGTGTTTAATCAGCCTGTTGATTAGGCCCATAGTTCAAATCCACCAGCTGCTCCACAGAAGAAGAATGGACAATCTACTTCCATGTAATTAACTGCCTGTAAAAACCCTGTGGAGGGTCAGCTATGGATTGGTTCCGACTGGACAGCATGCAACAACAATTAACCTCTTACTGTTTATTGCCTTTCCCTCCTTCCAACTTATCTATTCATTTTTTACTCACTTCCCCCTCCTCTTCCATCCCCATTACTCCTTCAAGATTGATTCTATGTGTGAACCTTTCCTTAGCTTTTTATAAGAGTAATCTTATACTATAACTGTCTTTTTGTGTCTGGCTTATTTCACTCATCATTATTTTGTACCATATCCATCCATATTTTACAGTATTTCACTAATTCTTGATCACTTTTATGTGATGCTTAATACATATTTTTGGCATGTGGCCAAGAAGGACCAGTCCTTGGAGAAGGATATCATGCTTGGAAGGGTGAAGGGATAACGCAGGAGAGGAAGACCCTAGATGAGATGGACTGATAGAGTAACTGGGGTACCTGAGTCAGTGAGACTGGCTCTGAATTGGGCAGGATTTAGAGCGATTGTACATAGGGTCGCTTAGAGTTGCAGGTGATTTGATAGCACATAACAACAACAACAACCATACTCATACACATCCTTGCCAGCATTTGTTATTTGCTATTCTTGGAATATTGCTGTTGTTGCTGGGATAAGATGATATCTTAGTGTTGTTTTGATTTGCGTCTCTGTAATTGCTGATGATCTTAAATATTTCTTTATGTTCTTGTTGGTCATCTGAAAGTCTTCTTTCATGAAAGAAATTTTCATATCCTCTTTCAGTTTTGTACTTGGGTTTTTGTCTTTTCCTTGCTGGGATTTTGGAGGTTTGTATCAATTTTAAGAGATGAATCTCTTGTCATAATATATCATTGTAAAAAAATTTTTCCTAGTCTGTAAGTCTCTTTGTACTCTTTTAAATAAGTTTTCTGATGCACATAAAGATTTCATTTTTAAGAGGTCTCAATCATCTATAACTTATCCACTGTTAGTTATACACTTCAGTTATTTTTTTTCCTACCTCATTTTATGTGAGAGCAAGGCAAGGAAAAAAAATTGTTATCTGCCTGTGACCTGGTAGTTCTATTTATTTCTTTCCATAAACGGGAGCCTTTTCCTAGTTGGGAGAGTGGCTGCTGAGATATATATATGAAGGAATCTCTCACCGTGACCAGGCACCATTTGGAATTTGAAAGACAGAAAGGAGTGAGGATATAGTTGGAGTCTGAATTGCATGATCCCAGAAAACCATATGGAAAATGCTCAGCAGTCACAGTGTAGTACAGCATATTGTTGTCTACTCATTATTAAATTTTGGTTGTTCCTCATCACCCTTTTTCCCCCCAAACAAATGTTGGAATTAGGTACCTCATAATTTACCAATGCCAGTTAAAGACAGTGTAGAATATAAGCAGAACGAAATGTGTTTTATCCTTCAAACTTCTCTCTGAATTAAACAAGGTTTATCTTAGTCCCGTGGTGGTAGAACTCTGTGTTGAAAGTATTTTCTTTTTTTTTCTACAGAGTACAGTACAATTCACAGTCCATCAACACCTATAAAAGATTCAGATTCTGATCGATTGCGTCGGGGTTCAGATGGGAAATCACGTGGACGAGGCCGAAGAAACAATAATCCCTCCCCTCCTCCAGATTCTGATCTTGAGGTATGTCATTTCCAACACCCCAGGTAAATAACAAGGTGTCTTGGCAACTCAGTGGGAGTTTGATAGGGTGTTCTGGTGGCCTAGTGGTAAGGAGCTGCACTGCCAACCTGAAGGCAGCAGTTCAAACCCACCAGGGGCTCAGCAGGAGAAAGGTGGACAATCTGCCCCCCTACGATTTACTGCCTATGAAAACACTATGGAAGATCAGCTGTGAGTTGCACATAGCAACACATAGATGGCAGGGGACGCTAGTAGCCTATTCCTTAGGGAATTGTGTGGCTAACCCAAAGACTATGCCTTTCTGGTGATTAAAATTTGAAATTTACCAGCTGCTCTCAGGAGAGCAACAGGCAGGCTTTTCTCATGTGTTTTACAACCTGCAAAACCCACTGAAGGGTCAATAGGTCTGATTCAACAATGAGAATGAAAAAAAAATGAGATGTAAATGGCAATTGTTAAGTTATACAGACGCTTTTGTTACTATTTGTCTTCTACTTTATAAGTAGAGTATTTCCCTTCTTTTTATATTAATTATATAGTGAAGCAATTATTTTAACTTATTAGTTTTCATATTAACTCTATGGCGAAGCATTATCTTATTGATCTCTAAGAAAATGTAGTAAATTACCTAATTCTGCTTGACAGAAATTCTTTTTATCTGTACTCTATGCAATTATGACTTCAATTAAGTAAATGTAGTACTAAAACCACCGAATAAAACCCACTTGAAATTAAAGACACACTTGTGTGGATTGAGAAAGAAAACCTGAAATGATCTAAACTGAAATTGTAATCACCTTGTGAGGCATGTTTTGGTGGAGTTCAAAAGCAGGAGGGATTAAATAAGTCCTTAAAGGGCAGTGGATTTCATAGCCTTGAATCCACTGCAATTAGGTTTCTCCTTTTTGCCAAAATGAAATCTGATGGTGGAAAACATGATTATTTTGGCCAACAAGATGATTTTCTTTTCCAACAGAATCTGTGTGTGTGAGTATGTACTGGTGGGAGCGGGAGCAGATGGAGGACGAAAGCAGGCCTGGAAGGATGTCTGTGATATGTCAAAGACCTCTTGAAAGTGTGTTCTTTGCACTTTGATTCTAAGTACACCAAGACTGTGCCTGAGAGCATGTGTGAGGTGTCTGCTTAAATTATCAAATATCTATAAGCTGAAGACGTTAAAAACCTGACAAAAATGCATCTACTTTAGATCCACATAACAGCTCAATAGGTAACCTAAGAAGGTGAAGAGATGATGCAGAATGTTAGTATTTAATGTAAAACTTGGTCATACTTGGCTAAGGATAAAATATACAATTAGTTCTTTTCACACTTTCTAGTGAATAGACGTCAAAAAAAAGAGGAAAAGAACAATTTAATTATTTTTCGTTTATTGCTGTTATCCACCAGCAGCTCCAAGGGAGAAAAAGATAGGCAGTCGCCTCTTATTTGATTTACAGCCTCTTTTTAGAAAACCCTTAAGAGGGTCAGTAGTGAGTCAGTTCCCACTTCACAGCAGTAAGGTTTTAGTTTTGATCTCTGTTTCAGTAGTTATGAACATAAAACTTAAAAAAATACTTAATTTCTTCATAACTAAGATCAAGTCTCATATGGAAGTAGAATGATAAGTTTTTATCCTCTTTTTTGTGTATATAGTGCTATCACTAATATAATTATCTTTTTGTCTCTTTCTGAGATAGCATCTGGGGAAAAAAGCTGGGAAATACTTTTTCAAACAGTTGCTTCTGTACAATTGTTTTTTTTAAAAAATCCAGATTATCCACCCCCCCCCCTTTTTTTCCCTAGCATAGGTTGTAGGGAATTGCACTGTTATCCCCAGATCAATCAAGCAGTTCAAATCCAACAGTGGCTCTACAGGAGAAAAATGGGCAATCTCCTATAAGATCAGTAACATCTGAAACTCATTGGAGGGTCTGCTAGGAGTTAGTTCTGACTTGAAGGCAATGAGTATAATGTTGAGATTAGTGAAAGAAAGAGATTTCTCATTGAAGACAGAGACCCATTGGTGTGGTTCTTCTTTTGTAGCGGGTATTCATCTGGGATTTGGATGAGACAATCATAGTTTTCCATTCCTTGCTGACTGGATCCTATGCCAACAGATATGGGAGGGTGAGTACCAAGAGCCATGCTTTAAATATCTTTAATATTACTTACAAAGAGAGGCATGCTATCCAAAACACAGG
>NW_006399758.1:14818078-14832863 GCF_000299155.1 Elephantulus edwardii | reverse complement strand
ACCTATCAACAACAGAAACATTAGGCAGATGAAGTAATCGTGGCATGAAAGAAAATCTTACAAAGAGAGGCATGCTATCCAAAACACAGGACAAATCAGAAAGTTTGTTGGATGTTATCACTTTCAGCATATTAAATATTATTTAATATTTAATATTTGATGCCTAGAATTGATTTTCCTGTGCCCAAATGAGTTTCAGCTTTAAATATTAAATTAAAACATAAAAATAACTTGATTTCTGTGTATGGCTATATAAAAATGTAGAATATTATGATATATTTTTATGATAGAACTCATAAAATTTATATGTAAGGGAAAAATTTGTAAATGAAAATGAAGATAATATTTTTTTTAGGTTCTTACGAATATGAGAAAGAATAAATTGTTTGCAGTGTCAAATCCTAATGAAGAAAAGAAAATGCTGATTTAGGATAAAGTATTAACATGACTAGGAGACGTATATATGTGTTATATTGTCATATAAGGGAGTTGTTGTGGCCACCTGTATGAGAAGTTGTGTTTCCAACCCAGAGGCAGGTAGTTTGATTCCACTAGCCCCTCTGAGGGAGAAAGATGGACAGTCTCCAATCATGTTATATATAGCCACTGAAAATCTGCTGGAGCATTGGTTATGACTCAGTACTGATGCCACAGCAAAAAGAGGTTTTTTTTGGTCTTTCTAATCTCTTTACTTCCTAAAAGCCAATTCAGTGGACCAACCATTTCAATTGGTGTTGGTGTCAGTGATTAGCTATTATAATGTTTCTTTTCAAAGCACTTATTATGAATGGCCTAAGAAGTCCCACTGCCATCAAAGGCTGTATTTATTTGAACAGTATACAGAATTGACCCTCTGAAGGACAGTGGATAACAAGTTCAGATTAGTTACAATATTTGTCTAAGCATATTGTAGGTGAGAAACAGTACTGCATTGCAGATCACTTCCCAGGAGTAGAATTTTAAGTTGCATTGTGATATTTAAGGGTGTATTCCTTGGTAATATAAAACACAGATTTCTTAAATTATCAGATAATGTACCAAAAGTATCACATTATTTAAATAATTTCTAGAATTTTATTAGGTAAATTCTAAAATTATCCTATGAATATGGTATTTGTATGTTTTTAATATCACTAAGGAAATAACAATATACAGTTTAAGGGCTAGGAAGTTATGAATTTGAATCTTCAGGCACTGAATTATTGTGTGTAAGTGATTCTAGGTGTGTATCACAAGGCTCTAAAATTGAGAATTGTAACATATGTACACACTCCTTAAAAAGAGTCTGAAGAATTTGTTCTTCAATAAGTATTATCTCAATAAATATATTTTCAGTGCTTTTTTGTAACTTCCGTTTTGAGATGGAAGTGGAAAAATTAGCATTTGAGCTTTATGGTCCAATTATCTTTCCTCTGATTCCCTCAAAAAAGTACACTGAGTAAAAAAAAAAACAAGTGAAAAATGCACCCCTGGGCATTAGTAAGGCCAAGAATAGCCCATCAATGGAATAACTGTCAAGAGATGAGATAGCCTTAAAATACAGTATGCACTATTTCATTGTTAAGTAAACATTCTATGAAAAGTAGAAAACAATGCACAAAAATACAGATTATTACAATTAAGGTCACAAAATCAGTCATTCAAAGAAAGTCTCCCTGTGCGGCTGGCACACAGTAAGGGATCAACTGTATAGTTTTGTATTATTTACCAAGATTCACTACCCCTGTTTCCCTGGAAATTGGCATTAAAACAAACCAAGCCTAAACCTTACTTTGTGAGTTAGTAGGAAGGATCTGGATGAGTTATCTTTAATAGTATATTATAATGTCTCTCAACTCTGTCTTAAGAAGAAAGCTGACTCCTGGAACTTCCAGAAGTGGTGAGAAGGGCCAGCAGGTAGATAAATATTATTTGAAAATCATCCAAGAATTCTCAAGTCTTTTAATAACTTTCGCTAAAGGTCAGGACTCATCACATTGTGATGATTCCAAATCAGTGCCAAGAGAGTTGTCTTGATTATTTGTTAGCTTTTAAGAAGGGCCAGTTTAGAGTAAGGTGGTGGACATCCTAGGACCTATTTACCTTTTGTCAACCTTTGGTCATAAATTGTTAGTTTACACACTGGAATTAACACCCAAGAGACAGGCCAGGTCTGTTAGATTTCGTCATTTAGATTGTCAACAGTCTCTAAACAAAACATTCTCTAAACAATAATCTACAAATATTAGGTGTTTTGATTTTAATGTGTCAACCATTAGTAATTTTAAACTTTATCAAATAGTTTATATTTGTTTTGTTTTCTCATAATAGGCATGTGATTAAAAAATTTTATCATATATAATTTTCAAAAGTTAAATATTTATTTCCATTAAAGATAAGAAATTTGAGATGTTTAAATGTGTAAGTGCTTCATTTAGAAGTTTATGCTAAGTAAAATGCAGTGGGTTGCTGTCAAGTTGGAACCAATCCAGACCTAAGCCTCTAGTGGATTTTCAGAGACTAAATTGTGTGAGAGGAGATTGGCCGACTGTCTCTCAAGGAGCAGCTGGTGAATTCAAACCAGTAGTTTTTCCATCTTCTTCTCATGACTATTTCACATGAAAGCCTCAGAAAATCGTACTTATAATTTGTGGTTAGAATAATAATAACAACAATAGAAACAACTCTTGAAAAATGGAACACAAGATAATCTACAGTGAAAAAATGAAATTGGAGGATGTGTGAATGTTTGAACTCCTGTATGTGTATATGCCAATAAAAGTTTTTGACTCAGAAGAAGAATCATTAGTTGACAAGCACTACACACATAGTGCTCATACAGGAGATCTGGCAGCCTAGTGGTAAGGAACTGCCCTGCAATCCCAAAGGCACGCGGCTCTTATCTCCCAGTTGCTCCGCAGGAGGAGGATGGGCAGTCTCCTCCTGGAGGAATGACTGCCTCTGAAAATCTCCTGGAGCATCAGCTGCGGTTTGGTTCCTACTTGGATTTTTAAATGTAGAAACAACGAATCCATGTGTTTGCCCCTGCTTCTCTAAGCTTCTTTATTGTTGCATCTAAATGATACTAGAGATGAACAGTGGGTTGAGCCCAGGTGCTAGCATGCATTCAGGGTCCACAATAATGGCCAGAACAGACAAGATCCCTGCTCTTACAGAGCCTTCAGTGTGGGGACAGAGACAGACAATAATAAACAGGTTAAAACAGGTCGACATATGCCCAAAGCACAAAGGGAAGAAAGTCATTCAGAAAGCGTGTTTGTGGATTAGGACTTCTAGAGTTCCTCCAAGCTTTTCTTTAAAGAAGTTTATAGTCCTTGGTTTTAGTCCTATGTCCATGATCCACCTTGAGTTGGTGTTTGTGTATGGAGTGGGGTGTGGCCCTGGAGGACATTATGCTGAGTGAAGTATCTCAGGCACAAAAGGACAAATACTACGTAGTGCCACCATTGTAATACGGGACTGACATAGGAGTTGGGGGGGAGACTGAGAAAGATGGGATAATTTATGTATACTGCATTGAAACAGATGAGGGAGTGAACTGTTTAAAAGGGATATATGATTGGGTATTATTGTCATAACAGGAGTCCAGAATGAAGGCTGCATAGTGGAGTGGCCTTGAGGGGAGGGATTGTGTAACAATGAAAGAATTTTGCTTTTACTTTTCAAAACAAAGGCTGCATAGTGTAGTGGACTTAGGGGGAGTGATTTTGTAACAATGAAAGAATTTTTTTTTTAATTTTCAAAGAGAAGAACAAACTGGGAGGGGGAGGTTGGGCAGGGAGAGAAGTGCAACAATGAATGTATGGAAATCCAAAGTCTCTGTAAACTTTCATTAAAATGAATTAAAAAAAAAGTTCTTGGGCAAGGTCTCCCTAAGAATGACTTTAAACCTGAGATCCAATTGTAGTAAAGGAAACTGGTCATGTGATGAAAGAGTGTTTTAGCAGAGAAGACCACAAACAGAGAGGCAAGAAAGAGTTTGCTGTTTGAGGAGCAAAGAAATCAACTTAGTGACAGAGAAGAGTCAAAAGATGTAGTTACAGAAGAAGGGCAAGATTGCAAAAGGCTGTTCCATCCCTTGGTAAGAGGGTGAATCACATTGTAGATGCTGTGGGAAGTTAATGGAAAGCTTCTTGGGAGGAAGGAATAAGACCTCATTTCTATTTTTACTTTAGCTGCATATGTGGTTCCTGTGTGATGCACATTGTTAATCTAGTCTTGGGCTAATGGAATAATTGGTGTTTTGCGTCTACCAGGGACCAGTCCTTGGAAAAAGATACCATACTGGGAAAGCTAGAGAGTCAGAGAAAGAGAGAAAAACCTTGCACAAAGTGGATTGATTCAGTGACTGTTACAGTCGTCGTGAGCATGACAGAGATAGTACAAGTATTGCAGGACAGGGCAAGATAGAAAGATGTTATTTATAGAATTTCTGTGAGCTGTAGTCAACTCGATGGCACCTAATAGCAACAGACACCTTGGAAGAAAGACTTAATAATCAAAGAAAAACTACAAAAAAAAAAAAGTAGCCATTGAAAGCACTATGGAGCACAGCCCCACTCTGACATGTGTGAGGCTACCACATACTGAAGGCAACTGGACAGTGACTGATTTTTTAAGATAATTTAGCAGCACATTGAGAGTGAATTTTAGCAGACAGAGGGGAAAATGGGGACTCCAAGTTAAAGATTGTAGCAATGATCTGATGCACTCTTACAAATGGAGATAACTGACTGGATTCAAGATATGGTGAAGATGGAACCAACAGGATTTGGAAAATACTTTGACTGCAGTCAGGGAGAACCAGACCAAGAGGCAAATACCAGAGAAGAGTGAAGGCTGGTTTCTAGGTTTAGCCTTGAGCACCTGGCAAGTGCATTGTGTTTTCTACTGAGATGAGTAAGAACTAATATGGAGGGAACAGTGAAAATTTTGTTTTATACAAAATTGAGATGCCACAGACATCCACGTGGACCAGGCAAGGAAGCAGTTTGAAACCCAGTACAGAGTGCTCAGAGCTGGAGATGTCAGGTTTAGTGTCATTTATACAGCACTCAGGGTAGACACTCCTCAGGTATTTGGTTTTATTTCTTACTAAACATTTCCTAGGTAATTCTGGTGGGTTAGTGGTAAGGAATTGCACTGCCAACCCAATAGTCCACAGTTCAAATCCACCAGGGGCTCCATAGGACAAAGGTGGCCAGTCTCCTCCCGTTAGAGATACTGGGATTTACTGTCTCGGAAAACCTGCAGAAAGGTTGATTCCAACTCTGGTACACAACAACATTTCCTAGAGGGCAATGTTGGTTCACTGGTAGAAATCTGGATGTCTGTGATGACAAGGATTTGGTTCTCATTTGATATACCTCATCTGCACATACCACTCATCTGTCAATGGACACTTGTGTGTTGCTATAATGCTGAACAAGTTGCAGCAGAACTTTCAGTCTGTTGACACCAAATAAGCCCAAACCCTGTAGATTACGGTGACCCAGTTGTGTTGTGCACGGGGGTTGCTGTGAGTCAGCAGCTAGTAACGGCAAACATGTCTTGCTTCTTGATGAATCCTTTTGGTCAAACATGTCTCATTGCCTGGAGGCATCACTTCCTAGCAGAATAACTGTAGTAACGATGGTGATGGTGAAGAGGTGCTGCAACTGATAAGACAGCCTGCTCAGTGATCTTTTCCTTAGAGAACTGTCATCGAGTTCTTGGAGAACTGTTGTTGAGTACCATCAAGTCAGAAGTGATCCATAGCTGACCCTCTAGAGGGTTTTCAGAGGCAGTAAATTGAAAGGCAGGAGACTATACCCATCTCTCTCCCGCAGAGCAATTGGTGGATTAAAACCACGTACCTATGGCTGAGCACTTCCTTACCACTGAGCTACCAGAGTTCCCTTGGGTAAACTTTGCTTCCAAATGTGATAATCATGCCTTGAAAATGTGTGATTCAATAAAGATCTTTCCAAGCAATACTAATAAAGAAGCTGGTCAGAAGTCATGCATCTCTTTCCTTCTCTTCCGTTGCTGAGAAGTGTTAAAATGAGCTCAAAGCAAGCCTTCGTTTTTGGAGCACAGATTTAGTGGTGGTCTGGAGCATTGTTAAGGGGAGCGTGAGGCTGTGCTCTACTCTACATGCATATAAAGAAATGAATGCCTGACAATGTGATAGCTGTTCTGTCTCTATGGGAACAGATACTTGAGAAGTAGCTTAGTCACAGTAGCTTGGGCAACTCAATGAGTAGTCCATTCAGTAAGGGGATACAGGATCTGGTTGATATAATACAAAATTAGAGCATGTTACAGCAATATGTACAAAAAAAGGGTTGAGAATGCCCCACCTCCTGTGTAATCCTAGCTGTGGGAAGAAAGCAGGTTGGGCATTATAAGGAAGTGTATTTTATAACAAAAATAATAGGAAAAAAATGAGAGTGCTAAGAATATAGCACCGGCTGGCTAGGGAGCAGAAAAGAGACAGCATCTTAGCGGAAAATAAAGTCCATGGATGTGCTGTAAATTAGGATAAGACGTAGCTAACTTGTTTTGTTTCATTAGTTTGGGATTATTTGCTTTCACAATAAATCCAAATTCCTGGATTTCCTTGAAGAAACGTCTTTTTAAAATTGTTGTGTAGTCCAGCCATTATATCAAAGTGTAAGTTCCAAATGTGGTAATGGTTACCTGTGGTAGACAGTGTTGGACGGAGCTCCCCGATTAAAACAAACTAGGAAGCAGGAGTGGCATCCACTTCCATAGATAGCTTGCCTCCAGAAACCCTATGAACCTGAAGAAAGGAAGAAAGTCATGCAAGTTTCGAGGACTTTTGTTTATAGGGTTGTTATGAGTTGCTTACGACTCGAGGGCACTTAACAACATAGAGAGACTAGTCGGCCTAGTGAACCAAAAGTGATGCTACCAAGCCAAAGGTGGGTGTCTAATCTGCGGCCCTCAGGCCTGTTTTTCATTGTTTTCAGTCAATCATTCTTCTAGGTCACATAGACTCTGTCTGGTGTGTCCACTTGCTGTACAGAGGTAACTTGAGGTTGCTATGAAGCCTCACACTGTGACACGAATGTGACAAATGCAATAATGATTACCCATGGATGGTATTGGGTGGAGCTCCCCAATTAAACAAGCTTGGAAGCTGGAGAGGCATCCACTTCTGTAAATAGATTGCCTCCAGAAACCCTATGAACCTGGAAAAATTATGAAAGTCACGCAAATGTTGTGGACTTTCGTTCATAGGGTCGCTATGAGTTGCCTACGACTCATGGCACTTAACAACAGCATGTTCCAAACTTGTTTCAATTCCCAAGGATGATTTTTTATCTTCTTAGATTTCCCCAAGTTATCTGTACCTAAATGTTTGTTTTAAGACTTTTGTCTCAGAAATTTGTGTTCAGATGGATCTTATAAGTCTTTTGCCACATGCCTTATTTAAAAAAAAAAAAATTTTCCTTTTTCCTTAACTGTGTATTCTAATTATTAAGATTTTGCCATGTCAAGTCTCACTTAATTTCATGATAATGTTACCGATATGCTGCTTTGCTGCCCATTTTCTAGGTGAGGAAACTATGGATTAAAAAGGTTAGAGTCCAACACATGGAAAACATTTGGCAACATGTCTGGCGTAAAATAAAGATTAAATTACTCAGTCACATACTGCTTTTGAGTCAGAACCATCTCAACTGACCCTCCCGTGGGATTTTGGAGGCTGTAAATCACATGGGAGGAGATTGCCCATTTTTTCCCCCTTAGAGTCACTCAGGGGTTCAGAACACCAGAGAAGCCTGCCCTTTTGGTCAGCAATGCAAGTCCCTACAGGCTATACCACAGAGCTCTCTTAAATATTGATTATATTTTAATATAATTAAAACTTGACTGGAGGTAAAAAAGACTTGAATCTGTCTAGTAGAAAATTTATTTTAGTGTCTTTAAATGTATGAAGTAATAATATGCCATAAACCTTATAATTTAATAGGAAGAGAATGAACTTTTAGTTCAAATAGCTCTGAACTTACCTCCAGGCTTTGACTGGTCCAGTCTTTGGCCTTTATTTATTCTTGCAGAGGCTCGGTTTTCTCATCTATACTTACTTGACTCACAGAGTTGTTTTAATTATTAAATTGTATCATCAATTTAAAGGGAGCCAAAAAGTGTCTTCTTAATAGCAGCTTGATAAAAAAGAGCAGCATATGTCACCTGTGACCTTGTGGCTACAGTTTGAGCATCTGTTTAGTAACGCACTGGCTTCTAAGAGGATCTGAGCTGTCATCAGGAGGGTAGGTCAACTTAACCGTTCTAGTTAATGTATTACTCTAATAATTCAATGTATTGATGAAAGGAAAATTCAAAAGCAGTTTCTCTAAACCCATTCCCCTTAGCACCTCAGCTAGCAGTTGAAATTTAAGATTATTGTTCCTGCTATGTTTAGGTGGCAGTACTAACCTTCAAAATCTTTTTTGTGGAATAATCCTCTTCCACGGTGGTTGATAAAGATGGTTAGCTTTTGGCATG
Organism: Elephantulus edwardii; assembly: GCF_000299155.1. Taxonomy (NCBI): domain Eukaryota; kingdom Metazoa; phylum Chordata; class Mammalia; order Macroscelidea; family Macroscelididae; genus Elephantulus; species Elephantulus edwardii. The sequence goes on along the minus strand of NW_006399758.1, from coordinate 14,824,346 downwards.
AAACCAGAGCAGCAAGATACTATGTCTTCGTTGGAGTTTAGAGGATTCAGTTACTCAAACGAAATGAGCTCTCTACTGGAACCTCTGGACCAGGAGTAAAAAAAAAAAAAAAATTAAAAAAAATAGTGTTTTATCTGTAAAATGCCAGGTAATCATAACTTTCACGTTTGGGCACTGTATGTCTGTACGACCTGTTAATTCTATTGAGGTGCAAAAGTAGCCACAGGAAATAATGAAACCACTATAAGTGGATGTGTTCTGATAAAACTTTTTTAGGGTTTCCAAATTTTAATTTCATGTCATTTTCACCTGGAAGAAAATATGCTTTTGATTTACAAAATCTAGATTAGGGTCTTGTTTGAGGTTGACAATTTATGGCCTATTGATCAAATTGGGCCCTGGCCTACTTCGGAAGGGCCTTCATGAAAATTATGTGTAAGAGATTGTGTGTGGCCTGAAAAGCTAAAATACATTTTATCTGACACTTTGCAGAAAAACCTGCCAGTGCTTCCTCCAATTCCTGCTCTCAGCTTTATGATAGTAAAAACTTTTTGTTTTTACTTCTGCTTTCAGGGCATGTAATGTGGCAGCCATCCTGTGACAGACTAGACTAGAAGCCCAGGTCACCATAGTGCACGTGCATTTGGGGCACCAGTGAATCATTGGCCAACACATGACTGTGTGAGGATAGATGAGACTGCTAGCCCTGGTTGTCTACTGATAAAAAGTTGCACTGCCAACCCAAAGGCACACAGTTCAAATATACCAGCTACTCCACTAGAGAAAGATGGGCAGGCACTTCCCATACAATTTACAGTCTCTGAAAATCCACTGGACTCAGCTATGAATCGGTTCCACCTCAACAGGACACAACAACAGCAGATGATGCCTTTGAGTTGTGGTGCTGGAGAACAGTGCTGAACATCTCATGCACTGCTAAAATAAAGATATGTCTTGGAAAAAGTGCAGCCAGAGTGTCCCTTGGAGGCAAAGATGATGAAGCTTCATTTTTAATTCTTTGGACATGTAGCTAGGTGAGGCTGTTTCTTGTAAAGGGACAACATGCTTGGAAAGATAAAGGATCAGTGAAAGTGAAGACCCCCAATGAGATGGATTTACTTGGTGACTTCAGCAATGGGCTCTAGTGTGTCAGAGATGGAGAAGTGGCACAGGATAGGGCAGGGTTCAGATTGGCTGTTCATAGGGTCACTCTGAGTCATGCTGAACTCCACAACAATATGACAGAGGACCACCCCATAGCGTTTCCTAGGCTTGCAATCTTTAAGGAAACAGATCTCAGTTCTTTATAATGGAAGGTCTGCTGGTGGATTAGAACTGCTGACTTTTTGGTTAGCAGCCAAGCCCCAAAGGTGACCATGTTAGTTCCATAGTATGTTTCTTTTCCCTGAGGGTTTTGCTTTTGTTTGCATTTCATAGGAATGAAATAATATATGGTTCCAAATATAACTTTTGGGTAATATGAAATCTAAACTTCCAAATAAACAAAAACACACACTATTTTTAGTATTTGGGGAGTTTTTAACTGTATGTACCTTCAGATTTCTTTGCCTTTATGCCTTCCTTACCATCTTTCCCTTTAACTACCATCCCCCTTCCTCCTCACTGGCAGTAATAGATGATTTTAAAAGTTTATTTTTTTGCCATATTATTGATCATAACCTTATTTTCTCATTCTTAAGCACAAAGGAGATGCAGGTAATAATCAGGAATTATCAATGCTTCCTGTCTACCAGTCTGGTCTGTCACCACTACCTCAGGACCCCATTTTTTTCTGTGTCATTTAAAAAAATACTTTCTCTACATCTCATTTGATCTGTCTTAATCTCATCCATTAACTGCAAAGAATCTAAGAGCTGTTGAGAAAATAGTATGAAGTACTTGTTGTTATGTGCCGTCAAGTTGCTTTCAACTCATAGGGACCCTATGTATAATTCTGAAACTCGCTTTATCCTGAGCCAACATTATTGTCTCTGAGACTTCTACCCTACCAGTCACTGAGTCAGTCCATCTCATCAAAAGTCTTCTGCTTTTGCGCTGTCCTTCCACTCTCCCAAGCATGATGTCCCTCTTCAATGACTGGTCCCTTCTGTCAACATGTCCAAAGTATGTCAGATGGAGTGTCAGAATCCTTTCCTCAAAGGAGCAGCCTGATTTCACCCTCTCCAGGACAAATCTATTTGTTCTCCTAGCAGTCAATACTCTTCGCCAGAACCATAACTGAAAGGCATCAGTTCTCTTTCTGTCATCCCTGGTCATTGTCCAGCTTTCTGGCGCATAGCAAGTAATTACAAAGACCATGACCTATGTCAGGCACACCATTGTCTCCAGACTGACATCATTGCTCTACCTAGAGAAATATTTATTTATAGACTTTAACTTCAGAGGAGAGAATAGGGCATAGCTGTATGTTGTGTTGTTTGAGATACCATGGAGAGAGAGTTGGAAGACCTGAAAAGGCAGAGAAATACTATGTAAAAGGCTGGATATTCATAAAGCCTATGTCAAGATCAGATTTGCTGTAATAAGTATAAAAAAATATGTGTACTCAACATAAAAATATTCTACCTTTGTTAAGCATTATCATTTTCCTTCCTATCTCATATTTATTATCCTATTCGTTCCTTCTGTTTACCAATGAGGAAACTGTGGTTAAAATAATTAAATTATTTACCCAAGGAAACATATCAATTTACTGTCAAAACCAGTTCCACAATTGGATCTTCTGATTAGGCTATTGCTCTCCAAGGACAGTTGAAGAGAGACAGGATTGTGTGTGTTGGCATTGGGAGCCCATGAATAGTATGAAAACAGTGGAGTGACATGCTGGAGGTGTACAATTTGGGAGATTAATCTGATGGTGAAGGAGATTAATACAGGCCTCCTGGTAGGAAAGAATAAGGGCCTAAGAAAGTGGTGTAACTGTAGAAAGGAATGAGAGATAGGAGAGTGGTAACAAATGAAATCTTGATAGGTCTTTTGATTGGATTTAGCTGTTTAGCCTTTTCCTTGGCAGCACATAGGGCCCTATGTGTAGAGGCCAGTTTGGCCAGAATCATCTGGTTCTTCCTCTCTCTTTGTACCACTTCTTGGCAAATGTCCTGTGTTTGGGACACATTGGGTTTTCTCCTTAATAAAAATTAATCTCTGGAATGGTGGAGCTCTCTTTCATGTTCTGTGTTGTTGGTATTATTTTCATGATGTTGAAAGGGAGTATTTTAAGTAAGGAGAAAATTAAGCAGCCAAGTATCCCGTATCTAATCAGTAGAAATGACCGATTAGCCCCACCACAGGTTTGGAATTTTATTATTTAATTCTATTTAATCATTCAGGCAGTAGTCCAATTATGACTTTTTTTAATGTGTAGACACACTCTGATAGTAATACGGAATGTTTCTAAATTGGCATTAGAACAATCTCCAACCACCAATACTCAACATTTCATACCAGCTTATCAATGTCAGGGCCATATGAACTTGCAAAACCTTATTTCATTGTTGGTATTGATAATATTAAGCAGTTAGAAAGATAACCTTTGAATTTGAGTTGTGTGTCTCATCTCCTGTAACAGTGCACTAATTATTTTTAATAACATTTTAGCGTGCCCTTTCCCCCCATTCTCATATAAGTGAGCTAATTTGTGACATATAACTTTAATCTTCCCCATGTGAGCATACACATGGGGCTTTGGAATCTAGTTACTCATAAACCTAGAGTGCCTGTCCCTATTTTTCTATTTTATTTTTTTTTACCCCAAAACAGAATATCTTGAGTGGGTAGAATTGTTAAATGGAGTTTAGTCCTTATTTGTGGTTGTAATATTAGGATTCTTAACAAGGAATTAAGAGGTCCAAAACTTGTATTTCTTTTCCCTCTTTCATTTGATTGACATCACCCAGAGATTTGAACTTGATTTGAGCATGCTTTACAAGATTTTCATATTGAGCTACAAATCCTAATAAACCTGCTCACATTGTTCGCCTTCCACCTGAACGGGCCATGACAACTCTCAGTAATTACATGCCAGTGGAGGCTTAAATGCCAAACTAGGATCCGTGCAGATAGAATTCAGGAACCTGATCTTTTCTTTCACAAATATAAAATGTAAGTACTATACCCTGGGTACTAGCCACTTTCTGAGAGAGTTGAAGCTTCTCTCATCAGATTTTCTAACCAAAGATTATGCTGTTGTTATGTGCCATCAAGTCAACCATGACTCATAGCAACCCTATGCACAATAGCTATGAACCCTTCTCTATCCTGGGCCAATCACCCTGCCTCTGACACACCTAACATTATTACCCTAGTTACTGTGGCAACCTTTCTCATCCAGAGTCTTCCTCTCCTGAGCTGATCCTCCACCCTTTCAAGCATGATAAAATTCTCCAATAACTGGTCTCTCCTGACAACATGCCCAAGGAATGTGAGACAGAACTTCAAAATTCTTTTCTCCAAGGAACAGCTTGACTTGACCCTCTCCAGGACAGACCTGTTAGTTCTCTTGGCAGTCAATAAGATGTTCAGTACGCTTCTCCAGAACCACAACTCAGTTCTTTGTGGTTCAACATAGACTAATGCTTGCCAGGTGTCAGTGTAGACTTCGGTCTTATAGATGTAATAAGTTGCATATCAAAATGAAAGAGATGTTGTCTAAGTAGGAGAAAATGGGCCAAGGGGGCATAGGGCCATGAGTGTCTCTCTGAAAAGGCCAGAGGGAGTAAGAATAGCACAGCCCCTGGCTGGCCCAGAGCAGAAGGTAGATAAAGAGCCTGTAGCTCAGCCACATGGTGCCTCTAGCACCCCAGCAGCAGAGGTTTGTTTTTCATTACTGCTTCACAGACTCACAGTTATGCTACCAACAGTGGGATTTATTAGGGAAGTGAGTAGGGGAGACAAAGAATATCTCACAATACAAGTCCAGGCTTAAACCCAACAGTTCCAAGGCACAATTCCCCAATAAGTCCAGGCTCTTGTTTCAGTTCAACACTCAAATCCAAATCATCCAGCAAGGTTTGCCTCAGAGAAATTATAAGTCAGATTCTTCTTTAAACATCCGGCAAGAACAGCCAAAACTTTTAACTTGCCAGCACTCATGCAAAAAGCCTCAGGCCACACCTCACCATTATTTGTCTACAGCAATGCCACAGTCTCTCCACCACTAGGGTCTCACTCTTAACCAGGGTTTTGCTGCCACAAGCCTTGTTTACTTCAAGTCTTCTCTCACTTCAAGTCTTGCTGTGCAGTGTGGGAAGCACTCTTTCTCTTATCCTAATCCCACAGCTGGTACTGATTTACATGACCACGTGTCTGCAATTAAGATGCCAGGAAACTATATAGGGCTAATTGTAATAGTTTTTAAAAAGGAGATTTAGGTTAACACCACAGATGTAAAAGATATCATGTATTTAAAATGTTCTTATAAATAGAACAGTGTTTTTGTGTGCTGCTGTCAATGTGACAAAAGAGAACTTATTCATTACAACTTTATGAACAAAGAGCTTGTCCACCATGATCCACAGAGTTTTCATTGACTAATTTTCACAAGGAAAATGTCATGCTTTTCTTGCTAGTCTGTTTTAGTCTGGAAGCTCTTCAGAAAAGCTTCAACATCACTACACATGCAGCTCTATAGATAGCTGCATAGTAATTGTTGTTGTTTTGTTACATGCTTTTGAGTGGACTGTGACTCATAGCGACCCTACACACAATAGCGCTGAATCCTGCTCTATACTGAGCCAATTTCATTGTTCTGACACATCTACTAAATCAGTTATTGTGTCAATACATCTCATCCAGTGTCTTCCTCTCCTATGCTGTTCTTTGACCCGTCTCCAATCTCTCCTGGCAACATGTCCAAAGTATGTGAGTTGGAGTCTCAAAATCCTTGCCTCCAAGAAGCATATTGGTTTCATCCTCTCCAAGACAGATCTGTTCGTTTTCTTGGCAGTCCATGGTATGTTCAGTACTCTTTTCCAGCACCACAACTCAAAGGCATCAATTCTTCTGTCATCCTTGGTCATTGTCCAGCTTTGGTGCATAGCAAGTAGTTGTGAAGACCATGGCCTGCATTGTTGTTGTTGTTATGTGCCATCAAGTCGTTTCCGACTCATACCGACCCTATGCACAACAGCTCTAAACCCTGCTCTATCCTGCGCCAACTGCACCGCCTCTGACACACCCATCCCGATTACCCCAGTCACCGAATCAATCCATCTCATAGAGGGTCTTCCCCTCCTGCGCTGTCCCTCCA
>NW_006399758.1:14721528-14815503 GCF_000299155.1 Elephantulus edwardii | reverse complement strand
ATTTATGCGTTCCATTTCTTTCTTAACAATTTCTAATTTTCCTTCATTCATGGCTCTCACATTCCATGTACCAATCACTAGGGTCTGCTTACAGCTGTTCCTCCTCCCTTGTGTTTCCATACTTGATGGTTCTACCTAGGTTGCCCTTTTTGTTAATCTGCGTGTGCGTGTTAATCTCTGGGCTGATATCCTTGCTCTTCAGCACTCTGAAGAGGTCACTGACAGCAGACTTTTCCAGTAAAGCTCATATGTTGATTTCCCGACTGCTGTTGCCAAGAGTGTTGATTGTGGAATCAAGTGAGCAAGCTGAAATTGTTAACAAACTTAATATCTTCTCCATCTATCATGCATCTTTAGCATCTATTACGATGCTGCTAGTGCACCTACTAATGAGAATCTTTGTTCTCTTGATCTTGTACTTCAGTCCAGATTGCAAACTATAGTTCTTGACTCTGCAGCAAATGCTTCAGGCCCTCCTCAGTTTCAGCAAGTAAGGTTGTGCCATCTATACAGAGCAAGTTACTGATGAGTCTTCCTCCAATTCTGATTGCACATTCCTCCTCATAAAGTCCAGCCTCTCAAGTGATCTATTCAGCATACAGAATGAAATGGGATAGAGACAGGAAACATCACTGACAAACTTCTTTTCTGATTCCAATCCATGTAGTGTTTCCTTGCTCTGTTCTGACAGCTGCGCCCTGGTCCAAGCATAAGTTTTGCAAGAGCACAGTCAGATATTCTGGGATTCCTGATGTAATACCAATTGACGTATTTCAACAAACAGAAGCAGCCCTGGTAGTTCACCCCAGGCTGTGCCAAGAAATCGATAGGACAACCACATGACCACCTGACTGGAAGAAATCTATATTTATTCCCATGCAAAGAAAAGAAAAAAGATGATCCAACAGTGTTTGTGGAAATTACTGAGTAATATCACTGATAACACACACAAGCAAAATCCTGCTGAAGACAGAGAAATACCAGAAATACAAGCAGGGTTTATAAGAGATCAGGGCACTAGGGACATAATTCCCAATGTGAAATGGATCCTGACTGAAAGCAGAGAGTGCCAAAGGAATGTCAGTCTGTGTTTCATTGACTATGCAAAGGCATTTGACTAGGTGGATCATAAATTGTGGTTAACCTTGATAAGAACAGATGGTGACTGTAGAGGTGGTGAATTGGCCAGAAGTCAAACCCAGGTCTCTGGCATGGTTAGCCACCATTGAGATGACTCTGACTCTTCAAACAATAGATTGAAATCATACCGTATCTTTCACCATTCTCAAAATCACTGCCATGCTCAAGTCCATTTTACCATGCTGTCTGAAATGTCAGCGGAACATTCTGCCACCATTGACCAAGTTGAACATCAATGAAAATATAATACAAGGAACAATATTCACACTTTTTGGGTTTTGGTAAAAATAGCCCTCAACCACAGAGACACTACTCTGACTGTAGATACCTAATTAAAAATGCTGTAATTATACATATATGGTACAGTGACTTAGTTATTAAAGTGTTTTAAATATTTCAATTTTAAGATTAAAAATTGAGAAAAGTTTTAAGAATGTGCTCATTTTATTTTACCATTCAATGTTCTGCTTTTTCAGCTCAGAAAAGCTGTATGATAAAAAAAAAATGTTTAAAATGGGAAAATGTACAAGAGTGTATTAACTAGGAGTCAGAGCTACATTGAAACTTCCAACAATTTTGCTTTTCATATTCTATTGATACAGCTAAGCAATAAGGGAAACTTATTTCCTTATTAATATTTTTATGCTATTTTTAGTGGCTCTTATAGTAAAACTGAAATGACTATAGTTCTCTTTTTTTAACTACATGAAGTCTAATGGAATATTTGGCAGTTGTGGTATTTGGACTATTTCTTTAACTATTTCTTACATGAAAAATATATTTTCATGGTTTGAGGAAAAAGCCCTAAAGTTTCTAGAGAAAAGAGAAGGTATTTCATTTCCTTATGCAAAAAGCCATTCTGGGTCACAGAACCCAAAAAAGATAAATAGGTTCTTCCTGAGGCCCAGATGATCCTGGATGCTCTGAGGCAAAAGCAAAAGTCGAATTTTCAAGAAAATAAATGAAAGTCAGTTAAGCAAATCATTTTTGAAGCAACCTCAATTATGTAAGGTGTTCATTTTAGCTGCTAATAAAATAGGTTGAATGTCCATTGAAAACTACAGAGAAAGGAGTACTGCAGTCTTTTCCTGGCTCTTTGTGATGTGTGTTTCTGTAGATAGCTCTACTTTTTCCAGCAGAGAAAACTATAAGACTTACACAAGGCCTGTGTGGTCTATTTAAATATTTCATAAAAATTATGTTCTTAAAATGGTAGTGTGCAGGTAGGGTGCCTTAGGAACAGGGACTGGCAGATATGTAACTGAGAAATGTCAAGTGGCTAGAACAAGCAGAAACATTAGGAAAAATACAAATGGGTATGTAAGGGAGTGGTGGGTTCTTCAACCACTATGTAATATGATGTGAACTGTCACTGCTGGTACCTGAGGCTAATGATGAGGAGCACAAAACATTTGATGGATCTGTCTAGCTCCGCAGATGTTGTTGGTTGTAAGCTGCCGACTCTTGTAGCCTCATGTGCAAAAGAGTGAACCTGCCTGACCATGGCAGCTTAGTGGTAAGGAAGGAATTGTGCTGCCAACCCAAAGGCTCGTGGTTCAAATCTCCCAGCTTCCCTGATAGAGAAAGATGGGCAGTCTCCTACCATGCAATTTACTGCCTCTGAAAACCTGCTGGAAGGTCAGCTGTGAAAAAATTCCATCTTAGTGGAATTCATCAATAACAGTGCATTGGTCAAGCCACTGTGTGTTTTTTTTTGTTTGTTTTTATAGATTGCAGGTTTTTTAAAATTTTTGATGCCATCATTCACTTTTATGTAATTACTTATAGTTTCATTCGTGTAAATTTTGCTTTGTACAACCATTTCTGTGTGTAATTAATTACTGTTGATCTGTTACTTTTATCTACCTGTTCCTCAAGTCCCCCTTGCACCTGACCTATTTCTTCCTCCCCTTATAGCCCCACTAGTCTCTGCTGTCGTACTGATTTCTTCTTTATTCTTTCACACTTTACCTTCCATCCCTGAGAGGAGGCCAGGTGGCACAGTGGATTAAGTGCTGGTCTGCTAACTGAAAGGTCAGCCACTCCAGTTCTCTATTCAGCAGAGAAAAAAAGATGTGATCATCTGCATCTGTGATGGTTTACATAGAGCCTTGTAAACACTCAGGGCAAGTTCAGGAGGGTCACTGTGATGTGGAATCATCTCAATGGCAGCAAGTTTGGAGTTTTCTTTTCCAATTTGGAGGGCTCCCCTCACAGCATTGTGCCAGGCAATATTCTCTCCCTCTCTTTTTTTTTTTTTTTAAATATTTTCTTCTTGTGATCCATAGAGCTGATGTTCGGGCATAGCCTGTCAGTCCTTTTTTTTCTGTTTTAGTTTGGAAACTATTCTGAAATGTTTCCACCATGAATTACTGACTCTGTTGTTTGAATTTTTGATGACATAGGTTCCAGAAGAATAAAAACACACAAGCCACCACAGAATGACAGACTGGTAGACGGGTAGTAGTGGTGTCCCGTACAGAAAATAAACCTGCAACGTTGGCATGACAAGAATAGGTGTACAAATTTTGTACCCAAACCAGTATAAAAATATATACTTTAAAAACAAAAAGAGGAAGGAAGGGACATTCTGTTGTAGAGAGTGGTCAGTGATGTCAAGTCGTTGTTGTTACGTGCCATCGAGTCACTTGCTACTCATAGTGCCTCTATGTACAACAGCCCTAAACCCTGCTTTATCCTGTGCCAATCTTATTGTCTCTGACACAGCTACCCCATTACCCCAGTCACAGAATCCATCCGTCTCATTGAAAGTCTTTCTCTCCTGCACTGTCCCTCCACCCTCCCAAGCATGACGTCCCTCTCCAAGGACTGATCCTGCCTTGCAACATGTCCAAAGTATGTCAGAGTTTCAGAATCCTTGCCTCCAAGGAGCAGCCTGGCTTCACCCTCTCCAGGACGAACTTGTTTATTCTCCTAGCAGTCCACAGTATATTCAGTACTCTTCTCCAGCACCAAATCTCAAAGACATCAACTCTCTTTCTATCATCCCTAATCATTGTCCAGCTCTCTGATGCATAGCAAGTAATTGCAAAGACCATGGCCTGTATCAGGTGCTTATTATTATTATTATTATATCAAGTGCACCTTAGTCTCCAGACTGACATCATTGCTCTTCAGTACTTTGGATAGGTTTCTGACTTGTAATAAAACTCTGACTTAATTGATAGCAGACAGAGTTCAGATTGTAAAGGGTTTTGTGTATGTATGTGTGTGTGGGGGGGGTGTGGTGGTGGTGGTGTTGTTTGTCACTGGGACAGACTTCTTGAATTTACATGAAAATCAGATATGCAGCCCAATCACTTAAATGGAATGTATGGAGGCTTTATTATGCATTCTGTGAATAGTAGTATGACCTCTATTTTACAATCCTCTCTCCTATTTTTGTTCTGACTAAGGTCAGTAAGTAATTGTGTGGCACAATTTGCTTCAGATCTCCAGTTGTTAAATTAGGTTCTATTCTTTGTCTCTTTCATGTCTGGAGGTCATTGTCATTATCAAAAAGCTTTGCTGTTATCTTCTTGGAAAACTGATGAGAGTCTCTATCAGGAATGTTCACATTGCTAGTTCTCAGTACAGCTTCCACTAAGTCAGCTTTATTGATGACTGGGCTCTTAAAAATATGTCACCTGTCAAAAATATTTCTAGAAGAAAACTTGTAAAAAAATGCTAGGCACTAGCAGTCAGGAAATAAAAAGACGAGTTGCAGTGGGAAAGCCTGCTGTCAGGATCCTCTCCAGAGTGCTGAAGAATAATGATGTCAGACTACAGACAAAGCTGCACCTGATCCAGGCCATGATCTTCGCAGTTACTTGCTATGCATCAGAGAGCTGGACAATGACTAAGGACAATAGAAGAAGAATTAATGCCTTTAAATTGTGGTGCTGGAGAAGAGTATTAAACATAATCATCGACTGCCATGAGAACGGGGCTGTCCTGGAGAGGGTAAAACTAGATTGCTCCTTGGAGGCAAGGATTTTGAAGCTCTCTCTCATATACTTTCGGCATGTTTCCAGGAGGGACCAAATCCTTGGAGAAGTTCATCATGCGTGGAAGGGTGGTCAATTCAGAAGAGGACGACCTTGGATAGGTTAGATTGACACAGTAACTGCAATAATGGGGACAGGTGTGTCAGAAACAGTGAGATTGGCTTGGGATAGAGCAGGCTTCAGAGCTATGGTTTATAGGGTCACTGTTCTCAGGTATACTCCGTTCCACTCATACATCATTATATGGCCCTTTCCTTTGTACTCAAGACACCATAAGGGCAATTCTGCAGAACTGTGTGTGTAAACCAGCAATAATTTTGTACTCTGTTTGCATCAGTGCTGGAGGACCAACATTTTTAGGATGGCTTTTATGGTTAAAGGAGCTCTGATGGTGTAGTGCATTATGTGTTTGGCTGCTAACCAAAAGGTTAACAATGTGAATCCACCAGTTACTATCTGGGCGAAAGATGAGTAGACTCCTCCTGTAAATATCACATCTGTTCTGACCTTCATGTTGCCTTGATAGCATTGGGTTTGTTACCTGGTATCGTGTATTCAAGAATTTTCTTTTCTCCTACAGACAGTGAGCACAATTATTTTAGAAGGAAATCTTTTCATTTGTGTGGCATGTAGTAAAAGAATGTCCATGGCAAATGCCATATGCCAGGACTATTTTGGGCTCAGTTCAGTCAAGAGATGAGTTGACTCCATGGTAAACTCTGTACAAGGCAGTTCCATTACTTCTCAGGTGCAGAAGCAAAAGGGATCGCCCTGCAGGAAGCAGCAGTGCTTTTTTTTATCTGTGATAGGACCTTGATCAAGCCAAGCTACTGGGTTGCTATAGGGTGTACTTGTTAAGAGTGTATTTGTCATGACAGGTTTGTTCAAAGGCCTTAGCTCATCTTGGAAGCAAAGTAGAGCAACAAGAGGCTAGCTCCAAGTTCTCAGATATACTCCATTCCACTCATACATCCTTATGTGCTCCTTTCCTTAGTATTTCCACTTGGATTGCAGATTCCCAAGCTGTGAATTGAACACTGGAAGATATCACTGTCTTTGGAGGCTGGGTTTAATGGCATTTCTGTGAACTGCTTTTATGCTTAATTTTTCATTCTTTTGTTGTTGTTGTTAACATTGTCATCAGTGAAATAATACTGAACAAGATGAAGGGGGGAAATAAAAAAAACAGCCATACAACAACAGTGAGGGAGAATGCTGGTGATTTGGGTATTTATATATATATAATATTAATGACTGGCCTCTGTGGGAAGCTCTGTGTTATAGAAAAATTATAAAATGTCTTGATAACATTGTTGAGTGAAATATTTCTTGATAGAGGAGGCAGGAAAGACAACCTTTAGGCCTAGATCTAGAGCTAATCACCAGACATCATTGTTACTTAATTTTTCAACTTGCTGTGGTTATTCAAGAGAAATTATTCATTTTTGAAGCACAAAAGCCAGTCAGGGGCAGCCTAGCATTGTGATATGTTCTTCACCTTCATGACTTTAAGCACTTATAATTTAATACTGTATCAAATAATGTATGAACATGGTTAAGTGTTGTTCATGTGGAAGGGAAATTTATATGGGAGGGAAGGAAGGTCAGTGGACTATTTGTTTTGGTGGAGGGCAGAAAAAAAATAGAATTTTCTGGGCATAGGGGAAATTCTTTATAAGTAATCTATACTGTTTCTTCACTGATCAGGAAAAAATCATGATGCATTTTATGATTTTTTTTCCTTTTAAAGACTCTCTATTATTGTATTTTAATTTGGGAACAAATTGCAAGATGCATGGTATGTTGTTGTTGTTGTTGTTGTTCTTATGTGCCGTCGAGTCGCCTGCAACTCATAGCGACCCTATGTACAACAGCCCTAAACTCCGCTCTGTCCTGTGCCAATCGCACTGTCTCTGATACTCCCATCCCAATTATCCCAGTCACTGAATCAATCCACCTCATAGAGGGCCTTCCTCTCCTGCGCCGTCCCTCTACCCTCCCAAGCATGATGTCCCTCTCCAAGGACCGGTCTCTCCTCACTACATGTCCGAAGTAAGTTAGACGGAGCCTCAGAATCCTTGCCTCCAAGGAGCCACCCGGTTTAACCCTCTCCAGGACAAATCTGTTTGTTTTCCTAGCAGTCCATGGTATTCTCAGTACTCTTCTCCAGCACCACAGCTCAAAGGCATCAGTTCTCCTTCTATCCTCCTTTGTCCTATGATGCATGGTATACATTTTACAAAATCCTAATGGTAAGAAGGCGTGCTGCAATCCTGAAGACACAAAGTTCAAATCAACCAGCTACTCCACAGGAAAAGGATGGGCAATCTCCTATCGTGCAATTAACTGTCTCTGAAAACCTACTGGAGGGTCAGCTATAGGTTAATTCCAACTCAAAGGTACAAAATAATAACAGCAACAGCATTGCAGTGGATATGGAGGCAGCTGCATCTGACCTCCACCAACTCTCTACAAGGGGGAATAGTCCCCATCCCTAGCACCAAAGGTATTTCTACCAAATCAGACATGCCTCCTGTACCTTCTTCTGTCAAACCTAACAGCATCCTTCCCGGGGTTCTCACTGCTCTATTCCCAGGCCTGCTAATCTGTACCAGTGACCACACAGAACTCACAGAGCAGACTCACTGCTGTGGGGTTCATTGTTGTTGTTGTTGTTGTTGTGTACCATTGAGTAAAAACCAACCCATAGCTGTCCCTCCAGTGGGTTTTTAAGAGGCAGTTAATTTTTAGAAGGAGATTGCCCATCCTTCTCCAGAGAAGCAGCTGGTGGATTTGTACCATCAAATTGCAGCACAGCTTCTTGCCACTAGGCCATCAGAGCTCCATGTGAGGTTTATTACAGAAGGCAATGGGTTACACTTCAGGTTGGAAACATGAAACAATTCTTCAGTCAAGATAGCTTCTCAGGTTTACTGCTGGGCCCTGTAATCTAGGCCAGTGTTACAGAGTTCTCTCCAACAAATTAAAGTGTTTCCCCATCAGTCCTTCAATATGCTTGGGTGAAGCCTCTCTGGACTGGCTCCAGGGCACAGCAGTTCCTTTTCAGCTCTAATTTCAGTCTCTGGTCTCTACCACCTCTGTGTCTGCTGCTGGGGTCTTGATCTCAGTTTGTCCCAGGGGATCTCCTGGGACTTAGAAGGACACCTACTTCATTTGCTGCTATGTTTTTGCAGCTTTTAGTGAGTTTCCAATTTTCTGCCTCTAAACTTGCTCAATTTAAACCTAAAGGGCTGGCAGTACTGACCAATCCCTAATTAGCATTTTAAAGTACCCCTTCACTCACATAATTAGCATAACCCCACCTACCCATGTGATGAAAGTCAGTGCCATTGGCTAGGGAAGCCATTCTGAACAATCAGTCTACAACTGAATTTGGAAAATAAATAATTGAATGCTGACTCTGCTAAATGTATTTCATTCCTTAAATAAAATGTCATGTAACTGTTCTAAGAACCAAATGTTCTTTAATCACATAAAGAACATTTACTAATGAATATATCTAATGCTATGTTATTTAGACAGAAGAGAATGAATTTAATATTCAAATGTCATTTTTTTTCCCTGAGGTTGAGAACGAGACACTTTACAATGACACTGAAAATTGTTAGGTAACTAAAGATCCAATTTATTATTTTCTTTTTCTTCATTAAATTTGTTTTAAAGACTATTTCCTGCTTTTTATCCATTTTATTTCTTCATCAGCTTTTAGGAAAGTCATGTGCCAGCCACTGTGGGGGTGGCATGGTTAGGTGCTGTCAAATCAGCTACAGCTTCTAGCATTTTGATGAACAACAAATCAGAGTTCTGTCCAGTCCTGTGCCATCCTTGTAATCTCTGATTAGCTAGAGTCTATCGTTACAGTCATGGTGCCAATCTTCTTTCTCTCACTCTCTCTACCTTTCCCAGCATGCTGTCTTTCTTCAAATACTGACCCCTCCTGACAACATGTCCAACAGATGAAACAAAGTCTGACCATCCTCACCTCTGAGGAGCATCTGGGTTCCACTTCCTCTAAGACACACATGTTTGTTCTTTGGCAGTCCATGGGCTATTCAGTACACCTTTCCAATACGATAGTTCAAGGTCCATGATTCATTATCTGACTTGCAGAAGCATAGGAAACAATTTAAAAACCAATGGCTTAGTCTTTAAGCTGACACCCTTGCTTTTTAGCACTTTGGAGAGAGGTTCTTTAACTGCAGATTTCCCCAGTGCAACATCCTAGAGGGTTAAACCAGGCTACTCCTTGGAGGCAAGGATTCTGGGGCTTCGTCTGATATACTTTGGACATGTAAGGAGAGACAGGTCCTTGGAGAGGGACATCATGCTTGGTAGGGTAGAGGGACAGCACAGGAGGGGAAGACCCTCTATGAGGTGGACTGATTCAGTGACTGGGGTAATCGGGATGGGTGTGTCAGAGGCAATGTGATTGGCACAGGATAGAGCAGGGTTTAGGGCTGTTGTACATAGGGTCGATATGAGTTGCAAATGACTCAACTGCACATAACAACATGTCTTTTAAGGTCTTGGCTACCACTTACATGATTGTTGATTATAGATCCAAGTAAAATGAAGTGGTTGACAAATTCCGTCTTTATCATGATATTGTCTGTGATAAATGTTTTTTGGCTTTTGATAAGAATTGTGTCATGTGATAAGGATTTTTTGTTCTGTTGACATGTAATCCAAATTGAAAGCTGTATTGTCTTTGACCATCTGCAGCAAATGTTTCAAGTCATCTTCGCTTTAGGCAAGCAAGGTTGTGTCATTCTCATAAAACAGGATGCTGATGAGTCTTCCTCTGATTCTAATGTTACATTCTTCTTCATGCTTAACACTTTGTGTTAAGTATTGAAAATACAAATATAAGACTACAGAGATAAGCCTCTGCCCTCAAAAACTTAGACTAGACTGCAGGCCGCTGTGTTTCTCAGGGTGCTGCTGGACCCAAGTGGGAAAAATCAGAGGGAGATGCTTCATAGAGGAAGAGACACTGAACCAATGAACAGAAAGCAGAGTAAAACACTGCGGGCAGAGATTCTAGGAGATAAAATATAAAGGAGTTGATCCAGAGACCACAATATTTTAACACAGAAGCTAGGATTTTGAACCTCTATCTCACATACTTTGAGCACGTGGCCAGGAGAGACTGGCCTATGGAGAAGGACATCATGCTTATAAAGGTGGAGAGAGTGCAGCAGAGAGAGATCCCAGATGAGATGGATTGACACAGTAACTGGGGCAGTGGAGGTTGGTATGTTGGAATTAGTGAGACTGGCTCAGGACAGGGCAGGCGTCAGAGCTACTGTACAGAGGGTCACTATAGGTCACAGGCAACTCACACACAATGACAACAACAACAACAATCTGTAGAATCAAGTCTCATGACCAGATTTTAAGATCTCTGGCTGGATGATTCTCTTGATGCTGTTTTGCTTTTATATGAGCACTCTGCCTAGTTGTTTTGGTGTTTTGTTTTGTTTTTTTAAAATAATTCATTGGTCAAAATTATAGTATTACAAACCACAAATTGGTTATATGATTGGTAGATAGGCCAGAATTAGGAATTTATAAGCTTGCTGCAGTCTTTCAAGCATTCCTAAAACAGAACAGGAAATGAAATAGGGAAGAAAACCCTGTACAGAGAGCCTTGAGAAGGTGAAGATAACAGCTATATCTACAAAAGAAATCTTAGGCAGGGGAAAGACACGTCAGCAACATGAATTGTGAAGAAAAGGAAGGCACCAATGTCAAATCCAAGTGATAGGATTTAGTCATCGACTTGATTAAGGAATAAATGAGCATTTGTTAGGAGAAAATGGGTTTTGAGCTGATAGGGTGTCGTTCTTCGAAAATACAAGCATGGTCGACTTGTAAGGAAAACACAATGAATCTAGCTTGCAACACATTGAGTTTCACATGTTCCAAGGGAGTTTCACATGTTCAAGCAGAAACAGCTCCTAGGTAAATGTTGTAAGACCCTAGATGACATCTAGGACAAAGATCTAGTAAAGGGGAGTGAGATGATGGGAGGAGCCATGAGAATGTTCAACTCTGAAGTAAGGAATACTAACAGAATTCAAGAGCTCGACCTTACTGAAGAGTTAGATAGATGGTAAACTGTCAGATTCTAGGAGGAAGACTAGTAAAAATGGATGATGTCGTAGGCTTCAGGGGAGGAGAAATGTCTAAGACCGCAGATGCTGCAGAGGGGTCAAGTTCAAATGAGAATGCTTGGCTTTACATAAAATGGGACAAAAATTTCAGGATAATTCTTCAAAAGTGGTTAATAATGGTGTTCATAATGGTGTTTTAAAATCAACCACTTCATAATGTAGCTTTGTGATTGGTTATTATAGCACACAGAAAAAGTATAATTAATCCAAGACATCGTGATTTTAAAGTTAGTATATCCATCTAAAATTTTGTTTTAGGTCTTCCACTGTTGCGGTTGTTAGATGCACTGAGTCTACATGACTGTGTCTAAATAATCCATTAAACTACAGTGTATATTTTGTTTGTTTTGTTCCCACTTGGACTTACCTGAAAATTTGAAAAGGTATTGAAAGGAAAAAAGGGATAGATACTCAGGCTACTTATATTAAATAAAATTCTCAGGACATATGGTTTCTTAGTTTGGATGTTTGGCATTGTTTCATGGAATATCTTAGTTAATTGGATTCATGTATTCAGTGCTGCCTTTCTAGTTCTTGTCACTATGAAGTGCTGGGCTCTTAAAAGCTTGTTTGCAGCCATGTATGGCCCAACAACCAGTCTCTGTTCACCTCCGAGAGTAACAGGGGAAGAAGGAGTAAGGAGTAAGAGAGGATTCAATGTGTGGCTAACAGCTGCCTTTACTATGAGACCAGAGCAAAGAGATCGTAACACAGTAGCTATCATATCTGAATATTTTTTTTTTTACATTTTTGGTTTTCTATCGGTTTGCATACAAAATTCATATACATTGTTTCACACATTTGTTCCATTCATGTTGTTTCATATGATCATTCTAGACACTGTGTTTTATAAAACCAGTATCGATTGATCTATGCTTACCGTTACTCCGTCTTTTCAGGTCCCACTGGATCTTTCCTAATTCCTTCATCCCCTTTCTCCACCCACTAAACTCCACTGATAACATACTGGGAAATTTAGGACAAAAATTTCAAGATCTCATGGACTTCAGACTTCCTGGATCCATGAAAGTTAGATGAACTCCTGAAACGATTGCCCTAAAACAATTTTCAAATGAACTATAAACCAAAAATACCCCCTGTGTCTTCTTAAAATCAAACAGTAGTTTTGCTTAATTACTTAAAAACTCTTACTTTGAGCATTATGTTTTTTATTTATATGAAAAAAATGCTGTGTCAGGATTGGAGAAAGACTCATCAAAACTCTGCAATATGCAGATGATACAACCTTGTTTTCAGAAAGTGAAGAATTAAAAGCACTTATTGAAGAAGGTCAAAGATTACCGTGATTAGTCTTCAGTGTGGTCTACATCTTAGCCTCAAAAGATTGAAATTGTTAATTAGTTAATTATATTATTTTACTTGGATCAACAATCAATAATCATGGAAGCAGCATTGTATCAAATCATTATTGTAGAACGAGTATAAGGATCCAAAAGGTGTGGGAGAGGTTGGAAGCAGAGGGATGAGGATGTGCAGGGGGAGGGAGGTTTAATCATTGGGTGTACAATTTGTTGGGTGGGTGGATGAGGGAAATTTAAAGAATTTTTCTTGAAAACAATGTATTTGAATTTTGTAAATAAACGACTAGAAAATTTTAGAAAAGAATATTAGAAAAAGATTTATCACTTTGCAATTACATGTGATAATAGCAAATGATGGGCAAAATGCCACAGATGAGACTATTAACAGATCCTAAGTGAGATAGGAAGGAATGTTTGTGAGGGGTAAGAGGGATGTTGGAAAATTTCATAAAATAAAAGGAACATGTATAATAAAAAGAAAAAAAGATATGCTGCCTTGGGGAAAATCTGCTATTGTAAACCTTTTTTAAGAACTAATGAGTAAGAATATCAGTTTAAAGACTAAGATGTGCCCACCTCAGGCCATAGTATGTTGAGTTGTTTTAGAAGCATCTTTATAAGTTGAACATTAAATAAAGAAAACCAAAGAATAATGTATGCCTTTGAATTGTGGTTTTAATGAAGAGTAGTGAATATAGAAGGCACTGCCAAAAGAACCAACACATTCATCTTAGAAGAAGTCCATCCAAGGTGCTCCTTAGAATCAGGGATGATGAAATTTTGTCTCTGCTATTATTAGAGGGGCCAGTCCTTGGAAAAATATATCATAGTTGGAAAAATTGAAGGATAGTGAAGGAGAGGAAACCCTTGCAGAGAAGGATTGGCACAGTGGATACAGCATTGGCTTGGAGCATGGCAGAGATTATGTGGATGGTGTGGCATTGGACAAGGTTTTGATCTGTTATTCATAGGGTTGTTGTGAGCTGAAGTCAACTTGACATCACGTAGTAACATATATGGAATCAAATTGACAACTTAAACTCAAAAGAATAGATAGGAATCCTAGAGAGCAATGAGTTTATACTAATGAGAGGGGAACAACTCAGAAGAGTGACTCTGATTGATAACTCTAAGAAACACCAATGTCAATCATTGTCATTGTACACGTGCAAACGAGTTGGTGTATGTTTTGCTGTATAGTCCACAAAAACAAATAAAATTGTATTTTTAAAGAGATAATTGAAAAACTGTATGATACAAAAGCACGGGAATATAAAACCTCACTTCTGCGTGAAAACTCCAGTTTCTAGAATGTGGAAGCAAATCCATGAACATATATCTCGCCGTTGCTCTGCTCTTCTCAAGCAAAATACAGAGGGCCAGCTGGCTTTGTAGTCTACCAGCATTGTCACCATCAACATAACTCAGTACTTCTCATACTCAGTTTTCCTGTATTTTACATCAAAAAGTGATCTTTTGTTGTTCTCGATCACTGTCTTGGAATCAGCCCCTGACATATGGCAGACCCATGGGATGGAACCAAATGCTAACAGGTCCTGCACAATTCCCATGATCCATGGAAAGTCAGATCATTGTGATCCATAGGATTTTCCCCTTTCATGCTAAAACTTCTTAGTCTAGAAGCACCGCTGAAACCTGCAATGAATCGTAGTTTCTGTGAATTGAACCTAAATAGCCTTGAAAGCAGGAGAGGCATCCACTTCCTAAACAACATGCCTCTGGAAACCCTATGAACTTTGATAAATGTCAATAGTTGAAGAGGAGCTTCAGGCCTTTTGTTCATAGGGTCTCTGTGATTTGTGCTTGATTCGAAGGCAATCATCAAAAACAACACCCTGTAGAGAAGGCAGGAATTCAACCACTGAACCATCAGTGCCCCTCAGGTGACCTCAGAGCATTGCTTTTCAAACTGTACCTACCATCACATTGATAGGTTTCTATATAGAAAATAAGGAGTGGTAAGGAGCTGTGCTGCCCACCTAAAGGTTCACGTTTCGAATCCACCAGCCACTCAGTACTTGAGAAAGATAGACAATCTCTTTCTGTCGGAAAACCCACTGGAGTGTTGAGTGAGTTTCACCTAGATTATACATAATCACAAATGGAAAATATCGGCATGCAATTGATTTAGTCTTCCAAATTTGGTGTAAGGGGAGTGTGTGTGAGAGAGAGAAAAAGAAATGGATATCAGTACAAAATATGGGAGTTTTGTGGTTTAAATAATGCTTGAAAAATATTTCTGTAGACTAAAATCCCTTTCTATTCAGTAATTCTTTTCTTGTAGGTAACTGTCAAACTATTCTTTTGATGTAGCACATGTTTCAAAACAGTATGGTGAAGTGGCAGGTCTGAAGAAGGGAAAAAACCCCTCTATGAATCAAAGACAGCTAATAGCAAAGAGAGTAACAGTAAAATGTAAATAAAGCCAACATCTGTGTTGTATTTGACCACAAGACTGAACAAGCTTTAAAATTTATTAGTATTCTAACAAGCAAATCGTTACTGTAATTTATGAAGAAAAGTCAGAGTATGCTATATATTAACAAAGAGTAGAGCAATTCTTTTGATAGTCATATAAATAAGCAATGGTTATCAAGAAGAAATAATACATTCTCAAAAGTAACAATAGCGTGGCACATAAATTCAGAATTGGCAATTAAATAAATGTGGTGGTGAGTCTCTTCACCCTTGGCCCATAAAAAGATTCATTGGCAGAGTTATGAGACAAGTCAGTGTGCTTTTATTGGCCTGAACTAGAGGGAGTAAACACCTCAGTCAGGTGTTTTGTTTTAGAAATGGCTGATTGAACTGCTGCTGGTTAATTCTGCTGCCCCAGGGTATATTTGAGCATTTAACTTCCTCTTCCCTCAACCCCCTTATGATTGCTGGTACTTACTCATCGGTAAATGCATTGTGCCTAATTGGGTGATGAATTGTTGTTGTTCTGCTGCTAAGTATGTATTGCTCTTAGCGACTTCTACCTGGTACCGGGAATGGAACCCGAACCAGCAAGCCTAGGCACCTGAAACACCGTGCTCTCCCACTGAGCTACATCTTCAGACCCTGAGTATGTATTGTTGGTACGCTTGTTAAAGTGCTCAGCTGTGAGCGGACAGATTAGTTAGTGGATTGAACTCAACAGCCACCTTTATGTAAAAGAGGAAGCATTCTACTTCCATAAAAAAGATTGTGACATTTAAACTATGGGACAGTTTTTCTTTATCCTAAAAGCTTACTATGAGTTGAGCTCCACTTGAAGGCAATGTATTTTGTTGTTTTGTTTTTTTAATGTAAGATTAATGTGTTTGCCATCTGGATATCTGATTTGTTGTTGTTGATGTCTATGAGCACAACTCATAGCGACCCTATGAATGAAAGGCCTGAAGCCCTTCTACAACTATTGCCATTTATCAAAGTTCATAGAGTTTCCAGATGCATGTTGTTTAGGGAGTGATTTATTTGATGGGAAAGCTGAGGTTGGAAGAGGTTAACTAAGCAGACTAAGGTGAGAGGGCAAAGGGTCTCTACCACGCCCTGGTTCTTCCCAAAGAGCAGGGAAGAGGTAAGACTTGAGGTGGTTGCCCAAGGTCTCGATAGGCATTTGATGAATGGAGATTAAAAAGTTTAAGAGGTAGAGAACTTTTGTAGAATAAAGCCTATGCATCCAGAGCACAGGACAGATTGATAGGAGGCAGTGCTGGGTAGTGAGCATCTTACTGATTTCTTCCGGTGTCCAAGCCCTTGACACCAGTGATGTGCACTCACTTGGCCAAATGTGTCTGCTGGCATTAAGGCACATTTGGGGAATCTGGAGATATTTGCAGCATGTATAAAGATAAAAAGTAGTTATTATCAAGACCCTGACTTAGAGTAAACTCATGTGTATCAGAGTCAACTAGAGGATTTTTCCAGTAGTTTATATTTTACCGGGACTTTTATCTGAGATGCCTCTAGATGAACTCAAATCGCCAAATCTTAGATAAGCAGCCAAGTACATTAACTATTTGCAGCAGAGAATCTTTCATAATATTGCTAAGTAATGTATTTAGGAAGCAATATATGTCATGTTTTAAAGTAATTAGTATAAAAGAAAAAAATAACTTTAAACAGAGAAGACAGGCAGGGATGTCAAAATCATTTTTTAAAGTTTCATTGACTTTATATTAACAGTGCCAATTTCATGTGGTATTTTTAATTATTTTAAAGAACATCTTCTACAATGCTGTGCTGTTATCACAGCAAGCATGCTGAATAAATGCAAAGTGGCAAATTTTAACTTGAGAAAGTAAGTGTACATGTACCCTTCAGAATATCCTGCATCCCCTTTATCTATGCTGGCCTCCAATGGTTATTTGATGACTAGACAGCATCACATGAATGTCAAGGTCAGCTCCCTGATCTAGACATGGTACAGGTGGTCCAGGTGACCATCACTTCCCACTTCGAATATACTCACAGTTTTTAGGCTATTTGAATACATACAGATAGCAGTAAACAGTTGGTATCTAGACTACAATCACTATTCACCCACTATTCTTCTGAAATTAATTTACATTGTTTATATTTTCTGATATTTGTGGTAATGCCTTTAGACACTCTTAATGGATTGTGGTATAGTAGAAACACTAAAGGTTTCTTGATTCATTGAACTACTTGCTCCTAAAATAGACATTTTACATTTGAACTGCCTCTACATGATGAGTGTCTCTAGCTTTTTTTGTTTGTTTGTTTGCAATATTCTAATCAACAAGTTATACTTTGGTGACGCAAGTGGCCAGAGACATTGAGGCATTTAACTTAAAAAAACACACAGCAAAAACTAACCGTGTAGGTATCTCAAGTTTGCCCACAAATAAACCAGGCCCACAGAAAGGAGTTGACACTTAAGTACCATAATGTATCTTTTGCTTTTTGGCTTTCCTGACACTAACTCCCTCCTCATGTGGCAACATATATTATTTAGCATGAAGTATATATGTCCTTGACTTTAAAATTCTTCTTTTAGGATCCACCCACTTCAGTTTCCCTTGGACTGCGAATGGAAGAAATGATTTTCAACTTGGCAGATACACACCTATTTTTTAATGACTTAGAAGTAAGTTCCACTTACCTTTCCTATTTGTTACATGTTGCGTATTTGAAAATAGGGAATGTTAACTAAAAAACGGAGTACTGTTTTCTAGATAGATAACTAGATAATTAGAATAATGAGATCACATTATAATCATTAGATATTATGTGGTTATGTATATTGCCTTTATAGTAATTCCTTTCTTTTGAGGCTTGTATTTAAAGTTAGATGCCATCTAACCATTGATAAAGATTACATTTGAGTCAAGAATATTAAGTTTTAAGCCTTGTTAATTCAACCACCATGCTCCGTAGAGGTAAGGATGATGAAACTTCTCTCATACTTGGGGGATGTTGTCAGAGGGGCTGATTCTTGGAAAAAGACATACCATGCTGGGGCAGTTGAAGGGCCAGAGAAAAAGAGGAAGACCCTAAAAAAAATGAGTAGACACAGTGACCGAAACAATGGACTGGATCATGAGCGTGGTGAGGGCAACGTTCCAGTCTTTTGTTGATGGGGTCACTATGAGTCATAGTTGACTTGACAGCACCCAGTAACAAAACCAACAGAAACAACAGATGTCTAGTTACTGTGGAGCTGTATTGCCTTTAGAATTCATCATTAATTGAGGTATTTGTCTATACTGCCTGTGTCGGACTCTCACTGAGCTAGGTTGTGTGCTTTCCTTTCTGGATAATCCAGTGGGTTAGACAACATAATAGTGAGGCTCTTTGGGTTACTAAGATTTCTGATGTCAAACTGCTGATGACGTTACTTGTACATTATGAATTTGGGGAAATTTTTGTAAGATCGGTGGCTGAGTATTAATGGGTATCGACAAACAAGTTGATCTAGATTCTTCAAAACAAAGAATATTCTATTTCATAGCTCCCTTATGAAAACACACGACCATAACTACATTTCACTTCCTTCTTAATAAAGCGAGTTGTAAATTTTGCTGTTAAGCAAGCTTGCGGTGGGCTGCCAACAGGCATTAAGCATCGAGTTGTTGTTTTGCTGGATTTTATAAGTGTATGTTATTACAGCCAGGAGAAGAATCTGAAAGATTCACATAGAACTTTTACTGATCAAAGTTAATTGGCAGCAATTGGCCTTTAAATATTTCCTGATGTTTCCTTTTTTAAAATCAAGCAAAATGCACCTTATTTAATAGATGAACCAAAATAATTTGAAAAATGCCAGTGTGTGACAGAACCTAAATGCGGTTTGTTCAACATCTGTCCTGTATTTTGATTTCCTTTCATCTGCAATGAAACTACTCACAGACGAATTGGCAACTTACAGTGCAATAAAATTATTTAAATGTGCTTGTCCCCCCACGCCTTCAACAAAGTATTTATTTTTACACGTAAGGTAAAATATATTTTTTTTTTCATTTTAAAGTGCTTGCTTTTCTAAAGGAAACATGTAAAGTATTTCTGTATTTTAAGGTAGAACTATTCCAAGTGAGTGACAGTTTCAGAATTGCTTTTAGAAATGCCTGATAATCGTACTTATTTTCAAAAGCTGTTTCTGATTTAAGGCTGTGTTTCACTTTTTAAGAGAGCAGCACCAAAATATTCCATATTTTGCTAGTATGTTAAAATTCCTTTCCTGAGTTTCCATTTGTTTCTAATGATGCAAACAAAGCTGATATTTTGTTCTGGGTACAGGGTCCTTGTTCTTATTGATGCTAATGTGTGATAATAGCACCCATCCAGAAGAAATTAGCAGTCATTACCTATTGTTTTTTAAGTTCTACATTTTTAAAAATGCCAAGGCTTGTCTCTGTGGTGCCAACTTATGTGGTAAAAAGTGAGGAATTAACAAATTAGTAATTTTTTTGGTTGTTGTTGTTATGTTGGGATGTTATATTGTTATGTAGATAGGCCTCCAAAATTTCCAAATTCAGTGGTGACATAATACAGTTAGATTATTATCTACTTATAAATACAACACACGCTGAAAGAGAAGTATAACTAGATACTATCTGAAATAGTACTCTAACAAGTATATTTAAAGTATATGGTGACGTAGTAGGTAGTGAGTGTTGCTTCCAACCTAAAGGCACAGAGCTCAAATCCACCAGCTGCTCCACTGGAGAAAGATGGGCTATTCCTTGCATGTGGCTTACTGCCTCTGAAAACTCTGGAGAGTCAGCAATGAGTTGATTCTGACAACAACAATATATATTAATATTCTTATCTTAAAGATAAATTTTACACAAATCCAAATCAAAAAATAATAACAAGTAGTCTATCAAGTTGGTGAAATATTCAGATTCCACTCTTGGATTATTTGATTCCAGAATTATTGATTATTAGTAGTAAAGTAGAATAAGAATGACTCTAAAATGTAACCAAATACATAAAACAACAGTGAAAAATATTTAAGTGTGTAAACTTGCAAAAGTTGATTATGAGTTCTTTTTTTGGAGACTAATGCAAAATTATCTACCAAAGTTCAGAATTTAGCAGCTATCTTTAGAGATTGTTTCCTGGCTCTGGATTTGTGTCATACTAATATATTTAAATAAATTGGCTTTTATACTTCAGTCCTCTTTTTAAAATTTATAACTCAGATTTAAAATTCAGACCCGGGACTGGTCATTGTAAATATTAGTTTCTTTCAAAATAAGTGAAATTATTTGCTGGCAAAATAAATGTTTTGGCATAATTCTCTTAAGAAAATGAAAATTATCTCATCAGAGAGAAATGATGTGGTAATGCCTAATTTCACACTCTGCTTAGCTATGTGCTGTGGTGGGGGACATGACTATTTTAATATGTTTAATGTAAATGTTTTTAGTTCTTTTGGTTCTTTGAGTATAAGTCATTTTAAAGCGATTGACAGTCTGTTGCTTTTTATGAAGTGTGATTTCTCTACTCTCACTTGTTGAAGGTTGGCTTAGTTTTCTTCTAAAAATCTTAGTTTTTGTTGCCTCCTCCTCTGTATAATTGGTTGAGTTCACATCTTAGACATATGTGAGCCTCTGAATAATGAAATAAACTTTGAGAGGGCCTTCAGTAGCATTTGTTGTATTTTCCAAGGTTATGTTCAATCTGGATATCAGGATCTGACTTAAGAAATTTCGCTTATGATTTTTAAAGTAAGAGATACTTAAGGAATTTCAAAGAATATTATAAAAGCCTTTTTTTAACTTGGGGATCATTTTTAATGTAAAAAAATCACAATTTAATTCTATTGTGACTTTTGGGGTGGGGGGAAATGACAAATTTCATTTTCCTGTACCATTAAAAATGATAGCTTGGGAATATGAATGGCAGGCAATGAGCAGGGGCCCCTTTTGCCTCTGCAGAGCAGATCTTGGACTTTTGATCCATAGTGTCCTTCTTCTGGTGTTCCTAAGTCTGACAAAAGTCCTGTGTATCATTTTACAGAAAGATCTTCATATGCATGGAATATGGTGTATGATGATTGATGCCTATGTAGAAGTCATTTTTTTATGAATGAGAGTATGAAATCAGAAGTGTGCTTTCTGCTTTTCTTCTTTACTCCAGCTTTAGTATTGTTCTTTCTGAGAAAGAAGTCTTCCTGTTGGGGTTTTAGTGAAAAGCCATCTGTAACTAGAGGGATTTGGGGGGAGCAGTTTTTAGCATAAGGTAATGTTTCCGTTTAACCTGTCACTGGCTACTTCTACTGAATTTGTCCCCAGTTAAGGGACGAATATTTTTATCAATGGACAGTTTAAAACTATGCCATTGAAGTTGTGTTAGATATCCTCTTTTTTCTCTGGTTTAAGTCACATTGGATTGTTTTCGTGGTTGTCCTCCCAACTGTGGAGTTAACATAGGGACAGCAGCTCCCAGGTCTACCAGGACTTAATTCTCCCCACAGCAGTTAGACTGGGAAGTGGTGGGAAACCTCCCTCATCTTTCGGGAGACTCAGAAATAGGATTGTGTTGCACAGGCCATGTTCACCTCATTAACCGTGAATCTGCATTGGGTGCCTCCTCCTTATGACCCTTGGGCTTTAGTTAGTCCAGACAGACCACCTTTCAATTGGATGTCAGCATTTGTATTATCAAAACTGCCTGGGGTCTGCAGTATGTTCTTGTTCTAGGTATAATTTTTAAATATTTATCCTTTGTACTATAAAAACATCATTCTAGAGAATAAAAGAATAATACCAAGGGAAAACACGAACAAACCCCGAACTGAATGTCAGAAGACACTCTAAAACTTGGTTTGGAATATAAAGTAATGAATGGAAGAAATGAGTACAAGAGTTGGACAGAATTTTTCAAAGGGTGCCTGGAAAAGCATAGTCTTATAATGCAGTGTGCAAATCCCTGAATTTAGAAACCAAAATGGAGATGCAAATGTGCTCGTTTTCAAGCTGAAGATCTGAAGGAAACATTCAAGCCTCAAGTTGCAAGATTGGAGGAGTCTGTGTGCAAAATAGTAAATGTTACAGGAGCATCTAAGAAGATGAAAGTACCATACACAATCACTGCACCCAAAAGAATAGGTCAGCCTTTCACCTCTTCAAGAATTAGCATATGATCAAGGAAAACAAAACAAAAATCAGTGGTACTGAAGGGAGAAATCCACACTGTAGTTAAAAGCATTGCAGAAAAACAAACGAACCAAACAAACTTCTGTTTAGTTGGCTCTGACTTGTGAATGCACTCCATTGGATTTATAAGGCTATAAATCTTAAAGGGAGGACACTGCCTTATCTTCCTCCCAAACAGTAGTTTGTGCATTCAGACAGTTTAATCCCTGTACCACTAGGACTCTGAGTAAGAACAAGACTCCAGAAATTGGCAGGATGGCAAACGAGTTTTCTGAGCTGACTAAAGGAAAGCTGGAAGCGCTCATCTGTGACATGAATTTCAAGGACGGTTACATCGCCAACAGACTGGAAGAGAACCATATACATGCTCTAGCGAAAAGCAGAAATTAAAGAAAGGTGATCCAATGGAATGCAGAAATACCAAACAATACAATTAATATAAGAACAGAAACAAGGATAGCAATACTTTTGAGTATGGTATGAAATGTAGCACTATTTCCTCTTATTGTTAGTTGAAAATTACTCCTGTCACCTAACAACAACCCCTGTATAAAAACAGTTGTTATGAATTCAGCAAGGATTCGTGGTAACCATATGTGTATTAGATGCAACTATACTCCATCGGGTGTTCAAGGCTGATTGTTTGAAACTAGACATGCTTCAACTCAAACTGTCAACCTTTCAGTCAACAGCAATTAAGTCACCAAAGGACTGCCTCTGTATTTGTAATTATTTTTTTTTCTTTTTTAAAACTTTTGTCCACAATTAACACTCTTGCCACCAGCAGTCAGGAAATCAAAGGATGAATTGCATGAGGAAAATTTACTGTCAGGAGCCTCTCCAGAGTACTGAAGAGCAATGATGTCAGTCTAGAGACTGAGGTGCACCTGATTCAAGCCAGGGCCTTTTCAGTTACTTGCTATGCATCAAAGAACTGGACAGTAACTAAGGATAATAGAAGAAGAATTGATGCCTTTAAGCTGTAGTGCTGGAGAAGAGAATTGAACATACCACAAACTTCCAAGAGAACAAACAGATCTCTTCACCCTGGAGAGGGTGAAACTGAACTTCCCCTTGGATACTAGGATTTTGAAGCCCCGTGTTGCTCATACTTTGGGCATGTTGCTAGGAAAAACCAGTCCTTGGAGAAGGACATCACGCTTGGAATGGTGGTGCAACAGTGCAAGAGAGGAAGCTCCCAGATGAGATGTATTGACACATTAACTGAAACAATGAGCCTAGATGTTTCAGATACGGTGAGATTGGCTCATGATAGGACAGAGTTCAGAGATATAATACAAATGGTCGCTATGAGTTGCAGGCGGCTTAACAGCACAGTGACTATAATGTCAACATGAAGGCAGGGAGGCAAATGTCCTGAGTCTGAAGGTCTCATGGAGCCTGGCTTTTATCATTCAAAAATCAAAGGCAGAAGTTTGTATACAGTCTATAAGCAGCACCATCATGTAAACAGAATAAATATGATACTTTTATTTTATTTATAGAGCAAGGAAAAAGTTTACTCCTTGATTTAATTAAATATTTAAATTATAATAATGGGTTGTCATCTATTCATCATTTTAATATGTTTATAAATTATTTTTCAACTAGAAAACTTCCAAAAGCAGAAAATATTTATGCACATTCAGAAGTTGGTCTTTTGAGTTATAGGAATATTATTTGTCTAGACACTGCCTTATTTAGAAAAATATATTTTAAAGACATTTGTCTGGCAGCTATTCTTTACAAAGAAACTCAGACACCCAGGGTCCAGCTTTGGTGTAGATGTAGAAGAGTCTGTGTTTTCTGCTGTGGGAGAAAGAATCAGATCTGAGGGTATCTGCCAACTAGATGCTTTAGGAAAAACCCATGCTCTTCTCAGCTTTCAGGCTTTTGCACTTAGCCAATCAATAATAGCTATGAGCTTGTGTGGATATCAGTAAGATCAAAACCTTAGTTTAGGAGACAAAAATGAATTTTTAAATCAGTGTGTCTCAACTGGATCATTTTAAAATTTATCAAACACTTCAGAAGAGAAAAAGATTGAAAAAATATAGTGGGTCCACCCAGTGGAATACTATACAGCACTAAGGATTTCCTAAAGTAGTTAATTATTTCCTAAAATACTATATAGAGGCTGGATAGTATTATGCTGAGTGAAAGAACTTAGTCACATAAGGACAAATACTGTGTAAGACCACTATTCTGAAAATAATAGGATAACTCAACAAAATATGTTTAAATGTTCAAAATGGATAGGAAAAGGGAAGAAGGGGAGCAGAAGAAGGGAAAATCACTAGGAGAGCAGATGTTATTGGTCAGAGAGGGGGGCATAGGTGAGGGAATAGGAAAAATTCCTCGAGGACTTGAAGAGAAGGCAGTAATAGGCATATATTACTAAAAATTAATTATATAAAAATACAGTCTATGTGAATGACTGTATAAAACACAATGTAATGATTATATGCAAACCAATTAAAGAAAGGATAGATGATTAAAATTCAATAATATCTCCATTTTGGAGTTATAATGAGTGTTGTTATTGTGTGCTGTTGAATCAGAACCAACTCAAAAATATGAAAAAAAATTAAAAAACCACCCAAGAACCAACTCATAGCTGACCCTCAACAACAAATCACATGGGGAGATTACCCATCTTCCCACAGGGATCTGGTGGATAGTGCATTTGAATCGCATGCCTTAAAATATAAAGTATAATTATAGTTTCAAAGATGAAAAACAACAGTGGAAATAAAAGTTACAACCCATAAAAGAAGTGTTTGAGATACTCCTATAAAGAAAATGAAGAAATCTTTCTCAGAAATATAAGGAGGATTTGAGTGACTATTTTTTTTTCTTCTCTTTTTTAACTATGGCAGAACTCTTCTAAGGTCTATTTGAAAGAATAAATGCAAAAATGACAATTTTACTTCTTTTTGGCAAGAAGTAAGGGTGAGCATCTGGTGCAACTATACATCAGATGGCTTATAAATCCATAAAAATGTGAAGATTAACTGTTGACCCTGTGTTGACATTGGTTTAACTACCTATGGGGCAATGAGAGATCCCATACAGACACAACTTACTGAAAAACTGAGCACATATTAAGTGAAACCAAACAAATTAATAATTTAAGAATAGATTATTCAATTTCTAAACAAAAGTAGATACCATTTAAGATAAAATTATTCATTAAAATATATAGGTGAGTCAGAAGAGAATCTTGAATAGCTTATGGGAGGTAAATTTCTGAATTAATTTTTTGTCAAGACAGCATTTGGTTAGTGAGGAAAATGTAATGTATCGGGGACTGCCAAAAGAGCAAACAAATCTGTGTTGGACGAAGTGCAACCAGCCTCCTGCTCAGACGCATGGGTATGGAAATGCCGACTTATATGTTGAACATATGTTGTCAGGAATATCCAGTCCATGGCATCATGGACGTCATGCTGGGAATAGTAGACTGTCAGTGAAAGAGAGGAAGGCCCTCAGCAAGATGGGTTGGCACAGTGACTGTAACTGTGGACTTGAACGCAGCTAAATTGTGAGGATAGCTTAAGATTCACTGCTGTTGGTTACAGCGTCACTAAGGAGTTTCCTGATGATACCTAACAACATTTGCCAGTAGTCCTTGTTGTTATGTGGAGTCAGAACTAACTTGTAGCTGACCCTCCAGCAGGTTTTCGAAGACATTTGGAAAAAATAAGTTGATACATTGATTATATATTTAGAAATTTTCTGAATCAGAGATGAAGAGAAATTTTTAAAATAGTACGAGGTTATAAATTAGGAGATTGTGATAATTTCTGTCTCCTGATCTGTTTACTAGTTTTCAGTTGTAAGAATATTTTTTAGTGTTTTCAACTGAAAAATTATTGAGATATATTATGTATTTTTAATAAGTATTTAAACAGTGATATGTTAGAAAATACATACACATACAGTGCATGTGTGTTCTCGAGTCTGTTGCTGTTATTGTTATATACTGTCAAGTTGGAATCAACTCATAGCTGAACTTCTCGAAGGCTTCAGAGGCTGAAAATAGCATGGGAGGAGATTGTGTGTCTTTCTTCTTCAGAGCAGTTGTTGGATTTGGGTCATCTGCCTTTGGGCTAGCAGTATAATTCCTTAACACTAAGCCACCAGAGCTCCCTCTCAATTCTTTCAAAATGGTTGTGTATTATATAGATTGGTGGTGTCACAGGTAAGTGCTTATTTGCATAAAGGCCAGAGGTTCAAACCTATAAGCTACTCCAGGAGAAAGCTGTGGTAGTTTGCTTCCAGAAGATTTACAGCCTCGGGAGCCCTTACAGGCAGTTCTGCTCAGTCCTATGGGGTGGCTATGAGTCAGAATTGACTTGCTACAGTGGGTTTGGTATATATGATAGAGGATTCCCTGAGTGATACTATTCCATTCCTAGCCAAGACGCACTCAGAGGAGCCTCAGAAGGCAGGCCTGGAAATCTGCTTCTGAAAGGTCATAACCTTGGAAGCCCTTGGGAACAGTTCTTCTCTCCACCAATGAGTCACCATAACCAGAATTGACTCCAGGGCAGCTAATAACCACATATTTAATACGCTCTCTCTTGGTGGTTTGAACAATTTGCAAATGGCCAGTGACCAAAAACTTTGTGGTTGGAACCTATCCAGTGTCACCAGGAGCTAAAATGCTTGGCAATTTCATTGTGTAAAGTTTATACTGTCACAAAACCCTGTGGCGTAGTTGTGCTCTATAACACACAAGATCACTGTGAACAGGAATTGACTCAGTGGCACAAGATAATGACAGTAGATCTAATCCATCGACTGCTGAGTCGCTAGCTGGGGGACTAGAGAAGAAACTCAGTGATCCTTAGTCCCAGAACTGTATCTGTCAGCACAAAACAGAGGCACTTATTTAAATTAGGTTTATAGTATCTACTCAAAACTGTGATGATACATGATCCTTTTACAGGAAGTAATTCTACTTTCTGAATCTATTCTAAGAAAATAGAGTTGCACATAGATGTTGACTTGAGATAATAATCATACTTTAGAAATGTGTTCTAAGGGGGGGTGTGTGTATACATACACACACACACACACACACACATAAACTCATCCTACTTAATATCTTTGTATCGCAAAGAGATAAGCCCTATTACTATCTCTATTTAATAGATAAATCAATTGACGGGGAAAATCCTTATCCACAACCATACAGGTACTCAGTGACACATCCTAACCCAGATTTGACATTTTCCAGAAATCCATTCCTCCCACACGCTATTACTCCCATAGAGTGTTCTTCTTCTTTTTTTTTTTTTTAAAAAAAAAAAAGCAAAACACAGAGAAATTCTGGTGGTCTAATGGCAAGAAGCTGCGCTGCAACCCCTAAGGCATGCAGTTCAAGGCCTCCAGCAGTTTGGTGGGAGAAGGATGGGCAATCTCCTCCCCTGCGATGAACTGCCACTGAACCACCCCCACCACCAAGAGTCTGCTGTGGGTTGATTCTGACTTTATGGTACAGATCAACAACAGATTAATAATGAAATAAATTATGATACATCCTCAGTTGAAAATAGTTTTATAACTACTTGTTGCATATATGTAGTGGAACTGTTCAAGGTCTCTTTCAAGTTAAAAAGTAAGCTATAAAACACAAGATGGCCTAAACATTAAAATTTATGGTGTATTAAAAAGAAATGGAAAGATACATGTTTAAACTCACTCATTCACTCGTTCTCTTGGCAAGTCGGAACCTCATTTGGTTTTCTGAGGCTATAAATCACATGGAAAGATATTGCTCATCTTTCTCTCATGAAGCTGCTGGTGGTTTCAGACAGCTAGAGGAGCACACCTCAAAGTTAGCAGTGCAACAGCCTATGAACTATGCCACCAGAGCTCTCAGATGTTTAAAAGCCACCTACATAATACAATGTGTGATCTCAGTTCAGATCCACCCTCCACTCTGTAGGAGAAAGATGGGTCATCCTCCTGCATGATATACACCCTCTGAAAATCCACTGAAGACTTTATCCACTGAAACTAGATTCTGTTCTGACTGGACAGCATACAACAACCACCTAACATTCTGTAGTCTGTAGGCAGGTGCTCTGCTTCGCTCTCTGGCGGTATGAATGCCCCAGGGACTCCACAGGAAGAGGATGGGATGTCTCCTCCTGTGTGGTTTATAGCCTTGGAAACCCAATGGAGGATCACCTATGAAGCCACCCTAACAGGCTGGAAATGAGTTTTTAATAATATGATAATGTATGTAAATACTAAAGTGCTGCTGATGGGGCTTTTTGATGATGACTTTGTAAGTGCAGTTCCTCTGTGATACTTCAAAACTGATAAGCCCATAGCATACTCTAATCTCCTTTGTTCTTTCTTTCATTCAACAGTAGTAAATATTTGTTAAGTATGAGGCACAATGTTGATGTGAATGTCACCATAACTAAAGCAAGACCCCTCTCCTCAAAAGCTGGAAAAGGAATAGGCAGTAGACACTGTGTAAATAAAATATCATTTCATGCAGTGAAGAAAATAAAGTAGTAATTGGGCAGATCACGAGAACATGGAGGCAGGATAATCTTTAGCTAAAATGATCAGAAAGAATTACCTGTTGGAAGGAAAACCAGCAGGCAACAATATGATAGCAAGTATAGAAAGAAGTCCTTAGATGGGATTGTGTTTTGTTTTTTCAAGAAACAAGGTGATATAATTAACATTTATGTAACAAATAACATAGTTGAAAGATACACAAATCTAACTTTAGTTGATTTGAAAAGATAAATAGACTTCTTCACAGTAATAGGAGACTTAATAATAGAATTAGGAAGGATTATTTCTTTTATGAGTACAGGATATGTTGGGATGCCAGTGGGAAATGCTTCAGTAGAAAGGAGAGATATATGATATGCCAAAGACTAGAAGCATTAGAGAAGTCCTTGGATGAGCACGAGAGAGTGGGATCCAGAGCCCAACTTCCCAAACTGGCGGGTAGGTGAGATTTGGTGAGAAGAGGCTTTCTCCACTGTACATTCATGGTGTCATGATTTTCCCTTTTCCTCTCTCTGTCCTCAGCTGCATAAAGCCTTAGGCCAATAGCCAGAATTTACTCATTTGAATGTTAAACCTCTAACACAGTTTGGTAAAGAAAAGGTTCATTTGTATTGTTTTACATTTATAGTATAAAATTAGCCCTACCTCTTTTATAATTTTTTCTAAAATTAATTTTATATAAAAATATAAACGACAATATACCGTCCTAGAAGTAATTTACAGTAATGGAATGCTAAACATTTATATTATCCTTTGTAAAGTCATACTTTCAAAATTTATAGGGAGAGGTATGCTATGAAATGATAACATGATTCCAGGTAGGTCCATTAAAAAGGAAGAAAATGTTTTTCTACTATAAATTTTACCAAAATATAAAAATAGAATTTTTTTATATAAAGAAACCTCTACATAATAGGATTATAATTGGGTTATTATGTTTTCTTTATAATCAGAAAATATTGAATATAATAATAGACTCTGCTATTCTAACATGAGTCAAATTACTAACTACATTTATTTGATTTGTTTTATCCCTGTTCTAGAAGTACAAGAGTTTGAACAAAAGACTTCATCTTTTCATGAAGGGCTCATTTTCCTATCTGTAAAATGGGATGATAATCAATATTCACCTCATAAGGTCAATGACTAGGGAGGATAGAAGGAGAATTGATGCCTTTGAGCTGTGGTGCTGGAAAAGAGTATTGAATGTACCATGGACTGCCAAGAAAACGAACAGATTAATCCTGGAGAGGCTTACATCAGGCTGCTCCTTGGAGGCAAGGCTTCTGGGGCTTTGTCTGACATACTTTGGACATGTTGTAAGGAGGGACAGGTCCTTGGAGAGGGATATCATGCTTGGG
Source organism: Elephantulus edwardii (assembly GCF_000299155.1). NCBI lineage: Eukaryota > Metazoa > Chordata > Mammalia > Macroscelidea > Macroscelididae > Elephantulus > Elephantulus edwardii. The sequence continues at coordinate 14,785,298 of NW_006399758.1, read as the reverse complement.
AGGATGGAGGGACAGCGCAGGAGGGGAAGACCCTCTATGAGGTGGATTGCTTCAGTGACTGGGTAATCGGGCTGGGTGTGTCAGAGACAGTGTGATTGCCACAGGATAGAGCAGGGTTTAGGGCTGTTGTACATAGGGTCAGTATGAGTTGCAAGCGACTCGATGGCACATAACAACAACAAGGTCAATGAAAAGATTAAATTAATCTTCATTTAATTAGTAAAGTACATGGAGATACCACTGATAATAGAAAATACTACAGACGTCTAAGCTGTTAATATTTGTTGAGCATGCTCTCTGTATAAAGCACTAACTTAGTAGCAACTAGTTCTTCTCACATGCCAAGTCTTGGCATGGGATTAATATTAATAACAGTGTTAAGAAAATAATGACCACTGTACAATGTATAAAACATTTTCCCCAAAAGTGTTGAATTTGACCCTCAGTTACCACTGTAAGCTTAGTTTTATTTTTATCTCCAATTTACACATAAATTGGAGTTAATTAATGTGGCCAGGATGCTTGGTTTCTACTGTTGTTAGATGGCACTGAGTTGGGTACAGCAGAATAACAGAATTAAACCTTGTTCTATCCTGGGCCATATTGATCATCTCTGACAGACTTGAGCCGGTGGTTATAGTCACTGTATCAATCGACCTGCTTGTGGGTCTTACTCTCTTTCCACTGACCTACTTTTCCATAGCATGATGTGCATTGCCTAGCAACATGCCCAAAATATGAGAGACAACGCTTTGCTATCTTTGCCCCCAAGGAGCATTCTGGCTGCACTTTCCCCAAGACATTTCTGTTGGTTCTTTGATAGTGACTGGAATATTCAGTACTAATCTTCAATGCCACAGTTCAAAGGCATCAGTTCTTTTCCTGTCATCCTTATTTATAGAACAGGTCTCATATGTGTAGCAAGTGATTGAATGTTCCTTTTTTAAGTAATAGTAAATCTGAGGCTGAAGCACAAGTTTCCTGACTCAAATATTATTGCACAAAACCTTTTCTTTTGCTGTATCACCAAAGATGACCATTCCTTGTTAGCAGCATAAAGAAATTGAATAGTATCTTTGCATATGACATTGTAAAGAGCTATGCAATACTGTCTAGCCCAAAATGACTGAATAGTGTTTTCCTAATAGAATTTTCATTTCTCATCATGTTATGTAAACATTAATTACTCAACAGCATAAAACCCCTTTTGGAAATGTTTCACGATGTTGTTGTTAAGTGACTGAGTTGACTCTATAAACAACAGACCTGAACCTTGTCCTGTCCACACCCTCCTCAGAAATGTCTGCTGTGCTCAAGCCCATTGTTACAGTCACTGGGTCAGTCCATCTTGTTAAAGGTCATCTTCTCATCCTCTCACCCTCCACTTTTCCCAGCATGGTGTCTCTTTTCAAAGATCGACCCTTGTCATGTCCAAAGTCTATAATATTTGCCTCTAAGAAGTTCCCTGGTTATACTGCCTCCATGACAGACTTGTTTATTCTCTTGGCAGTTCATGGAGTATTGAGTACTCCTCTCCAACAAAGTAACTCAAAAACATTGTTTCTTCTGTCATCCTAATTCATTGCCTAACTTTAAGGTGCAAAGGAAGTGACTGAAAAAACTATCACTTGGTTTGGGCCCTTCTTAGTCTTTTAATTTATGTTATTGTTTGTTAGCATTTTGGGGAGGTCTTTGAAAGTTAATTTTTCCCAATGAAACATGTCTTTGGATTTCTTGACTGCTGTTACTATGAGTTTTGATTGTGGGTGGAAGTACAATGAAATCATTGACAACTTCAGTCTTTTCTCCATTTAGCATGATATTGCATATTGGTAAAGTGGTGAGGATTGTTGTTTTCTCAATACTGAAAAGTAATCGATATTGAAGGCTGTAGTTTTTTTATCTTCTACCACCAGGGCTGCAAGTGCTCTTTGTTTTCTGGAAGCAAGCTTGTGTCATCTACATAGGAGAGTTACAAATTATGGATGGATGGATGGATAGATAGATAGATAGATAGATAGATAGATAGATAGATGATAGACATATACTTATATATTTCTGTTGTTCAGTATGCAGAAATATTATTGTATTTACTCCTAAACTACATGAAAAGATACTGTTTCATGATATAATTTTTAATTTTAGTTAGTATACATTTCATAAAACTAGTATAATTATGTTTCCTGGTTCCTATCTTCTAGATATTATGCTTTTCAGTATAGACAGACAGGGGAAACATATTCTGTGTCTTTAGGGGGCCCAGACACTGAGCGAGGTGGTGGTGGGGGGGGTGGATAAAAGAGCCATTGTCTTCGAGTATGATATCCACAATGGTGGAGATGAGAGTGAAGATTTTAGTAGGTTAGCAAAAGCCCTAAAGAGGGTGACAAACTTTTGAGTGGTCGAAAAATTTCTTCCCTAGAAAGTAAAATTGGGCTGAGAAAGCATGGCATTCTACGAACTGAGTTTAAGTGTTTTGAAAACAGAAGAATATATGTATGTATAGCACTCAAGATTTCAGAGAACAGAAAAACAGACAAGGAGGCCCAGAGCATAAAAGGGTTTGCCCATGATGCTGAGATTTTATGGTGAATGCCAAGAGTAATGATTAAAGAATTTTTTGCATTGCCGCTGAGATGAATTAGATTGGAGAGTCAAGAGAATCCGTAATCTAGATGAGAAATCACCAGGGCCTTTCTGTGGGAACAGCAAGATGTGAAAACTGTTAAGAACACAGTCTGGATAGGATTGAGAAATATTTTCAGCTGGGGGTCAGGAAATGGGAATCTTAGTTTCTGGCTTGAGCAACAGGGTGTTCCTTTTCGAGATAGAAAACTCCTGAGAATGACCGGGTTTTGGAAGGAAGGTGTAGAATTTGGTTTTGAGCAGTTGAATGTGAAGTGTGTGTTGGATGTGCAAGTCCTGTTTGTGCAGGTTTGAAGCTTGGGATAAAGGATTGAATGGGAAATTGGTTGAGATTTCCAAGGAAGATGTCTACCAAAAAATTATTCACAGCTTCCTGTTGTGAAATTTTAGTTTGGAAAACTATAAATAAATATTAAAGATTCTTGGTTTAGAAAATGACTATGTAAAGTTAAGTAATCATTTTTATTTTTTTTCATTTTATAATGGTTTGCTTACAAAGTTCATAGACCTTGTGTTTTACACTATTTTTCTTTCACATTGTGTTTCATACAAGCATTCCCATGCATTATGTTTTATAAAATCAATCATCATTGGACTTTGCCCATCATTACCCTGAAAGTGATCATTTTTATTGTCAGAAGATTGATACCAAACTTTCAGTGACATAGTCTTTCTTTTGCAACGTCTCTGTATTCTCATTGGGAGCTCTGATGGTCTTGTTGTACTGTTAACACAAGGGTGGTGACTCTCTGGTGATTTGAATCCATCCATGGCTCTAAAGGGGAAAACATGGAAAATTTCCTCTTGTATGGTTTACAGTCTTGGAAACCCAGCAGAGGGTCAGCTTTGAAGCACTTCTGACTCACAAGCAGCACATTTCAAGTTTTTTCTTTTTCTGATGGAAGAAGCAATTGGAAGGTAATGTGGAATAGAGAAAGTTTCAGAATAAAAGAGATCTGGGGTCAGTGCTGGCTCCAGACTCATCTATGGACTTAGCTCAGAACATGGCACCAGGCTTCTGCAATGGGAACGAGGTGGTGAAGGTTAAGAGACTACAGAATCTTTAAACAGAACTGGCTTTGACAAGCACTGTGGCAATTGGACAATTAAAACAGACATTCGGAGGGAGGGGGGAGAAGAACAAACTGGGGAAGAGGTTAGAGAGAATGGTACAGCAATGAAGGAATGAAAACCCAAAATCCCTGTAAATGTTCATTAATACTAATAAAATTTAATAATAAAAAAAAAAGAGACTACAGAATCTGAATCCCCAGTCCAGTGCCTGCCTCATGGGGACACTATAACAAATGGTAGCCCCTTTCCCTTCTTGTTAAAAAGAAATGGCATGTCAACCCTTCAATCATTGGCAAGCTGCTGTCAGTTTATTTAAAAATATTGTTAAATTGGCCTGCTGGTGTCATATATGACAGATTTTTAGTTTAGACTAGGAGCCTTGATTTTGACAGGTGTTCGCTAATCTTTAGTGTAGATGAGAATAACTACTTTTTTTAAAGCTCAATTTTATTCAGTTGCCTTCATAGGAAGTTTGCTTAGTAGAGAAGGAAAGGAATTCAAGGTGCCCTTAATTTTTTTTTTTTTTTAGTTGAATAGTGCAAGGGAAGGGCTGTAACTTCAACTTCCCCCAAATGTGTTTAAGTTATAGTCCCCGGAGGCTTCTCCTCTTTCAGGGTGATTACAATAGAGCCTCTATCTAGCTTCAGCTCAGTTCAGTGTTCTAACAGCATTTCTAAGGGAAGACTTTCCAAATCCTGGATTCTTCCCACTAAAAACTATATTCCCCCTTCTTTGCGAGGCAAGTTGGAGGCTGGACATGGGGAGAGGATGTTGATTTTGATCAATGTCATTTCGGTAAACTTGTTCACTTCTTCTAAAATAACTAAGAAGTATCTTCTGATGCTGGTTTTTATTAGAAACCATTCTAAGATAGCATCTTCTTCAAGTGGTAAAACTGTATTATTTGTTTTAACCATGTATTAATTCACTATGACTGGACTTAGAGATGTTTCTATGGGGCAAATAAAAAGAACATACAAAAATGCTACAGATGTGAAAAATATGATTTCCACCCCACTGCCCTTCTAAAGTAGTAATTATAATATTTGCTGCTTGTGGCCATAGTGTCAACCCTAAAACATAGCAACCATATGTCTAATATGACAAAATATTACATGGCCTGTTCTATCTTCATGAGTATCAGCATGTTGGAGGCCATCATTGTGGCTGTTACTGTGTCTCCTCATGTAGGGCTTAGCTTTCAGCACTGAGGAGTAAGTCTTTCATTGATATTTTTTTGAAGTAGATTGTCAGGCCTTTCTTCCTCGTGTGTCTTGGTCTAGGACCTCCGCTGAAAGCTGTTCACTGTATCCTAGTGTTTGAATCCCAGTGGCTTACCTTCCAGCCTCCTAGCAACAATCCTGTTGCTGGAAGATCACAGACAGAAAGATGAATAGTGGAATGATAATATTTACTTTCTTTTGAATAAAAGATGTCCTGACTTTTAAATCTCAAAGATTAATAATTCTCCTCTTAATCATGTATCTACTTAAATTTTCACAAGTAGACTGTAATTGGTCAAAGTCTTATGGAGATGTTCAGGATGAGCTATTTCAAAATCTGAGGGGAAATTTAGAACTTTTGAGATGAGAAGCAAATAAATTTCATAAAGTTATTTTTAGAGATAATAATAAGATTAAGATATCTCTGTCCTCAAGTAGTTTCAATCTGTAGGGGCTTTCGATAAGAAAAGGGCTTTGACTCATACCCTATTTAAAGCAGGACACTCTGTCTGATCTTGTGCGATTCCCACAATCTCCACGTGTGTGGCTTCAGGCCATTGTTGCAATCACTGTGTCAGTCCATCTCACAGAGGGTCTTCTCTCAGCACTGATGAGTAAAGTGGGAGAGTGAATTTAGAGTTCTTTTTAAAACCACCACCTGAAAGATGAATAGGATCTCACAAAGCTGAATGCAGAGGGCTTTGGGAAAGAATGTTCCAAGCAGACAAAATAGAATTAACAAGGTTTAGAGATCTGAGAGGTTAAAAATATCAGGTAAGGAAAGTATAATAAAGACAAACTGTGGAGATAAATATATACTAAGGAGAAGACCCTCAACAAGACAGATTAACATGGTGACTGAAAGAATGGGCTTGTCAGAAATCATGAGGATGGCGCTGGATAGGGCAAGACTCTGTGGTTCATAAGGTCACTAAGCCAGAGTTGGCCCAACAGCACATAGTAACAGCAAAGAAGTAAAGACAAGTTTGTCCAAATATATATTCTTCACAAAGATTGTTCTTGTAAAAAAATCTCCTGAGCAACAACTATGCAGCAAGCATTATTTTAGAGTCTTAAAATGTTGTTGTTGTGGTTGTTATCGTTGAATGCCATCAAGTAGAGTACAATTCATAGCAGACCCATGAATAACAGACCCTGAACCCTGTCATGTTCTGTGTCTCCTCATCATCTCTGACATACTTGAAGTCATTGCCGTAGTCAGTGTGTCATGTCAGTCTAGCTGGTTGGGATCTTCCTCTCTTTTGCTGACCCTCAACCTTTCCAAGTAGGAGACAACCCTTTCCACAGAATATTCTCTCCTAGTAACATGTCCAAAGTATGAGAGATGAAGCTTCACCATCTTTACCTCCAAGGCGCATGCATACTGGCTCCCTTGCGCCCCTCCTCCCCCCCAAGATATACCTGTTTGTCATTCTGGCAGTTCATGACTTTCACAATTTCTCCCCTGCTAAATCCCATAATCCAACAAAGTATTGAGATGTCCCCGAGTGAAACAAATGGATAACATACTTGGCTGCCAACCAAAAGGTTAGATGTTCAAGTTCACCCAGAGCAGTAAGTTAAAAGGTAACACAGGTGAGCAATTGACATAAAAGGTCTTATTATGTTGTTGTTGAGTGGAAGCAGAAAGTAGATTACAAACAACATGTTTTACCAGCTTTACAGGCTTCTCATACTAGAATATATCATTGTTGTTTACTGTCAAATCAGGACCAACTCATAGCTGACCATCCAGCAGGCTGCCCCGCCAGACAGTAAATCACATAGGAGTCGATTGCCCAGATTTCTCTTGTAGAGCAGCTGGCAGATTCAAACCACTTGCCTTTGGATTGGCAATGAAATTCCTTACCACTAGGCCACCAGAGTATCCTAGAATATAGACTATGTTTAAAACTTTAAAAAAGGTCTCAGTCTTCGCTGCCGCTGCCGCTGCCACTGTCTCCACACTCACTCACTCTCCCGCCGCCGCTCTCCTCTCGGTCGCCATGGAAGAAGAGATCGCAGCCCTGGGTCATCGACAAAGGGTCTGGCATGTGCAAGGCCGGCTTCACGCACTATGACGCCCCCCCGGCGCGGTCTTCCCGTCGATCATGGGGCACCCCCGCCACCAGGACGGAATGGTGGGCATGGGCCAGTAGGACTCGTACGTGGGCGACAAGGCGCAGAGCAAGCGGGGCATCCTGACACTCAAGTACCCAATGGAGCAGGGCATCGTCACCAACTGGGACGACATTGAGAAGACCCTGCACCACACCTTCTACAGCGAGCTGCGCATGGCCCCCTGCACCACACTTTCTACAGAGTGCTGCTGACCTAGGCCAACCGCAGGCGAGAAGATGACCCAGATCATGTTCAGACCTTCAACACACCTGCCATGTACGTGGCCATCCAGGCCGTGCAGGCGCTGTACACCTCGGGCCACACCACGCGCATCGTCATGGGCTCTGGGAACACGTCACCCACACGGTGCCCATCTGCGAGGGCTGTGGCTGCTCTGGACCTGGGGGGCTGCAACCTGACCTCACGAAGATCCTCACTGAGCTCCTCACTGAGCGCGGCTACAGCTTCACCAGCACGGCTGAGCACGAGATCATGCGTGACATCAAGGAGAAGCTGTGCCACGTGGCGCTGGACTTGGAGCAAGAGATGGCCACCGCTGCCACCTCGTCCTCACTGGAGAAGAGCTACGAGCTGCCCGCCGGCCAGGTCATCACCATCGGCTCTTCCAGCCATCCTCCCTGGGGATGGAGTCATGCGGCATCCACAAGCCCACCTTCAGCTTCATCATCAAGTGTGACGTGGACATCAGGAAGGACCTCGACGCCAACACCGTGCTGTCAGGCGGACCACCATGGACCCAGGCATCGCCGACAGTATGCAGGAGATCACGGCACTGGCGCCCAGCACCGTGAAGATCAAGGTCATTGCACCCCTGAACTCAAGTCTCTGTGTGGATCGGTGGCTCCACCCTGGCCTCGCTGTCCACCTTCCAGCAGATGTGCATCAGCAAACAGGAGTACGACGAGTCGGGCCCCTCCATCATCCTCTGCAAATGCTTCTAAAGAACTGCCGGCAGGTGCCCGCTTGCATGAGCTCCTCCGAGGGCGGCTGCCCCCACACCTCATGCTAGCTTCTGAAACTGGAAGAAGCCTTTGAAAAGAATTGTCCTTGAAGCCTGTATCTCAAAATCAGCACCGGAGCTAGACCTTGTTGCTGATCAGACCGTGTATCACCTTGCCTGTTCCCTCAGTCTATGTGTAATACCGTGTACATATCTTTGATTTCAATCCTTAGCTCCTGTGACCCGGCCACTCGTGGCCAGAGTGCAGGATGACACGGCGTGGAGAAGGGTGTTGACTCAGTGAGGATCCGCCTCCCTGACCTCGTGGTCTGCAGGGTATTCATGGCAGAACTGATGGCTCCAGGACCCCCAGAGGCTGCAGGCTGGGAGCGGTGGTCTTGACCACTGGCCTCACCCCACGGGGTTGGAAAAATCTGAGCCTTAGGACCTGATTTCCTTTCTTAGCTGTTTCCCGCTAGATCCCAGTGGGTGTTACTTGCCTTGAGTTTGAAGACGATTTGCATTGAAACCTGTAAATTGTATTCATCCTCTTAATTTATGTAAGGTTTTTGTACACAATTCTCAACTCTAGAGATGACAGATTTTGGTTTTTCTGCTGTCATGTGCGAGCATTAGGCCCCAGCAACACTGCCTCATGTAAGAATAAAGTGCTGCAGTGAATGAAAACAAACAAACAAACAACAACAAAAAAAACAATTTTAAAAAAATGGGTAAATTAGTTATGAATGGGAGAAGAAGGAGGCTGATCATAGGATGGCAACAGTGGTTACCTGAGGGATGGGATTGAGAGTTACTTCTTATTTGTCAATCTATGTAGACATTTGGATTGACTCAATGACTGGAGTAATGGGGGTAGAGGTCTCAGAGACATTGAAACTGACTCAAGACAGAGCAAGGTTCAGAGCTGTTGAACATAGAGTCACTCTGGATTGCAAGCAACTCAATGGCATATAGTAACCACAACAAATAACATAAATAGATGGATATATGGACAGATGAACAGCTGGACAGCTGGATAGATGGATGATAGAAAAATCTGTATACATACATTTTTTCTGTATTTCCTGAGTCCTCTGTGTATGTTTATAACTTAACAATTATAATCAGGAAAATAATATACAGATCAATACACTTTGACAAAATAACTGATTTCTAAACACTTCCTTGACAATTGTGATGAAGTCATTAATTTCTGATTGGATCATTGTTATTTCATAATTAAAGCTTATGAATAGAATTATCTGAAAGATTGCATCCCGCATCATCTATGTGTTTTTACCCAATGTTAAAAAATAAATAGGAAGGGGGGAAAAACATAGGAAATGGTCTCTGCTTTTAAAGAGTTTATCTTCTGGTGGGACACACCAAGTTATCTGCACAACTCTCTGTGAACACATAGCTCCCTAACACATCAGCTCTCAATAACTGAAGTGACTATTATCCAGACAAGAACCCCATGATAGATGTTGGGCTGTTAACTGAAAGGTCATCAGTTCAAATCAGCCAGCTGCTCTGCCAGAGAAAGATGGATAGTCTTCGAAACCTGATGGAGGGTTGCCATGAGTTGGGATCAGTAAGTAGTTCGTGGTTATGGTTTGGTTATCCGAACAGTGACCTATGGAGAATATCAGGGATAGAGAAAGAAGAAGAAGAAGGAAGCAGTAAAAGATTAGCAGGAATATTGCCTTGAAGGTAAGGAGGTATTCTGTCAAGCAGCAGACACAACTATCAAAGAGGAACCCGGTGAAAGGAATAGAGACCAAGCCAATGACGCTCCTCTGGTAAGAAGATAAGCTGGCTTATGATGGGATGTAAATGATAGATGGGTACATATGGCATATGGTAAGTAAGGCTGGGATCATAGTTGTTGTTATGTACTTTCGAGTCACCTGTGATTCTTTACGACCCTAGGTACAACAGCCCTATACCCTGCCCAATCCTGTGCCAATCTTTTTGTCTCTGACACACCTACTCCCATTACCTCAGTCACTGAAACAATCCATCTGATCGAAGATAAAGGCTTGTAATACTTGACTATGGGGTTTTTAATATGATCCAAATAGACATATATTAAGTTTTCCAATTTAAGACATTTATCCAGCCCTTTCTAATTTAAAAATAGAGCATCAGATAGAGACAGAAGGAAAATGCATTACCTACTCCCAGGAAGTTTATATCCCATGTTGGAGTTTATATTCTTGGGTAGAGTAAAACCTACTTCAGAAGAAGTGTATCTGAGTGTCATATACAGGGTGGCTTAAAAGACAGGCTAGAAGCATGATGAATTCTCTTTTTCATTCACATGGAATTCTTTTACAAGAATCCTAGTATTTCCACTGTGAGAAAAACACAGTAAAATTTACATGTACCTTTTGTGTTTACGGAATCTTAATGGCAAAACCTGCATCTCATTTTGCATGCTTTGTCTATACAGTGCCTAGTATGTAAGTCAGGTGTTTGAGAAAATGAATGAAACCATAGAGAACATGTGTCTTGCATTATTTCCTATGTATATTTGCAGTGACTTTATAACACGCAGTTATACCACATAATCATGGCAATTGTTAGAGGCTATCGAGTCAAGTAACCTTGCCCTGTCCTGTGCCATCATTATAATTCCTGCTACTCTCAAGCCCGTGATCATAGTCACTGTGTCAATATGTATTATGTGTGTGTATGAGAATATACTAGCATATCATAATAATATATAGGGGGTTTTTCTGAGTAATATATAAATAAAATATGATTATTTATAGCTCTGAGTATTTCTTTATGGGGAAGAGTGGTGATTTCATTGGAATTGATACTATGAGGGTAGATAACACTTTTTATGGGTTACATCTCAACATCAAGACAATGAAAGCCCTCACTATTGAACTAATAGGCTACATTATGATAGATGGAAAAAGGATTGAAGTTGTTAATGACTTCGTTGTACTTGGCTTTGTAGTCAACATCCATGGTAACAGCAGTCAAGATATCAAAAGCCATGTTGCACTGGGGCAGTCTGCTGTTAAGGATCTCTCCAAAGGGCTAACAAACAAGGATATCACTTTAAAGACTAAGGTGAATCTGATCCAAGCCATGCGTTGTTTGGGTTTTTGGAGGCGTGGGGTTCTTTTCCCCACTTGCTTCATAGGCATCTGAAAGTTGGACAGTGAATAGGGAAGACCAAAGAAGAAGCAGTGCCTTTGAATTATGATGATGGCAAAGAGTTTTGAATATTCCACAGACTGCCAAAAGAACAAACTGGCCTTGGAGGATTGCAACCAGAGTGCTCCTTAGTGGTACAGATGGTGAAATTTCACCTCCCATGCTTTGTACATATTGTCAGGAGGGGGTCAGTATTTGGAAGGAGACATCGTGGTGGGAAAGGTGGAGAGTCAACAAGATGGTGTGACACTGTGACTACCTCACAAAGGGCTCAAGCATGCTGGGAGTGAGTGACAATGGCTCAGGACAGAGCATGGTTCAGATTGGTGATTCCTCAGCCTGGTGTGAGTTGTAGTTAACTCAATAGCGGCTACCAACATTCCTTTCAGGCACCCAGCTTTTCCCCTCCTATTAAACACACAGAGATTTGGGACCCACCAAGGCTTCTCAATATGGAAGAAGTTTGCCTAATAGGTCATTTCGTACTAAGACTGTTTTAAGTTGCCCTCTGGTTACTACAACCATAGTGACCTTATATATATTATGTAAATTAATAAAATATTCCCTATCTTATTGGATCTGCACAGCCCTGTGTTTGGTGCTGTTTTTGTGGCTCTTGTACCTTCTCGCTTTGGGATCATCTTCTAACATGATATTGTTGTCATCCATAATTTTTGTGTTTGTTTTTAATGATGGGCAAGAGGTCCAAGGGTGATATTGATTTTATAAAACAATGCATTAGAATGATTGTTATGAAACACAGTGTACATGAAGAATAGTGTGAAAAACAGTGTATACAAACTCTGTAAGCAAAGCAATTTTTAAAAATCCATAATTTTTTATTGGCTCATTTTTAGAGGCTGTCACCTGGGACAGCCTCCACCCGGCTCTTCTGGGCTTCACCGTTGGTTCCTCCATGTCTTGGTGCCTTTGGCTTAGACATTCCTCTAGGTCGCATAGCCCTGGTGTACAACTTGCCGTACCACGGTCACTTGTGGTTGCTGTGAGGCTGAACACTGTGACACTGATATATCAAATGCATTAATGGTTGACTACCGAAAGCGGACAGAGAGTGGGGTGGAGCTCCCCAATTAAAACAAGCTTGGAAGCAGGAGTGGTATCCACTTCCATAATAGCTTGCCTCCGGAAACCCTATGAACGTGGAGAGAGGATGAAAGGCACTCAAGCGTCGAGGACTCTCCTTCATAGTGTCGTTATGAGTTGCCTGCGACTCGACGGCACTTAAAATCAACAACAATTTTTAGAAGTAGATTTCACACCCTTTCTTCCTAAGTCTGCTGTAAGATAGAAATGCTACTGAAACCTGCTGACTGTTGGTGAACCTGCTGGCATTTAAAATACCAGCAGCATAAAAACACATAAGCCACCACAGTATGGAGAAAAAAAAACAAAAGATAGATGGGCAGTGGGCAAGGAATTGAGATAAATTACTTTCTGTCTCCTAAAGACCTGGTCTTAAAAAAAAGAACAATCCAAGAGATCATTTCCTGTGATAGAATTTCAAATCCATTGATACTTAGACCAGCAGTGAAATCTTTTGAGTAAAACACTCCTCCAATCCTCACTTCTTAAGTGGGGCTGACAGTGAAGGAAGGTGATGAAGGAATCTTCCTGTAGCTCACAGGGAACTTTTTAAGAAGTGCTTACGTCCAGCCCTGCAAACTTCCTTTCGTTTCTGGAGTGAATAATAACTGTATGTCAGGAAAAGTCAGCTTGGGTGATTTATTTTGATTAATGCACTAAAATGGTTTTATTGAACCTGAAATATTCTGAGCTACAAATTATTTTATGTAAAGATGAGAGTTTTGTTGTGTTTTTTTTTTCTGTTACAACATTATCTGGCTATTTAAGGAAACTAAAATTAGTGAATCAGCCTCTTTTTTATGTTCAGATCTCCCTCTCTAAGAGCATTTAAAAGATTATGAAGTTTGTTAAATAAAAATAAATCTGTAGATGTGGAATGATGATTAGATATGGAATAGAACTTATACTTGCTGCAAATAATTTTAAAAGTAAAAAATTACTCCATAAAAAAAGTATCTTAAAATATGACGTGTTTAAAATTCATTATTTTATATATGAAAAAGCTGAACTGTTTAAATTTACTGTTTTATATCTAGTTCATTATTTTGCATATTATCTAAATAGAAATATTTCAGTGTAAATTGAGGTTTCTACTTATGTTATGGGGGCTCTATTTACGTAGTGGTAAAGAGTTGCACTGTCAGCCTAAAGGTACATGGTTCAAATCCGTCAGCTGCTCCCATGAAGAAAGATGAACAGTTTCCTCCCTGCCTCTGAAAACCCACTGGCGGGTCGGCTATGAGTTAGTACTGACTCAATGGTACATAATAACAATAACAACAGTTAAATGTTGTCAGTAAATTGGTATATAATTTGTTTTCAGTGGCAACTACTGTTAAAAAGGCATTGCAGAAAAGGATAAAAAGATTTCCTTGTTTGGCTATTTTTCCATGTTTCTTGCAATAAGTTTACAATGAAAAAAAAGAAAGATTTTTTTTCATGAAGAAGTGATTCTTTACAGCAAGATAGAGCCAGTGTCACTATGAAAAGTTAGTCTTCAGTAGATATTCTCGGGAATAAGAGCAAGGCAAGTAGAGTTAGAATATTTTCTGTTGCCAGTGGCAGATTATGTTACAAAAATGATGAGCAAACCCACTAAACAGTTGAGAAATCAATTTAGTAGTAGATCAAAGGTTTGTGCTTAAGAGTAGTGCTGACTTTACATCCAGCGTGGTTGTAGTTAGGTGCTGTCAATCAACTTTGACTCCTGATCAACCTGGGAACAGCAGATCTGAACCTTGCTCTAACCTGAACCATCTTAATGATCTATGATAGGCTGGACTCCATTGTTACAGTCACTGTCCACACATCCCATTTAGGGTCCTCCTCTCTTTCTTTCACTGACATTCTGTATTTCCCAGCATAATGGCATTTTATAGGATGATATTTATGTCATATATATATATATACACACACACACACACACACACACACACATATATATTTATAAACATATATATTTATAAACATATATATATTTATAAACATATATATTTATGTTATATATATGATATGTATATACACACACATACTTGTATGTGTGCTTAGATTAATGCTCCACATAGAAATTATTTTGTGCATTAACATTTAATATTCTATCTCAAGCTATAGAGTTGGCTATAAGCCTTGTGTAGAGAGAGTCCCAGTGACTCCAAGTGCTAAGCACTTAACTGCTAACTGAAAAGTTGGCAGTTTGAATCCACCTAATGGCTCCATAAGGAGAGACCTGGCATCTGCTTCTGTAAAAATGGCAGCAAAGAAAATCCAGTGAGGAAGTGACCTCTTTGTCACATAGGCCTCCATGAGTTGAAAACAGTTCAATGATACCCCAAACCAGGAAGCCTTGTATGTGTATTAATCTTGTTGTAGGATAGCAAATACATGAACGTGCCTTGTGCTGCTATACAAAACATAAACTAAAGCAGAAAAGATCACTTTGCTAATAATTCACTCATGCATTTTATTTTGACAAGTGACATACAATACTTTAAAAAACAAAACAAAAAAACTAACACATACCTACCTTCAGAATGTATCCACATTACCCTCTTTCTTATTGCCGTCAAGCTGGAACTGACTCTTGGCTCACCCTCCCATGGGTTTTCAGAGGCTGTAAATTCCTCTGGAAGAGATTGCCTGTCTTTCTTCTGAGGAGCTACAGGTGGACCTGAACCACCAGAGAGGCTTTACAGCATGGCTTCTTGTGAACTATGCCACCAGGGTCTTTAGAATACTTTCATGTTGTTGTTGTTGTTGTTGTTGTTGTTGTTGTTGTTGTTGTTCTATACCATCGAATTGGAACCAACCCATAGCAGAGCCTCCAGCTGGTTTTCAGAGGCAGTTACTTGCATGGGAGGAGATTGCCTATCTTTCTCCCACAGAGCAGCTAGTGGCCTTGAACAGTGTGCCTTTGGGATTGCAGCACAGTTTCTTACCACTAGTAATAGTATTAATTTACATCTTTTAAAAATTAAATTATAAATAGTTATATCATTGGATCAGATGCACCATATGACAGAATTAGGAATTTTTACCTTTTTTTTTGCTTTTTACAGAAAATACAATATTTTTTAATTTATCTAGTTGTCTTATTGTGATCTGAATGAAAGTTTACTGAAAAATTGGCTTTCCATGCAACCATTCACTGGTATTTTCAAATAAAAAATCCAAATATGTTTTAAAAGCTCATTTTTTTTAAGTGTGGGGAGGATAGCATTAGTAAAACTTCCTTTTTCTTAGAGTACAATTTATATGTCTTATTTTTCAACCCTGTATTCTCTAAGAACAAACTTTCTTTATATTGGGTTCTGAAAGTGATACACCAATAATATTGTGTTATGATTCTTATTAGTAAATTTTATAAGAAAATTAGGTTAAAATGTTTAGAAAGTCTTGTTCTTTAACTCTTCCCCTTAATATGAATAAGTTTGGGATTCCTGGAAATTTTTATTTCATGATCTTAAATATTTACCATACCTACATACATAAGCCAGCCCGTAATTTAAGGACTTCAGTGTATTTGCTACCATCTGCAGGAACTTTCAGTAAAAATTATATTCTTTAGATACTTGACGAATGTTAGTAAAAGAAAAATCCAATTGAATCTGATTACTTTTGTTGAATTTGCTGATTCCACTGTTGAGTTTCTAGTATCATCTCCTAGTCTTTTAGCAAATGTGCTCATAATTCTAATTAATATCTCTCTTACTTAAATAACCTTTGATGGATATTGTAACATTTAGTATATTCAACTGCTATTTCTCTAAGTATAGCAGTTAAAAGTATTTGAACTCTCAAAAATATAAGGTTAGAATTTTCTTTTTTCTTTAACTTGTGAGATTTTGGAATATAGTTTTGCCATCATATTCTCATCCATATAGATTTTAATATTATTCACTTAAAGTAATGTTGGGCGCCAACCTTGTACTGTGAAGACAGTTTAGGGTAGAAATTTAAGGATACGTTTTTCCTGGGCTGTAGGAAATTTCTACCTTGCACGTCCCTAAATTGTCAAACAGCTTTAGGTCCATTTGAAACACTCCCTTGTCCTTCATGTCCTGCATCTGAGTCAGGGGTAATATGCACCTTTTTCTGCTTCATGGAAGTATTGTGGTGGGAACACAAGGGAAATGTGAAGGTCACCGAGCACAGCACAGCCAGACAGTGAGGACAGGTCCTGCACGCCAGGTGCTTCCCAGTGCAAAGAGCCCAACCTTGCTTTTCACATCCATAGTCTCCCAGGCTTGCCCCGCTCCCCTTAACAGGTGACTGAGCATCAGCCCATAAGCCCTTTAGTACATTGCTTCAAACTGCAGTGAGGGCTTAGGTGCAGCTTTGCAAAATGCAGAATCATATCATTCCACATCAGTGAATGTAACTACACAGGAGACTGATTAGACAGTCTTCTTACTGGAGATGAGTTTGCAAGCAAAAATCTGCCTCTGCAAATTTAAGAATCCATGAATCCAGAGATTAGATGTGACATTCCAAGGCTAATTGTCAGGTTTTAAAAGCAAGGATCTCCAGATCTTTCCTGTTGTCTTCTTCCTTGACCACTATATTCTCTCTGTAGCATTAGTACCTGACCACATTCAGGGTGTCCCCTGCAAAATGGGGCACGATGCTACCCCACTCTGCATCATCATCATGATCTGTTGTGGACTGGGCAGTTGTGATCCATCGTTTTCATCCGCAGTAGAACTTAGAAGTAGATCACCAAGCCTTTCTATTTTCCTCTTATGACCCTTGATTCATAAAGAAGCTCTACGGAACTCTAGGAATTAATTTTACCTAATTATTTTTAAAAAACTCAAAACTCAGTGCAGTCAAATCACTTCTGATTCACAGCGATATTCTGGTCTGTTACCAAGGCTGTAAATCACATGGGAGAGAATTTCCTTTTTTCTCCCTGGTCACTGTGGTGGATTTGAACTAGCAGAGACACTTTTTTTTTTTTTGGTAGGTTAGCTGTAGAGTTCGCTACAGACTATGCCACCAGTGTTTCTAATTTTTCCTTTCTCAGAGGAAGTTATAAAATATCTAGAAGTTACTCCCCAAAACCATTATGGACAATGCTTCCTTAAAAGCTTTCACTCAAAGCACTGGTGACCCTGTAATACCAACTGCACCGTTAAGATTTTCTCTGAGAAACAGTTCTGGTGATGTAGTCTGTAGCAAATTGTTCTGCGACTCCCAAGGTGGACCTTCACAAACACCGTGGGTTCCACAGGGAGAAGGATGGGCAGTCTCCTCCTGTGCCATTTACAGCTTCAGAAAAGCTGCTGGAAGATCAGCTACGAGTTGGTAGTGACTCAATACAATGAGGTAAGAAAGAGGGAAATGTGGACGTTATCTGGGAGGATACATGTATTTTTTAAATTTGTATTTTTTATTTATTATTTTTTACTAGTTTATTTACAGAATTCTAATACAATTTGAACAAATTCTTTCCATTTCCCTCACTGCGCCCCCCCCCCATCAAACTGTACAATCCAATGATTAATCCCCTGTTTAGGTGTTTTGTTGTTTTTTTTTTGAGTACTGTGTATCAATTAAGGTAAAGCTTTTAGACTAATAATTCAATGCTCATACACTCGCACTGTCCCTGTACTGTAGGACTGAATACTTGCGTGTTTCTTATAGAGGAGCTCTGGTGGCTTAGTCTGTAGGGAGTTGCACTGCTAACCCGAACATGGTACCTCCCTGGCAGCTCTGTGAGAGAAAGATGGTTCATCTCCTCCCAGGCTATCTACCACCTCAAGAAACATGCTGTAGGTCAATTCTGACTCGACAGCAAGGAGTTTCACTTTGGAGTTTCAATAAGAGGAATATTTCTCTTGAAAAGCGAGGTGGAGAAGTCAAAGGTATTGAGCAGGATCTTCCCTGCTCTCTAGCATGATTAGAGCAGTGTCTGTAATTGCCTGATGACGGGAACAAGGGACCGATGACACAGTGATCATTTCTTCAGCCTAAACCAACCTTAGCCTTCTCATTAGACCCACTAATGTAAAGATGTGGAGGAAAGAGCTTGCTCTCAAGTGACACTTTTCAATTCCTCTTTTTACTCCATAGAGTAAGGTATTAAAAAAAAATTGTTGACAGTATGGCATTAGTTTCCTCATAGTAAATTTGGAAAATGGAACAAAGGTAGTCTCAGTCAGCAAAACTGGAGCTTGTGTAAGTCAGCCTCCCAAAGACACATTTGTAATGTGTTCATATTGTTCCGTTTCATAGCATGCGAACTGCCTCAAAATCTTAGCATTTCTTCTGTTGACTCAACGACTTCAGATGTATTGTTTGTGTTTCTAGTTTCATGTTCACAGTGAACACGCCATCAACATGCCTGCTCTTACGTCACTGCACTTGGCCCAGATAAGAAGCCCCATTATAGCTGTCTTAATTCTTTTTATTAATTTTCCTATACTAGCTCGAATGGTTTGGTGTATTTTTACATAATTATGGTGCAAGTGAAAGGCTTGGGGGGGAAAAGTACAACCATTACGGTATCAAAGCAGAATAAATATTTGCAGAAAAATTCTGCCATAACTTAATATTTTGCATATGAGCCCTTGTACAAAATCTTGAGTTATTCCTGGGGCTTAGTCCAAAAGAGCATGTCTGTGGCCCAGCCCTGGAAGGCCAGAGATGATGATGGATCGGAAAAAAGGTCAGCTTGAGTCACCGTGCCAAGAATAATGACAGAGAGACCAACAAGGCAGGATAACGGTGTGACCAGAGTTCTAAACAGGAGTGTGTGCCTGCCCACATGGGGAGACGGACCCAACGGTGCTGGATTCATACTCCCCACACCCGAGTGGGATTCAGCAGCTTTGTGTATTGAGAATTTTTCCCAGCCAGCCATGCGAGCATTTTATAATCCAGCCCTTTGAGCCCTTAATGTCTGAGAGCTGAGTGCCAGTAGTAACTGAAGCTGGCTACTTTTATTTATCTTACTCTTCTGGGAAGCACAGGCCAGGCAACATAAAGGGAAGCCAGGCAAAGGTAAACTCTGACTGTTTGGTTTGTGGTGTTTATCTGAAAGATGGCTAAAGTAGCTTGTCATGTCAGAATGGAGGTTTGAAGGACAGCACCTGTGGACACCCCTAATCATTGCCATCTGCCCGTACTCAAATCCCATCATTGTATCTGTGGCCTGATCCAGGTTCCTGGCCTACAAACCTCATTCTTGGGGCCCACTGTTTTAGTCACGTGCTGAAACCTGTGAACTCTCCACCTACAGTTGAACACTGTACCTTCTACACACCAGGGAGCTGTGGTGACCTAGAGAGTAAGGAGTTATACTTCTCCAGGGCAGAAAGGTGGGCAGTTCCCTCCCATGCAATTTGTAACTTCTGAAATCCTGTTTTCGGTTAGCTCTGAGTAAGTTCTCTTGAAAACACATGGCCACTAGGACCATCCCAAACATTGTGGTCGTGGCTGTTGTTGAGTCAAGTACAATACACTTGGGACCATTGTTAGAGTCACTGTGTCATTCCATCCTGCTGAAAGTCTTCCTCTCTTTCACAGACCCACCACCTTTCCAAACATGCTGTCTTTTCCCAAAGACTGGCCCCTCCAGAAAGATGCCTGGACTATGTGAGATGAAGTTTCAACATCCATGTCCCTAAGAATAGCTCCCTCACTGCACTGCCCGCAAGACAGACTTGCTTGTTATTTGGTCAGTCCGTGGGATATCCAGTACTATTCTCCAAAACTGCAGTTCAAAGGCCTTGATTCTGCTTTTATCCTTAGTAACTGTCCAACATTCAGAAGTATAGGAAGCAATTGAAAGTAGCATGGCATTAAGCAGGTGCACCTTAGTCTTTAAACTTACATCTTTTCTCTTTAGCACTTTGGAGAGGTCCTTGTTAATAGATTTTTCCCAAAGCAGTATGTCTTTTTCAATTTGTGTATTACTACTACTATTACTACTACTATTCACTCATTCATGCATTTTCTTCCTTCCTTCTCCAATTCCTCTTATATAAGACTATTAAGTGTCATATACATATTTTTATTTCTTGACTGCTTGTACCAA
Organism: Elephantulus edwardii; assembly: GCF_000299155.1. NCBI lineage: Eukaryota > Metazoa > Chordata > Mammalia > Macroscelidea > Macroscelididae > Elephantulus > Elephantulus edwardii. Next base: position 14,764,957 of record NW_006399758.1, on the reverse strand, counting down.
GTAGTTCCTTGATTTCTTGACTTCTTGTACCAAGAAGTTCCTTGAGTGTGGATCTAAGTAAAATTAATACAAAACAACTCACATATTTTTTCCTTCTATCATGAAGTAACCTGTTAATCCAGTAGTGAGAATTTTGAGGATTTTTATGCTAAGATGTAATCCATATTAAAGGCTAAAGTGGTTTGTTGGGGTTTTTTTTCCTACAGTAAGTGTTTCAAGTCCTCTTCATTTCCAGCAAGCAAGGTTGTTGTATCTGCATAATTCAAGTTGTTAATGAGTCTTCCTCCACTCCTTATGGCATATTCTTCTTCATATAGTCCAGCTTCTTGAATGATTACATTAGCATACAGATTGAATAGGCATGGAGGAAAGAGACAGTTCTGATGTATATCTTCCTATTTGCTGAAGAAAGTCAGGGACTGCAGCCTTCAATGCATTGAACACCAACAAATATCAATATCAAGAAAATAAAGAATCACTTTACTGGACCAATAGGCAGCATTGTAGTAAATGGAGAAAAAAATGAGGTTGTGAATGATTTCATTTTGTTCAGATCCATAATCCACATTCTTGGCACCAGCAGTGAGGAAATCAAAAGTTGAGTTGAATTGGGAAAGTCTGCTGTCAAGAACATCTCCAGAGTGCTGAAGAACAACGGTGGCAGTATAGAGATGAAGGTGCACTGTTCCAGGCTCTGGTCTTCTCAGTTGCTTGCTATGCATCTGAAAACTGGACAATGAATAAGGATGATGGAAAAGTAATTGATACTTCTGAGTTTTGGTGCTGGGGAAGAGTGTTGAACATACCATGGACTCCCAAGAGAACAAATAGATCTTTCCTACAGAGGGTGAAACCAGGTTGCTCCTTGGAGATTGTTTTTAAATTCAGGAGGACAGACCCAAAGTTGTATTTTGGTTCTTGAGGACTTGCTTCTATTTTCTTCAGCTTCAGCTTGAACTTGCATATGAGTAATTGATCAGCTTGCAGGTAGCTCTTGTGGTCTAGTGGTAAAGGATTGTGCTGCTGATCCTAAGGCATCTGGTTCAAATCCACCAGCTGCTTCTCAGGGGGAAAATGGGCAGTCTCTTCTCGTCAGATTTACAGCCTCTGAGAACCCATTGGACTACCAGCTATGAGTTGGTTCCAGTCCAACAGCACATAAAACAACAGCATAGTAGTTTTTAGTTGCTTTGGGGAAATGAGCAATCCAATGCTACAGGTATAGAAAATATCAATATGCAACACTTTGGTAATCAAGTACATGCATTTATTGTTATTGTTAGCTGCCCTTGAGGCACTATCTGATGTATATTAACCCTTGTGCACAAAAAGAACCCCCCAAGGTTATGGGGAAACCATTCATCTACTGAAACCACCAGTGACTACACATGAACCACATTGGCAAGAAATCAAACCTAGGTCTCTTGCATGCAAGATCCAGTTGCCATCAAGTTGATTTGAACACATGGGGGCCTCTTATGTGCCAGAGTAGAGCTCTGTGCCATAGTTGTCAGTGCTGAAGATTTGTATGTAGTTCACCAGCCCTTTCTTCAGATTTACCTCTCACTGAACTCAGACTTTCCATCTTTTGGCTAGCAGCCTTCTGCACTAACCATGTACACTGCTCAGGGTCACTTTCTGGTGCTCAAGGACTTCTTAAAAGAAAGGGGCCACCCTCCCTCATGCAGGATAGCTCCAGTGGGACTGGTGCTTTTAGCAATATGGAATGTAGCTAATTAATTATAAAACTTTCTCTGGTGTGTGTCCTATCTCTTCCTTCGAATCTATTTGAATTATGTGAATATATGTGAGGATTAGCTAACTGCCAGTTGTTGTTGGTGAGGTGTACCATAGAACCTTCTGGTGGGTTTTCAGAGGCAGTTAATCACGTGGGAGGAGATTTTCCCATCAAGCAGCTGGTGGCCTCGAACCTCGTGCCTTCAGGAGTGCAGCTCAGCTTCTTGCCCATAGGCCACTAGAGCTCCCAAAATGCCAGTTGTTGTTGTGTACCATAGAGTCGGCACCAACCCATAGTTGACTCTCTGGCAGGTTTTCAGAGGCATTCAGTCACACAGGAGGAAATTGTCCATCCTTCTCCTACCGAGCGCTGGTGGCCTCCAACCATTGCCTTCAGGATTGCAGTTCAGCTTCTTGTCACGAGGCCACCAGAGCTCCCTAAATGCCAGTACTAACAACAACAACAATTATAAATACATATTATTCCACTTTTGTTACCAAGCCTATTTGGGGGGCAAAGTGTTAGTAACTTTGACATCCTTTGACAGAGCTATTAAAACAACAACAACAAACCCAACTCATTCTATCTCTTGATCACCTTCTAGCTTCCACACAATTCCCCACATCAATTCCAAACTGCATCTGTAGTTGAAGGGTGACAGAACGGATCTTCAGGAGCCTCCCTCAGGCCTAGCTGGTTCCTTTGTATGTTCAAATTGCTGGGTCTTTTCAGTAAGTGCTCACTCCACCACCCCACCAACATCCTAATTAGCTGACTTGGAACAGAAAAGCTGTATTTGTTCCTGTTCCCACAGTTCAGTGACTATGAACCCTCTCTAGCAGGAGAGGGTTTATCTGTTTGTTTATTTGATTGCTTTAATCACATTTAAGCACAAAAGAGGCAAAGATAAACAATGGGCTGTGCAGCCCCTCCCTGAACCAACAAAGCTGAATCTCAGTGCTTTGTTCAGACCTCTGCAACCTGCTGGTACCAAATAAATGCCAGCCTTTCGGCAGGGAACTCTGGTAGTGTAATTTATAGGAAGTTGCACTGCTGACCCAAAGATGGCGCCTCTCTGTGCTTCGGATCTCCTCCCATGCAACTTACAGTCTCTCAAACCCCCGCTGGAGAGGCAGCCAGGTGTTTTGTTGGTAGTTTTTTTGGGGGGGTGTTTTTTTGTGGTTTTTTTTGTACAATGACTTTTCTTCTATTTTTCTTTTTCAATTCTTCTGTCATCTCATTCATCACCCAACTGTACTAGGACATACAACACCCTTCCTAGACTCTCTCCCGCGCTTCTCCTTCCTGCCTCAACTCCCATCATATCAGCATTTTTCTCCCTTAAACCTTTAAACCTGCTCTTTTCTTTGCCAGCTTCCATTTTATTTCCCCCTCACATGTGTCGTATTTTTCCTTAGCATAAACATGCCTTATATTGTGTATACTTTCTTGTTTTTCTGTTAAACTGTTAGATCCAAGCTGATACAGAACTTTGACTCTTGTATTAAATGCTGACCTGGAACTTTTGTTGTGAGTTGATGTCAAGTAAACTCTATTCATGGTGACCTTTTAGAGAGCAACAAAATATTGCACTGCCTTGCATTATCTTCATGGTCTTTATGTTTGCCAACTTAGGGGATATATTCCAACAATCTATCAGACAATATTTGGCTGTGGTAGATGAGATTTGTAAATCTTTCTCTCTAGTCTTAGTCTGGAATCTCTGCTGAAAACCTATTTGTCATGCTGGGTTTTTATTTTTAAATGCTGGTGGTGTAGCTTCCAGCATCAATGGAAGTACTGATAAAGCTTTAAGCTTTATGGAAGCTGCTAGTACTTTAATGGAAGTACTAGCAGTATTATAGCTTCCAGCATACTGAAAGTACTAGTGGTATAGTTCCCAGCATCACTTAAAGTACTGGTGGTAGTAGAGGTTCCAGTAACACAGCAACAGACAAGCAGTTATGACTGTTGTTGTTGAGTATTGTAGAGTTGGAACTGACCCAGATGCTCAAGCAGGTTTTCGGAGGCTGTGAATTGCACTGGAGGAGATTCCCCATCCTTCACCTGCATAGCAGCTGGTAAATTCAAACTGCATAAGTCACAGGCCTTTGGGATCGCAGTGCAGTTTCTTACCAGTAGGTCACCAGAGCTACCTAGGTGACCAAAACTATATTACATTGTTTTATGTACTATTGATTGAGACTGTTTAACAGCTTGGCTCCACAATCAACACTCTTGGTACCAGCAGCCAGGAAATGAAGAGATTAATTGCATTGGGAAAGTCGACTGTGAGGGACCTCTCCAGAGTACTGAAGAGCAACGACTTCAGTCTGGAGACTAAGATGAGCCTGATCCAGGCCACAGGCTTCATAATTGCTTGTTCTGCATCAGAGAGCTGGACAATGACTAGGGATGATAGATGGAGAATTGATGCCCTTGAACTAGAGAAGGTTATTCCATATATCATGGACTACCAGGAGAACAAACAGGTTCGTCCTTGAGAGGGTGAAGCCAGGCTGCTCCTTGGAGACAAGGATTCGTCTGACGTACTTTGGGCATGTTGCAAGGAAGGACCGGTCCTTGGAGAGGTACATCATGCTTGGAAGAGTGGAGGGTTGGAGAAAGAGAGGGAGACCATTGATGAGATGAATGGATGGATATTGTGACTGGGGTAATGAGAATAGGTATATCAGAGACAGTAAACTAGGCACAGGATAGAGCAGGTTTCAGGGCTGTTGTACATAGGGTGGTTAGGAGTCACAAGCAACTCAATGGCACATAATGGCAATCAACAACATGTACTATTGAGTCAGAATTGACAAATAGCTGACCTTTAGGTGGGTTTTTAGAAGTAGTAATTCACAAGGGAGGAGATTGCCCATCTTTCTCCCACAAGCCATTACCTTTGGGTTGACAGCTCAATGCCTTACCACTGAGCCACCAGAGCCCACCAAAAAACATAGTAGCCACTGAGTAACCTGATATAGTAGTGAATTTATAGCCAACTTTTTAAGCCGAGTCACCAGTTAGTCAGCTTAGTTGAGTGAGTGCAGAATCTACTAGGCATTCATTGGATCCCTACCTCTGCCATCGCTGTCCCAGGCCAGATGCATAAGCATGGTAAAGAGCCCTGAGTCTCTGGAGTCTGACCAGAACAGATGACTGCATAGAATATTTGAAACTGGCTGACCTGTTCATGGCCCCTACAAACATGAATGTTGTCCCAAAACTTGGATCCAAACATTATTTCAACTCCTTAAAAACCCCATCTCATACATTTTGAATGTTTATAGTCAAAGCACATTTTCAGCATGTTCACGTTCAATCTGTTTTTGGAATGAAAACTTGTTTTCTCATGGAACTGTGTGTTCTGCACTGTGTGTTAAGGACCAATTTAAGGTTTTCAGGACTAAGCTTTGGCACCTGGAGATCCGTTATGCCTCCACTCTTGTCCTCTGTGACTGCAGCCTTTCTGTGTGGTTTTAGACTCTGTTGCTTTAACGGAGCCACTTCTGCATTAAAGCAGAGGAGAGGGTCTCAAAATGGGCCCCACACCCCTCCCGCAGCTATCTGATTTTCTAGGCTTAAGGGGAATTTGGAAACTGAAAATCCAACCAAGTCCAGAATGCATAAATAAAACCAAAATCCGGCTCTTAAGACAATAAACAAAGACTGAGGTAGCTTCTGTAAAAAAAGAGACAAATGTCACCCCTGCAAAGCCGGAATTTCAGGATATCTGAATGGAGACAACTGTAGTTTCTAATCTGAGAACAAACACGCAAAGAAGAAGTTAACACATTGCGTAGCTCGGCTGTGAGATGAAAATTCATATGTTGCTATTTGCCATTCATTTAGGATTGAAGATCTGTAGCAGGTCTTCATTGAAAGACAGTAAAACTATAGCTTGTCATTAAAAGGACTTAAAATTTAAAATAAAGAAAGTCCAGCCTGTCTCCCAAGGCATTTATATATTACTGTTCTCTTACGCAGAGACTTATACTTAATAAAATCTTAGTTTGCATTTCTTTATCCTTGAAATTTGTGTAACATAGTGTTCTTCTATTGCTTGTCAGTTCCATGGATACATTTTCCATAAACATTTTAATGAATTTTTTTTATTATTCTTTAAGGTGCTACACGTATTTTTAATTCATGAAGATCTTTTTAAAAAATGTTCTTGGTTTGCTGACTTCTTCTCATTAAAATATCCTCTATATTTTGTTTGCCTGATAAGGAATGAGTATTTTCTGGTTGCCACCACAGCAAACTTTAATCAAATCCCTAGGAAGTGAGTGAGGTATCTTCAGGTAAAAGCTTGAAGCTGTTGACACTTAATTAGAGTTGACCAAAGGCTTCAACAGTACTTCAAATGAGAGCCTGAGAACAGAAAGTAGTAAATGAAACTCTTGGAGCAAACAAATACAGCATGTCAAAGAACAGTGACAATAATGGAGTCATTAACACTCATTACAAAATGACTGACTTCTCCCTCAGTAATAGAGATTTACAGCTAAATTAGTGTAAGAAAAGCACCTTAATACCCTGCTTTCTCCAAAGACTTTTCCTCAAACCTAGAGTTAACCATGTCATTTTAGGTCAGCAGTTTTTCCATGAGTTGAATTCTTGTTAACATGTCTTTTCCTCTAAGTTCCTTGACTCCTTCCCTCTGCTCTTTCTCCCCTGAGAGCAAATGTCTTCCTCCTGATACCCTGACTTTTCATTGTTGTTGATGGAACATTAATCAAACTTCACCAGTTTACCAAAAACCTCAAAAATGTCTTCCAGTTAAGATACAAGGCTGACATTTTTCATAATGGCTTAATTCCTTAAAGTTGAGTAGATTGTAATAAAATGCTAGTTGCTCTTGCTCATCGTCTGAAAGTAAATTAATGGCTCTGAGAAGTGCCCAGCAATGTTTTCAAATAATGACCTGTTTTTAAAATGTTAAATTCACAGTCAGCATGTGAGGGCTCCTAGACTTGCTTTTCCTTTTTTCTTATCTGAGGTTATGGACCTCAGGAGAGCAGGAGAAGGTTACAAGGTCAAAGTCTTTTCCTTCTTGGAACTGGATGCTTGCTGGGAGAGGGTTGGCTGCAAAGTAGATGCTTTAGAAGAGAGGTTGGGGGTGGGGAGGTAGTCACAATTTTAATTCTGTTAAGGAACAGCTGGTTTGAGTTTCTTTCCACTTCTGTGTCCTGCTCCCTCCTCACAAATCCATGGAGAGAAAAGAATTTGTTCAGAAGGAACCAGCAACATAAAAACATACATTCTATTACTGTAGTGCTTTATATATGCCATCTTTGTTACTGAGTAAAACGTTAGGCAATATCCGGTAACTTGGTTACCAAGTTAAATGTTAGGTGACCAGATTTATCAAATTAACTGTCCCTGAACTGTGACCAGGGTTGTTTTGTCAGAAGAAATCTTTTAAAATGCAAGATGCTTATTCAAACATGTTAAAATATTTTAAACTAAAATTTCAAAGGAAATACATATAATAAAGGTATGTTGGGTAATTGGAACCTAACTGCAAAGAGAGGAAAAATGACTTGAATTTTAAGGACTATCAAGTATATGCTTCGTGATTTGGGACTGGAAATCCTATAAATATCCCAATTAGCATCTTTTCATTCTTTCAGCAAGTATTTATTCAGCGTCTGCTCTTCCCACACTTTGCTGGGGGCTAATGATACAGCAGGGAGTATATGATATATGAGTGCTTATATATGCAAAACAGGTGCACAAATGGTAACTCTTTTCAAAAGAGCTTTACCCCACAATTAGGACTTCTAGCTATAAGTCTATGTCACAGCACCTAACAATAACAACAAACTAAACAGTTGAAAGGATTCTGTTGGCATTGTGCTTAAAATGATTGCCTGTTAGCAAAAAGTCAGCAGTTAAAACTCACAGCACTTCATGAGAGAAAAGTGTAGCCATCTCCTTGCTCCCAAAAGAGGTTTCCAGCCTCAGAAATACTTCTGGGTTAGTTCCCTGTCCTATAGTGTCTCTGTGCATTGTATTTGTCTTTTCATCTATACAGTGGCTGGGATTTGAAAGACAGATCTGTTAAAAGTAACAATCTAATAAACTGATAAATCTAATAATCGACTATGACTATGTAGTAATTAGCAAAACAGGCATTATCTTTTAAAAAGAAAGCATAATTTGATTATTTAAGTTTTAAAGTCTTCCTCTTCTCTCCTGCCCCCATCCCATCAGAAGGTAAGTGAGTGAGTGAGTGTGTTGAGAGAGAGAATAAAACTCACATCTCTCAAATAAATGGCAAACCAGTAACAGATTTTTTGTCTGGACTCCTCTGTACACTGGCCTCAGGCTGTGTTGGTGTGTGGCTCAACAGCAATCAGAGGTCATAATTTCATTGGCAGTTAGCATCAGGTTTAATTTTTCTAGCATGTTCCATTTACCAAAATGTCTGGTTTCAGTTAAGCTTCGGCATTGACTGAATCAGCTTTGAGCAGCATGATGTCTGAAGGTACCTGAGGTTTATAGAACACATATGCTAATTGTTTTCAATCACTTTCCTTTCTAAACACAAAAATGTGCTATTTGAAAGCTGAATGGCAGTAGTTGTTAATGGCATTGATTATTTCTCATATTAAAAAGAGGACCCACAGAAGGTAAAAATGTCAATTTAACAAGACTGCCACCTACTGCTTGACAGAGTAGAAAAAGAATCTAATTAAGGCTATTTTTGTTTATTTGAAGTAGCAATGTGTGAATTTTTTAAAAATTGAGTTGGGTTTTTTTTAAAAGGGAGATCACTTGTATTATTTTTATTCCATTTTAGGAGTGTGACCAAGTCCATATAGACGATGTATCTTCAGATGATAATGGACAAGACCTCAGGTGAGCTGTTCAGCCCTTCTTAGTGTCTAAATAAGTGCTCTGCTAATTAATAGGAACTTTCTGTTGGTTAACTTTGAGCCTCTCTTGCATCTAAATAGCACGTATAACTTTGGAACGGATGGCTTTCCGGCTGCAGCAACCAGTGCTAATTTGTGTTTAGCAACCGGCGTACGGGGCGGTGTAGACTGGATGAGAAAGCTGGCCTTTCGCTACCGACGAGTAAAAGAAATCTACAACACCTACAAAAACAACGTTGGAGGCAAGTGAGGATCACCAGTATCTTAGTGGCTGGTCACAATAGTCAACAGACGGGTCTAATGGACCGCACACTTTTGCTTCACGCTTTATTGGATCACCCAGCTATTCTACAGCCATTTCATCTAACAGATAATATCACAGAATTATCAGTGGAGAGCCCGCTGCCCTGGCTGGGCTGGTCCAGCCCCTCCATGGCATCAGTGATATGTGTGTGACCTTGAGCAAGTTGCTTGACTTCTCTGGCACTCAGTTATCTTAAAGATGCTGTGGAACCAGCTACTCTTGCCTGAATTACAGACTGGGTTTTTAAAGATTCATCTGCTGAGTAGATGCTTTTATTAGTTAAGGCTCTTTGAATGTAATTAAAAATAGATTTCTCACGAAAAACAACATATTGATTTACCAATTAAAGGCTTAGGTGAAGTCGTGGTTCCAGGAAAAATGTTGACTTCAGACACTCAAATGATTGTAGGTGTTGTTGTTGTGTGCCGTTGAGTTGAAACCAACTTATTGCTGGCCCTCCAGTGTGTTTTTAGAGGCTGTAAATCACACAGGAGAAGATTTCCCATCTTTCTCTACAGGGCAGCGGATGGATTCGGACCTCATGTAGCCTTTGGGTTGCTTAGCACCACAACTCCTTACCACTAGGCCAACAGAGCTCCCTGATACAACCAAAAATCTCATGTTTCTTTTGGGTAGAAGTCCTTAGAGGTTACAACCTCCTAAAACATGGCAGGATTACCAATAGTAGCTTCAGGTTTAAAGTCTATGAGTTTAGGGGCATACCTCCTCATCATAATGCTACCAATTATAGGACAAAGTAGAATTGTCTCATTGTTGTTGTTATGTACTGCCAAGTTGGAATTAACTCATAGCTGGCCATCTGCTGGGTTTTCAGGGGCAGTACTTTGCTTAGGAAGAGAGTGCTCATCTTTCTTCTATGGAGCAGCTGGTGGATTTATTTGAACCATATGCTTTTGGGTTGGCAGCACAACAACTCCTTACCACTAAACCATCAGAATCCCCTCGGATTGTCCCATAGAGTTTCTAAAGCTGTAACTCTTTATGGATTTAGACCATCACTTTTTTATCCCAAAAAGCAGATGGTGGGTTTGAACTTCCAACATTTTGGTTATAACAGAGCAGTTAACACTTTACCACCAGAACACATTTTAGAAACATAAATAAAGGAGAATAAAAAAAAAATCTTTGTCAGTGGATTCAGCAAATTTATACCAGGATAAATTTGATACTTCAAACAAGGTGATAGATACTTCCTTGACTAAACAACTTTGTCTGTAGAGCTGAGAAAGACTATGCTGCCCAAAAGGAAGAGATATGTTTCAGCCAGAAGAAAAGATGCTAGGAATTAAAAAACAAACAAACAAACTCTGTAGAAATGTTCTCTAAAGAGTCATAGCTTAATGGTACCTAATAATTATAATACAAAAGAGGTCTCTGGGTCATGCAATGGCTAATGCATTTAGCTGTTAACCATAAGCTTAGAGGCTTGAGTTTATCCAAAGGTACCTTGGAGAAAGGCCTGGCAATCTACTTCTGACATATCAGTCAATGAAAAATTTTACAGAGCTCAGATCTCTGATCTAAACAGGAATGCCAGGCGCCACCGTTAAGCACAACTGTTTTAGTTTTTCACTTGGAAAAAAATTCGTGTAAAAACAAAAAAGAATATGAAAAGTCACTCCATGTACTTTCAGGTTTAAAGGTATTGTTAGCAGTAGTGTTAAATATGTAGTATTATGTGAAGTAAATAGACGTGCTGGTTTAGAAGTAGTTCACCATGTTTTTTGACATCCACAGGACTGCTGGGCCCAGCCAAAAGAGAAGCCTGGTTGCAGTTGAGGGCAGAGATTGAGGCCCTGACGGATTCCTGGCTGACGCTGGCACTGAAGGCCCTCACGCTCATTCACTCCCGGTGAGGTCTCTGCGGGCACATTGGTGCCCTGCCGGAAAATCAGCTTGTTGAACCTCTTCCCTTTTGTAGATTTACTCCTCAACAGTTTTTTCTTCTTGTTCTCTTAGGACAAACTGTGTGAATATTTTAGTAACAACAACTCAACTCATCCCAGCCCTGGCAAAAGTTCTGCTATATGGATTAGGAATTGTATTCCCAATAGAAAATATTTACAGTGCAACAAAAATAGGTGAGCAAATTTTTTAAACAATTTACTCTTCCAGGCTGGTGAAAATGAAAGTCAAGAAAATACCTCCTCCCCCATCCCCTTAATGCTAATGCTTTGAAAAACTAGAAGAATCATTTAATCAATGTATATCCAGTATTGTCCTTTGCTACCTAGAGAAATGAAAAGCTTTAATCCTTATGCTTTGAGGTGTTTACTAATAAAATTAATGGTCAGCAGTGAGACCTGAGCCATTTAAGCTACAGTTAATTCATTTAGCATCAATTTTGAGCTATGTTTATTATTTTAAGGAAGTTTGACAGAAATGGGCTATAGACAGGCAGTAGACTTCTGTTACAGAAAATAGAACTGAAACAACTCTTAAGAGCAACTTTACTTTGACTAGAGCTGGTTTTTTTTTTTTCAGTTTTTATTGCTAATTAGCGTTTATAAACAATTGAGTTCCCATGTCTGTTAACAAAGATGAAAAAGAAAAGCTCCCTTATAAGAAAAAAACATAATGGAAAGAAAGAAGGATAATATAAAGTTTGATTTGACTACAAAACAAGGCCTTTAATAAGATGGATTGACACAGTGACTCTAACAATGGGCTTGAGTATCAGAGATGGTGAAGATGCCGTAGAATAGGGCATGGCTCAGATCTGTTGTTCATTGGCTTACGATGAGTTGTCCTTGCTTCAGTGACACCTAACAACTACCACAACATAACCAAGGCAGAACAAACTCAAAGCTAGCAGTGTGGTGTTATAGAATTCTGTGAAGATCAAGAAACCAGTTAACCAGTTACCATTGTGGATTCAAGTTCATGTCAAAGTAGAAGTGTACTCCATGGGATTTCTCAAAAATAGATTACCAGGCCTTCCTTAAGTGCTGCCTCTCTCTGAGTAGACCCAAACTCCAACCGTTCATTGAGCAGTAGAGACCTATTACCATTCACACTCTCCTTCCAGGACTCTGTGAAGATCAGGAAATGGTGGTTAAGTAAACCAAAAAAGGATTGAGGCTTGCAGAGCAGTATGAGGAGGGAATCAATTTTTAAGCAGGGGGATTGTTTGAAGGTCATACTTTTTTAGGAAGGTTCATTGTGCCAAATTAGAGTCAAGTGCTCGTAAATATTGATGAGTATGGAAAAACACAGTGGGAGGTGCCAGTATTGGAGTAATTTGTGTTAGTCTTGGTGTGCAATATGTGAGCCTGGTGGGAATGGTAACAGTAAGAGTGGGGAGAGTCGTCTTTGAAAAATATTTCAAAGCATGTATTAATTTTTTTAATCCTTTTCATTGAGTAACATTTAAGTTTTTGTCAGCCAAGAGAAACTTCATAAAATCACATTCCCACGCAGTGGTCTATGTCGGAGCTTCTCAACTGCTAATGGCATAGAAATCCCATGAGGGTCTTGTTAAAATGTAGATTCTAATTTAGAAGTCTGGGAAGGGGCCCCAGATTTTGCATTTCTAAACCTCCAAGTGATGCTGATAGAACTGAATCCCAGACCTAGCTTTGATTTACAAGACTGAGCCAGTCTATGAATATGACACAAAAAGTCAGTCAGTTCAGTGGTTCTCAACCTTGGTGGCACATTAGAACCACTGATGAACTTGGAGAAAACAAACAAAGGGCCTGGGTTTCACTCCAAATAGTACTGATATAATCAGTCAGGTGAACACCCCAGGCATAGTGGCTTAAAAGCTCCTCAAATAATGCAGAAATGTAGCCAAAGGTGACAACCACTGGGTTCTTTTAGAGAGTCATTAAAAACAAGTATTTGATGTTTCATAGAAAATTGCCTATGTAGAGTCACACATTCATTCTTTAATTAGTTTTTGTAGAGTTATATACGAGCAGTGAAAGTTAAACATGAGAATAAAGGCATGAGTTAACGAGCTCTGGTGGCCCAGTTGGAGAGCATTGTGTTGCCAACCCAAAGGTGCACAGCTGGAATCCACTAGCTTCTCTGCAAGAGAAAGGTGGATAATCTCCTCCTCTGCAATTTTCAGCCACTGAAAACCCACTGGGAAGACAGCCAGGAGTGGATTCCAACTCAACACAATGAATTAAGTTTGGTTCTATGAGTTAACTGTTTACTCTAAACCTTACAATGAAGCTCTTTCCTATAATAGTCATTTGATGGGCTACCTACTAGAGCCTCCTGTAGATATATTAAAAAAATGTGTAAAGCTCTAGTAGTATAAAATTGTTCACACTATGGGTGTGGATATGGTTCTTATACAGAGAAAAGGGAAAAGTATATAGGAAGCAATAACTCAAAACATTTGAGTTACTTTTGAATACAAGTATATTTGCAAAGGAGCCAGGATAAAAAGATTTATTTTAGCTTTTGTTTTTAAGGAATTTAGTATTTTGCAGGGAAAGCCTATATATAGGTAACTGGAGCTCTATGGGTATAATCGATAGGGAGTTTCACTACTGATCTAAAGGCCAAGCCTCTGCTGCTCCTCAGGAGACAAACATATATATATATATATAACCCTGTATGTGGTCCGTGCAGTTTATACCTTCAGAAACTCAGTGAATCGTCTGCTGAGTCAGTTCTGACTTGATAACAGTGAGCTTGAGTTTTTGAGTTTATAATCTAAATGAGCATGAGTGATCTACTAAATGCCCAGAAGTATAAGTATTTCACACACTAAAGTCAGTTTTCATAGTCTTTTAATTTTACAGGTGATGAAACTAAAACAGAGACTTAAGCATTAAATATCCAAGTCAATAACTTATAAAACTAGGGGTTGATCTGATTCCTAAGTCCAGATTACTTTTCATTTACTACTGTTAAGTGCTTGAGTATGCACATTAATGAGGCATCACATTTATCCAGAAAGAGTGAGTGGGCAAGTGTCAATGAAAGCCGAAAAGAAGAAATGACATTTGAGCTGGGTAATGAAGAGTAAGTAAGAGTATCGGAGGCAGCTGGGTTAGTGCGAGTCAAAGACACAGAAGAGTGAAAATATTCCCAGGTGAAGAACTTAGAAGTGAGAAGTTCAAACTAGTGAGCAGAATTCAGGAGGTCCTCAAATTGCCAAAGCAAACTTGGAACTGGTCATAAATCGCCTTCAATGCTCTATACTCAGCAAAGGAGCCTTACTTAATTGAACCCTGCAGAAGGGGCATGAGTTTTATAACTGGAAAATAGGCTTTTTCAGCTCCTTTAGAAAAAGGATAAAAAGGGAGGATAAAAGTAGAACCTCTGATAATCTGACTCTCTCTGATTATTGTTTTATGCTTCCATAGCCTTAAAAGAACTTACCAAGCTATGTTGTTATTGCCTACCATTGAGTCGGATGTGACCCATAGCTGACACTCCCAGCAGGTTTTCAGAGCCGGTTGATCAGACCAGAAAAGACTGCCATCTTTCTCCCACAGAGCAGCTGGGGGATTCTAACTGTATACCTTTGTGTTGGCAGTGCAATTCTTTACTGCTAAGGCATCAGAGCTACCAAACTAAATACGATTATTTATTTGCTCCTTGTCTAACTTCCTGACTAGACTAAAATACCTTTCCAGCTAGAGTGTGTCTGTCTTGTTCACCATAGTATCTTCTGTGATAAGCACATAATAGGTACTTAATGACCATTTGTTGAGAAATCGAGCAATAATTTGAAGTTTATTCTAAAGATGGCCAACACAGTTGAGTTATACTAGGGAACTCTGGTGGACTATTGGCAAGAAACTGCGCTGCAATCCCAAAGGCATGTGATTTGAGGCCACCAGCTGCTCCACAGGAGAAGGATGGGCTGTCTCCTCCCATGTGATTATCTGTCTCTGAAAATGCACCAGAGGGTCAGCTGTGGGTCAATTCCAGTTCTATAGTACACAACAACAACAACAATTAGCTGAAAGGGAAATCAGGCTTGGAGTGTTTGCATAAGGAGCTTTGGTAGCATAGTGTGTTACTTGTTGTGCTGCTACATGAAAAGTCAATGGTTCATATCTGCCAGCTGCTTTGTAGTAGAAAAATGGACAGTCTCCTCTCATAAACATCTGCAGCCTTGAGACCCTGATGAAGGATCTCAATGCATCAGAATTGACTTGACAGCAGAGGGCTTGATTTGGTTTTCAACTAGTTACATAGATCTCTCGAACTGGAAATACATACTTGGTATATGAGAATGATGCCTATGAAAGTCCAAGTACAGAATGCTGGAAAATACTTACAAAAATGAAGTGTGTAGCAACTGGAATCTTTGGATTACAGGTGTTTGCAGGTGGTTGACATGCTCTGTGCTAGCATGGAGGTTGAAAGTTTAAGTCTACTCAGAGATACTACTCTGTCACTGAAAACATTGCATGGCACAACAATAATAATACTCTGACACAAATAAGGTTGGGGCATAGTTAACATTCTAGAAACTGGTTACTGGTTTTACCAAATAGAACAGAATGCCTAGTAACCTGTTAGGACCAGAATATTATATATCCTTATGTTACACAAAAATAGCATTCAGTTTATATTTGTTGTTGTTAGGTGCCATCTAGTTTGCTATGACTCATAAAGATCCGATGAACAACATATCTGAATCTTGCCCTCTCCTATTCCATCTTCATCTTCTCTGTCGTCCCTCCCTACCCTGTCATTGAATCAATCCATCGCATAGGAAGTTCCTTTCTTTTGTTGATATTCTACCTTGCCCAGCATGACAGGTGTAAGTCTTGTTTTATATATATCAATAGAGAGGAATGATATGTATTTAACTCCAATCCCCAATAATTTGAAAAATAGGATAATAACAATCTTGTTAAATATTACATATTTTAATGACTATTTTGTCTGTGATAGTGAACTTTTAATTTTTATTGTGTACCCAAAAAATACAAAGCTAAAATTTATCCTGGTAGAAATTATCACAAAACTATTATTAGAAGCTTTTAATAAGAAAAATAGAGACAGAAACCTTGACAGTTGCTACTTAATTTGTTATCAAAGGAGATACAATTTTGGTATCAGCGCAGAAATTCCTGGAGTTTTCCAACAACTAGCTTATAATTTCCCGAATTATATACTATTTCCATGCTTGAAAAGGTGGAGGGTTGGCAAAAAGAGAAAGGAAGATCCTCAACCAGGTGGACTGACACAGTGACTGCTGTAGTGGGCATGTCAGGAAGTGTGAGGGTGGCACAGGATAGGACAGGGTTCAGGTCTGTTGTTCATTAAATCGCTACAGGTCGTACTCCACTCAACAACAACTAACAACAGTGTCAATATGCTTTTCCAGGTAAAATGGATTCACTAACATCAAAAGTTTATATAAATGTCAGTTCAGTTTCTTAATTGTGGAAAATGTATACATGACTCAGAAATCGCATATAGCTTATAAATAAGGAGGGGAAACATCTTCTCCCTCCAACACAGCTAAACCTTTAAATAGCATCAAATTTACCTGCCATTTTTTTCTGGAAAATAAAACTTGATTAAAATGTCTACAGATATTAAGGATGAGAGGTGGGGGGTGTTTCATGATATCTAACTTTTGGCTTGTATATTTTTGCAGTGAAAACATTTTATATTTGTTTTGGAAAGTGATTTCATATTTCACAGTTTGGTGGACGACTAAAGACACATTGAAATTGCGTCCTTTGAATAAGCCTGGCCCGATTTCATTCTGTCAGATGCAAACGAGAGACTTTAGTGCAAAATACAAATATAAAGCACACATTTGTTTAAGCAAACAAGCAATTTGTTCATGTGTATATCTGATCCTGCTTTGAAAGACACGCAGTCCCAGCTCAGCCATTCACGTTTGAAAGCTATAAACTTCCCCATTGTCCATTGAAATGACCCTATTGGCAGCTCAGCACTTGGTGCACCAGTTCCTTCACTGGGAAGAAACAATGACCGCATTAACTGCCGGGCTGTGCTGACAGTGGAGCCGGCCACAGGAGCCCAAACTGAGTCATGACATGGGAAAGATAACAGACAGATAAAGGTGTTCTGTTACCTGTATCCTGGCTTTTCTCTAGGAAAGTGTTGTATTGCACACTAGGTTCCTGGGTAAGGCAGGCAGGTATGATCTCTCAGTAGTCCCCTACACTACCTGACATTTATTTCACAAGCTGTCCTCTAGAATATTCCAGGTAAACACCATCGGCTTCAGGAGTCTTTAATTCAAATAGAATCTTAACCCAAAAACAAAAGGATAAATTCATCCTGGCTTTGTTTTCTCTTGCTGTAACAGTACCAGTTCCAGTTATTCTTCGTCATCCTCAATTGTTTTTGGCTCAGTCATTATTTTTGGGGTTTGATACATTAAAACATGGTTAAAATCAAGCAAAAATATGTCACTGGAATCACATGCATTTGATTACTCCTGCTTGTAGGGAGGGGAAACATAGTAATAAATAATACATTTCCTTCAACTGCTAAACTGCGATTTACTGGGTCCTGCTCCACAATAAATGAATTCTTAGGGAAAGAGTATCAAAGCTTCAATTTCCAAGGAATAAAACCCACTTGCTAATTAGTTTACAGGTTTTAAAAAAACATGTGCCAGTCCACAAAGTACCCTAGTAGCATATGAAAGCATTCTTCTCTTAGTATACACAAGTGGGATAGAGCTGAATCAGAAGGAAAATGCTGGCCTTTTTAAGTTCCAAGTTCCTGTATTGTAGTATTGGATTACTCAAACTTTACATTTATGATATTTTATAATTTTTTTAATCAGGAAAGGAGAGCTGTTTTGAGAGGATAATCCAGAGGTTTGGAAGGAAAGTGGTGTATGTTGTTATAGGAGATGGTGTGGAAGAAGAACAGGGAGCGAAAAAGGTAAGTGGACCTTTTCAGTGGAGGCTGGGCCAGTCGGCTGTCCTTAGTTCTCAAAATTCTCATTACCTGGATAATCAAAACACATTCTTCTATTTGTCTGAAGCAAATGAAGAATGTTTGTGGAGCGGTCAGCACTGAAAAGGGGGAAAATAGAATGAAATACATATGATATGATCTTTTTGAACAGTAGAAGGCATACATGGTTGTGTGTGATTGGTCTTCCGAGAAAGTAGACTTGAGAAGTAAAGAAGGCTTAGCCATGAAAAGTCATGATTGTTTTGTCGCCATGCCAGCATGCCCCCTTTCTTGAACCCATGGAAAATAACCCCAGGTGATCAAAACATTGTTGCCTCAACGTAAAGCTAGGAACCTTTTCAGAGTATCATTTGAAGAAGCTCGCTTGCAAGGTGAAAACTTTTTTGCCCTGAGAATATGGTACTTTCATTTTATAATGACATACATTAGTGCTGGTCTCCCTAGGGACAATACTTGGGAAGAAGTGAAGGAAATGGACCAGATAACATATCCCTGGGCTACCAGTTTTCCCACTGCACCTTCATCTTATCCTTCAGAATCCTTGCAAGTGTAACTCTGTCATTCCCCTTAGCAGAGGCTTCCCATGACATCTCAGTTAATGGTGGGGGGGGGGGAAGAATTTCCAGTTCATCACAACTTTGGTGCAGATTATGTTTTCATTTTGCATCTTGCATTGTGGTCACAGTCATCTGTTTAACATCACCATTTTCTCTCTCTTCCTGGAATGAGATTTTCCTGAAGGCCCCCCTCTCATTGTCTTAATCATTTTCAAGATTCAGGTCATATGCCACCTTTACTATTTACTCTGTTTTTAAAAGCACTTGCTTGTATTTTAACTGGAGAAACTGCAGCGATGGGTGGATTCTTGCACAAGATAGTCTGGGTTCCAACTGACTTTGTCACTTACTAGTTGGGTTTTGTTGTCAGGAAGAGGCAGTCCTAAGAAAAAGACATGCTGAGACAGGTCGAGGGTCAGAGAAGGAGAGGAAGATGGATGGACGCAGTGATCATGACAATGGGCTTGCGTATGTTAGAGATGCTCAGGATGACACAGGATAGGGCAAGGTTCATATCAGCTGTTCTTAGGGTCATGGTGAGTCACAGTTGGCTCTGCAGCACCTAATAATAGCCTCAGTACGTTACTTTGAGTAAGTTAATTAACCTTCTGTTCTGCTGTCTCTCTACACTTATCTAAAAAAAAATGGAGATGGCAATAACACCAAGGTGATGAGATTATTTTAAGATTTGAATTTAGTTAAGATCTCTAAAACACTTTAAACAGCTTGATGCATGCCAAGCATACAACAAATGGTATTTATATTGTTAATGATTTGTGTATGTGTGTGCATTTCAGCAAGAAATATGACTTCCAGGGAGGTGGGGATCGCATGTTGTTTGGGGTTATTTTTTTTTTTTTTGGTTTAACACTTTGTTTTGAAAGTTTTTTCAGTGCCCTAAATCTTGGCACATTTGTAGTCTCTAAGTGGTTCTTGAATTAGAAGCATAAACTATTTCATGAGATTAACCACAATAGAATACTTTATCCATCCTTCCCCATATATTAACTTGTAGGAATCACTGTCTATGTCTATAAAAAAACAAGTCAGTTTTTCTGGAATATTCCTGGTGGCCTATTGGTAAGGAGTTATACCACTAACCCAAAGGCACAGGTTGAATCCACTGTCTAGTTCAGTGGAGAAAGACGGGAAGTCTCTTTCTGTGCAGTGTACATCCTCTTGAACTGCTGGCATGTCAGCTATGAATCGGCTTCAGCTTGACAATATAGAACAACAGACACCACACCCGTAATTGCACGAGTCTCTAGATTATAGATGGAGAGTTGAGCATTGATCATGACACATTACCAACTTTCCAGTAGATTCTGAAGATGGCTTTATTTATGCTGTTTTTAATTTCCAGCAAAAGCACAGATTCTGACACCCATTCTGTAAATAATAAATAATCTCAGTTACATCATAGAATATTACTGGGTTCCATAATTCCCTCATAGTTTACACAGCTGTCACCTGTGCTGATGGAATGCCACACACACTTCAGCTCTAGGAGGACTTGATACTAAACCAAATTTGCCCATGAAGCACCAGTGCAACCATTCTGACTTCACCAGTGACCTGTCTCCATGGCCATTAGGCATAGATGTCAGCCTTGTGGAAGTCTTGATAACATTTCTTCCAGACTAAGTTAGAGCTAAAACGAATGTTTGGTGGGAATGCAGACTCATTCTTCTTCCTGGGAAAGTCTCTGGATTCCCCAGGCCATTCCTAACTAGGACCTCCTACTGGCCAGGGAGGCATGGAAGAGATTTGCACCTCTGAAGAGCAACATTTCATGCCAATGTGGCCCTGGGCCATGCTGTGAATCTGCCCTCCTGGTGGTCCTGTCCCTCTGATATTTACCAACAAGTTTCATTTCAGAAGTATAGCTTTTGAGCTTGTGGTAGACAGAGGGATGTGTTTTAAAGTGATCACTTGAAATGCAGTGAACGCAAGTGAAGTCTTTGGGCCCTATCAAAGTTTGTGTGGGTGAGTGACTCCCTAAACTCTTCTGAGAAGCGTGTTTCTAGGAAGCTTGGCATAAGTGAATACAACATGGAACAAATTCTTGGTTTGATGTCAGAATTGAAAGTTGTAATAGGCCTAAGTAGCAATAAGACTAAGGGTATTTATTCTCTTTGAAGAATAGTTGAGATTGTTTCCACTGTTTATCTTTGAATGTTTTATTGTCTTTACATGTGAGACACATAAACACACATGAGCACAAACATGCTCATACCAAAGGGAAACTAGGAACCCACCAGCAGAGAACATATGCTTTGAATTTTTTACTACAGATGACTGCTCTGAGCCTCAATGCACTGATTTGAGTTCCTGGGATAGGTGCATGTGAGAAAAATCTAAGAGTATCTATTTATAACTGATTTATTGCACATTGAACCTGCCAGTGTAGGCAATCTAATGAAACTGTCAACTAAAGCTTAAAAAATAACCAGAATGTGTGTGGAAAAACATTTGTTCAGAAATAATCTTGCAAAAGATTCACTAAGTTTCACTACAGAAAGTAGTCTGGCACTTTCTTACAAAGTTGGAAATTAAAATTCCCTTTGACCCAGCTGTCCTACTATTGGGAATATACCCAAAAGAAATCAGAGCCGTGATGCAAACAGATGTGTGCACACTCATGTTTATTGCTGTAATTCTCACAATAGCTAAGAGGTGGAAGCAGCCCAGCACTCAGCTATTCATCAGTAAACAAAGATAGGAAAGCCATGGTATAATCACATAGTGGAATATTACACAACACTGGAAAACAATGAATTTGTCTAACACTACAAAGCATGGGTGAGTCATGAAGATATTATGATGAGTGAAATATCTTATTCACAAAAGGACAAATACTGCCTAAGAGTGCTGTTATAAAATAAGATTTATGTGGTAGGGTTTGAGGGAGTGGGGAGGAACAGGAAAAGAGTGGGCAGGATGAACACTGGAACAGATGAAGGAAAGGACTGCCTGAAAGGAATGTATGACTAGGTGTTATATATATGACAGTTAACAATCTGGAGCAAGAGGTTCATTATAATTTAGTACAGTTCCCCCACTGAATTGGGGGAAGGGGAGGACAGAAAATGTGTATCAGTGAATTAATGAAAACTTAACCTCTCTGTAAATTTTCATTAAAATCACAATTAAAAAAAGTTTCAAAGTTTGACATTCTATCATTCAGAGTTACAGATTGCCATTTGTTAAAATTATTTTCTAACTTAAGGTATTTAGCTTTTTGGAATTACTAATGTTTTAATTCTGTAGTCAACTAATGAGCTCTGGTGGCACAGTGGTAAAGATTTGTGCTGCCAACCCAAAGGCAGGCAGTTTGAATTGAGCAGCTGCTCCTTGGAAGAAAACTGGCCAATTCCCACCCCTACTCACAGCCTCAGTGGAGGATCAGTTATGAGTTGGTTCTAAGCTATGAGCTATGAATAAGGGTTTAAATCATGTAATTTGCACATTAGAAAATGTGAAAGGATCTGATACTCTTCAGAAGATATCTTGAGAGTCCTACACAGAAATAGAGACAATTCAGTAGATTGCAACTAACAACATTATTTCATTTAGAGGGGTTATTTAATTTAAGGAAAAATGTCTATAACATCTCTTCCTCAAAAAAAAGCTGAACAGAGAAATTCCATATGACCCAGCTATTCCACTGCCTGGAATATAACCCAAGAAAATGAGAACTGAGGCACAGAGACATGTACACCAATGTTCACAACAGCATTATTTACCATAGCAAGAACATGAAAACAGCCCAGATGTCCAGCTACAGTGGAATGGATTGAGAAATGATGGTACATTCACATGATGGACTACATCAGCACACAGGAGCAATTTTGAAAATGACTACCTAACTTGGGAGGGACTGGAGAGAATTATACTGAGTGAACTAACTCAGTCCCAAAAGGACAAACACTATATAAAACCACTATTGTAGAACGAATATGAGGATCCAAGGGGGAGATGAAGACAGAGAAGTGAGGATGGGAGAGGGTTAATCATAGGGTCGCACAGTTTGATTGGTGGGGATAATGAAGGAAATGGGAAAGATCTGTTGTGAAAAACAATGTATTCAAACTTTATAAATGAACCAGTATTAAAAAAAATAAAGTTAATCATAAGTTAAAGACATAGCTAACAAATTGATGGTTATTAATAAGCATTAATAGCAGTACCAAGACCTTAAGAGAACACTATTTAATATCATTCCAGAAGATGAGCTCCTTATGTAGAAGGCATTCAGGATATAAATAGAAAGAGTTGCCTTCACAAACTGGAGTGTACTTTATTAATGTGAATGGAGTAAAACTTTCCAAACCATCATTTGCTGACGTATTGTTTTTGTTTCAAGTACAACTCATAGTGACCCAATGAACAAAAGACCCGACCCTGTTCTATCCTGTTCCTTCTTCATACTTTAGGATACACAGGAGCCCATTGTGGCAGTCACTGTGTCAGTGCACCCAGTCGAGGTCTTCCTCTCCTTGGTCAACCCTACCCCTTCTTAGCGTCCTGTCCCTTTCCAAAGAATAGCCCCAAAGATGGGCTTTCCAAAGATGGGCAGTCTTCTCCCATGCAATATAATGACTCTGAAAACACACTCTTAGGTCTGCTGTTAGGCAGTTCTGACTCAATGGTACATAGCAACAACATAATACAGAATAGGGAAATTATGTGTAAAGTAACCAGACATACAGGTGATAAAAATAAACCAAATAAAAGAGTCCCTTGTACCCTGATTGCCCATTGTCTCACAACCATAAGAACCTATAGAGCAGTTCTGCACTGCATGTGGAATTAACATGAATCAGAATCCACTTGAAGGGAATGAACAAGAGAATAAGTGGCTTGGTTTTATAATAGCTCCATAGTTTATGTCTAATTTTCAGAGATCTTAAAACAAACTTCTTGTGGATAACACAGAGGAATGAATAATGGCAATGATCCATAACTGGATCTACACAATAGCAAAGCTACACACAGACTTACATTGTTTTAAACCTTCTGGAGGATCAGCCATGAGTCAGTTCCAACTTGATGCTACACAACAGCAAAGACCTTTTGGTTATTACTTTAGAAAAAATTGGTACTGCCATATGTAAATGTTTTGAGAAAATGTGTGCACATGATAACACAGATGTATTCTTTTTATCCAAAAGGCAACTGAACAGTCACTTTCTGTACTTTTTTCACTTATATTTAGCAGTTATTCCAGATCCGTTCAAATCTACATCTTTCATCCTTTTAGATAGTGGCGTAGCCCTGAGGCTGAACATTTACCCTGCTTCTAGTCCTTTGCTAAGAATTCTCCAATTTGTAGTTTAAATGTGGTTCATGCATGTATGAGTGTATGTTGATATTGTTGTTATGTGCCAACTTAGTAGGAACCAAGTCAGCTATGAGTCATAGCTGACTCTCCAGAATGTAGTATTATAAGTAAAAACAGATTAGAAGTCACTGAAAATGAGGAGAAACTGCTGCGAGCATCCTTTAGTAATTGGAACATAGAATGCACAAAGTAGAAATGTAGGAGGCTTTGTCTCATATACTTCATGCATGTTGCTGAGAGAGGCTATTACTTGAAAAAGAGTGCTATGATTGAAAAGGTGGAGGGTCAGTGAAAGAGAGGAAGACCCTCACTGAGATTGATTCACAGTAACTGCAGCAGTGGGCTCAAATGTGTCAGAGATACTGAGGATGGAACAGGACAGGCCAAAGTTCAGATCTGTCGTTCATAGGGTCGCAATGAGTCATATTTGTCTCAACAGCACTTAACAACAATAATCCATGTCACAGTGCCAGTTATCACTTTTGTTAAAACTTGTGACTTGTTTTGCTTGAGTTCTAGAAGTGTGGTTACCTGATATCCCTAATTAGGTGTGCTATGTCATACCCACCTGAATATCTGAATACAGTCAAATGAGTTCAACCACCCCAAGCCAGTCCATCCAATTCACAGCTTGCTCTGGCATTTTCTGCCTCCAGCCCATCACTTTTGATTTTTGCCTTAGTTGTGCCTGCTCCACTTTAGTTACTCTCACTGCTTTCTCTGCTACCAGCCACATGCACCTGTCCTACCCAGCCTTCCCTTGCAGCAAGCCCACATTGCATAACATACATTGTTCACAATGACTGCTGGAAGCCCTAGTTTCCATTCCCTTCTATTGTTGTTTTGTTATGGGCTGTTGAGTCAAGTTTTAACTTATAGTGATGCAGTGTGATGGAGTATGACTACCCCTTGACATTCTCCTTGGCTGTATTGTCTTTACAAGAGCAGATTTCCAAGTCTTTCTATCCCAGAGCTACTGAGTGGGTTTCTCTTCATTTAAAAGATAACGATCTAAACCCTAGTTAGATATAGGGTGCTCTGGTGGCATAGTCCATAGGAAATTGCATTGCTAACCCAAAGATGGCAGTTCTCTGTGGTTTGGATCCACCAGCAGTTCCACAGGAGAAAAAAGGCCGGTCTTCTTTCATGTGATTTACAGTCTCTTAAAAACCCACTGGAAGGTCAGTGATGAATGAGTCACTTCCAATTCAGCAGCAGTGACTTTTTTGAGATGAAATTAAATAGTCTTAAGTACTTCTAGCTTGTAGACCCTACTCCCTTTTTAGTGTCTGTAACGACCACATCATTCCAGCCTCATCACCTCCAAATTAATTGCTGAAATTGCTCTGTGCATAACCACCTGTCATGGAATATCTCTTCCTAGCTGGAATTCCTGTCCCTTGTGGTACATTCACCAAAGAACTCTGCTGTTCACACACACACACACAAAGCCAGTGGTTTGAACTCACACTGTTTCTTGGGAGGAAGATGAAGTAGCCTGCTTCTGGGGAAAAAAATGTCCTATTGAGGTAGAACCAACTCATAGCTGACCCTCCAGTGGATTTTTGGAGGCTGTAAATCACACTGGACAAGATTATCCATGTTTTTGCAACAGAGATGATAGTGTTAATTAGTACCATCAGAAAGGTATGGTCTTCAGGTTAGCAGCATAATTTTCAGCTTTTAACTGAGAGGTCAGTAGTTCAAATCCACCAGTTGCTCTATTGCACAAAGAAAGGCAATCTCCTGTAAAGATTTATCGCTTCTGAGACTTGATGGAGAAGCCACCCTCTCACTCTGATTTCATTTAAGAAATAAGGTTCTCTAGTCAATGTGGGAACAGAAGAGTTAATTACTTTACACTCACCTGTCCTTAAAAACCCTTTGTAAATTCTTTAGTCTTTATATCAGTATATGTGTAAATTAAGAAAAACATTATTTTGCAGTGTTAGTATTAATTACTTGTTAACAGAAGTTTGAATCATAGGGTTGCTGTGAGTTGCTGTAGTCAACTGTTTGACACCTACCAATGTCATCCTCACACCAACACACAACCTTTTAAAAACTATTAAAAAATGCACACTCAATGCTGTGAAGTTGGTATATTTACTCATAACTGACCCTTCCTCAGGTTTTTTGTGGTTATTGGGTTTTTTTTATTTATTTTATTGGGAAAAACTTGTTGGGGATACACGGAGGTGAGGGTTGGGAGCAGAAGGGTGAGGGTGGGCAGGAATGAAAATTGCAGGAATGCAGTTGCAAGGCTGCACAATTTGGTTGGTGGGGTGAGCAGGTGAAGGAAATGAAAAGGATCCAGTGGGGACCAGATGATACAGGGCAATGGTAAGCATACTCCAATGGTGATTAAACAAACTGTCTTTTTCACTTGTGGGTTTCTCATTTGGGAATTGGGTGCAGACTCTCTGGCTTCTTCATGCTGAACAGGGGCATTGATGTGAAGGGGGAAAGGAAGCACACTTTCTCACCTTACTGGTGGTCTTGGGTTGAAGCTGCTTGCCTTCTTGTTCTGTTAGAAGATATTTTCCTGACATTTACTCCCCTCTGGACTGCAAAGTGTTTTCCCAGGTGGGTCCAGTGGGGATGACTGACTGAACCCTGAGGCTCCATCCTCCTTTACTTCCTTAACTGGCTGTTGTATTTCCTTTTTGTCTCTAGAAATGGGTTCAGTGTCAGGTCTGGAGTAAAACTCAGTGTTAAGGTTACCTGTAGAAAAGTGAGCAAATCTAGAGAGAACAAACTTGTGAGTTAGAAATAGAAGGACTTTGGGGGTGTTACTTACAGGTGTGCTGGGAGAGAGGGTGGAGGAAAGTAGCCTCGATAAAATTCTCTGTATGCCCTAAACAGTTTTTTCTACCCAGGGGTCGGATGTCACAACCCAAGGGCTGAGGATCTCACCCTGAGAGCCAGCTCGCCCTGCCAGGGGCTGAACTAATGGCTCACCCCACTGCCAGGGGCTGAACGATCAGCTCGCCCCACTACTTGGGGGGGTGGGGGGGTGGCGCGAATGAATGGCTTGCTCCCTTCCTCAGGTTTTTGAGGCCATAAATGGAAATGGCAGATGACCACACATCTTCCCTAAAGCTACTGATGCATTCAGATTTCTGGAGACATAAAGTTTTTCAGTTCAAGTGAAACTCTCTAAGGTCTGTACTACCAGAGTTCCCATAACTCTTAAGTAAGAATGAAATAAATATCCATTTCTCATAGAGAAGCCACTATTTTTACCCTTCCCATTATAAAATAGTGCTGAGAAAGTACTTGTTGTTTTCTGGTAGAGGTGCTCCCAGAGAACACCTTTTCTGCCTCAGGTAAGCCTGATGTTTTCCAGTTCTCATTGCAGCACCTTTAGCTCCCTCTTTCTCATGAACGACCTCATCAGTGTTGCAGTGTGATGCAATGTCTTGGAATGTGCTGTATCAGTTGTTATTGAGTTGATTCTAAGTCATGGCAGCCATGTGCGTGACCTTGGAACTGTGATTCATAGAGGGGTCAGCGGCTTACTTTTCTAAAATCCTTTCTTCCAAAGCACCTTTGGGTGTACTCATACATCCAGCCTTCCAGTTATTCAAGCACAATAACCATATGTACCTCATGTGGATATCACCTGTGCTGAATTAGAGGCATAATTCATTGTTTGAGCTCATTGCAGTGTGCCACTTGACCATGTGGTTTGAATTAATACTCTATATAGGAAGACTAAAGACATTGGTGTTTAAGGGCCAGTAAACAAACAAACAAAACTTTGGGGTTCTCTTTGAATGCACTCCTCTTTCCATATAATGGTTTTGAGCATAATGTATATGATAGAACAGTTATAATAAAAAATGCTTTTGGGCTGGCATCAGGACCTACAATTTTAGGGATACAAAGCAACTATTGTTTAGAAGTTCTGTTTATTGTTAAATGCCCAGGCTATATTTTAACATATACCAAGGAATTACTTGGAGTTTTAACCCAGCTTCAGTTTGAAATTTATCTACCATTCAGTGCATTCTTTAACATGTGCTTAAAACATACTAGTATCTTTCAGGTTTGTATTGATAATGGTGGTGTTTGTATAGGACTTGTCTAGGCTGGTATATCCAACTCCAGGTAATTATTATGCAAAAGAATTTGATGGAACCTACTAGTCTATAAGAGATACTACTAACCAAAAGGCTTCGAGTCTCCAGAAGTTCAAATCCACCAGATACTCCATAAGAGAAAGATGGGCAATCTCCTCCCATAAGATTTATAGCCTCAGAAACCTGATAAAGAGTTATTTTGAATTAGAATCAACTCAGCAGCAGTGAGTTTGCTCTAGAAAAAGCGTTCCATCTCTCTCAAGAATTTTCCTTTTATTTATAAATGTACACATTGCTGCTGAAATAAGTTTTACTCATGGTGGCCCTGTGGATTTTGGAGTAGAATTTTCCCATAGGCTTTTCTTGGCATTAATCTTTACAGAACTAGACCACCAAGCCTTTATCCAATGATCTACAGATTGAGTTTGAACCACCAACCTATAGTTTAGTTGGTAATGTTTGTACCACTTGAGGACCTTCTTTATGAAGATATGTGTCTTAAAAGTATCTGGATGACCAGCTGAAGAACTTCAGCCTCTCTTATTACATCCTGATACAATGGTGCATCTACTATATAGAAGTATAACTCCTTTTATTCAATTGTGTGAGAACAGCCAAGAAAACCCTGTTGGTTCTTTGGGATCACTTGGGCTCACCATGAGTTTTGGGGTAGGAAAGTGAATCTCTAGAAAATTAAATCAAGAAAATAAAAAAAGAAAAGCTAATTGGGAATGGGAAATGTATGTAAAAGTAAAACATATTCTTAATACTGAACTATATACTTGGTATAGCTATGAATTGGATGAGAACTCTGGTAATGTAGTCCCTAGGGAATTACACTGCTATTCCAAAGGCCGCACCTTTCTGACAGTTTTAATCTACCAGCAGGTCTGTGGGAGAAAGATGAGCACTTCCTTTTATGTGATTTACGGCCTTGAAAACTCAGTGAACGGTCACCTCTGAGTTGCTTCTGACTGGACAGCAATGAGTTTTTAAGTGTTTTGATAAATTGAATACTTGATCTATTTGAAAACATTAATGAATCATTTTCTTTAAAAGTATTTGTACATACTGGACTCATGTTACCAGCAAGCAGTGTGTAGAATGTTATATACTGTATGTATACATAAGTTTAAATGTATATGGAAATAGACACAAATATTCAGTGTCATTATCTCTTAGTATAGGATTAGAATTTTTTTTTGTATTCCTTATGTATTTTATAAATACTTTAGTATAAACATGAATTTCTATTCTAATAAAAATTAAATTACTATATTGTTATAAATCAGACAATTTTTAAATCCAAAGCTATACATCATAATCCCTCAAATGTCTCAGTGCCTGTAAAGAAAGCAAGGGCCACGTGGGGACAGCTATATATGACCTTAACCAGCTTGACAAAGAGGAACTGGTTCTGTACAAATCTAATTCCCATGAGGTCAGACATGTCTCCCACACTCCCATACCTCTTTTTACTCATCTCAACACCATCTTACTGCTTTCAAAATCTGTTGCGATAGCTCACAGACCACAGAGAAACATATTGGGGAGGCCAAAGGATTATAATCCAGATTCGTAACAGAATATACTCAAGAATCTCCCAAAATGAGCATACAGGCACCTCAGCCTTGAGACTTGTGGCTTGGTATTCCCAGGTTCTCAGTCCTGCCCGTATTGTCTCTCCTTCCCCAAGGTGCCATCTTATGGCAAGTCACCAGTTCAGCTGTGGATATAGTGGGAACAAGAAGTGTGTCCTACATTCTCTTGTTATTTCTTCACTGGCATCATATTATCTGTCTGTCTTTCACTTTAGCTTGCTCAACACACTATGCCAACATGTCTCATCTGTCTCTCCTTACTGTTGAGTTAGTTCCAGTTAATAGCAGATTACACAGTAGGAGATTGCCCATCTTTCTCCCATGAAACCACTGGTGAGTTCAAGACATTTAGCCTTCAGGTTAGCAGCCAAGTTGGAACTGACTCATAGCAAACCCTGACGGAGATTGCTCATCCTTCTGTCTTGGAGCCATTGGTGGATTCACACCACCAGAGCAGTGCTGCTTTTGCCTTAGTAGCACAACTCTCTACACATTAGGCCACCAGATCTCCCTTCATGGCTCATGTTATTATCAGAACTGACCCACCAGTGGATTATCAGAAGCCGTAAATATGAAAGAAGATTGCCTATCCTTCTCTTGTTCGGTAGCTGGTGAGGCTTACATGGGTGAATCCTTGTAACTGCTTAGCACAGCCCCAGATATGATCTTCAGCCATAATTATTATTCACTCTTATTCACACATAAAGCTGTGAATGTTATCCTCTTCACCTTCCCTCTCCCATACACACAGACTTCAGAATGCTAATATTTCTTATGAGCTCAAGCACATTACTCTTCATATATTTTCCTAATTTTCCACACAAAGGTTAACTCCCTTCCATTGCAATGATAAAACTTAGGTAACCTCTCATGATTATTTTTTTTTTTTACCTCTCATGATTATTGTACACTTCTCTGTTTCCCTCAGATCTCAAAAGGGTAAATCAGGGATTATACATGTGTAGATTGCCTACAAGTAGCACAAGTCTGAAAACAAAGCAAAAAATGCTGTATGAACGAATGTAAAATATTATGGCTGTATGCTCAAGCTGCCAAGTGAACTAGCCTTCTAAACTTCCAGTGAGGTCTTCAATGGTCATTCTAGGTTATCTCATTATTAAAGGGTCACAGAGATAGATAATCCAAAATAGCATACAGTCCAAGAATGTTTGCATTTGATGGCTGACTGTAATACGTGATTTTAGCAAATAACTTTGGCAGTAAATTCAAGTTTGAACTTAACTAGTTTATGTAATTGTCATCCACCAAGTTGTTATTGTTGTTTAATACTGTTGAGACAGAGGCGACTCATAGCTAATCCTCCAGAGGGTTTTCAGAGGCAGTAATTTCACAGGAGGAGATGCAAATCACATTTCTGTGGACTGTGTGTACAGTGTACACATTCCGTCCCCGAACCCCTTGGTTGCATTGCTTGCTTCCATGTCAAACTCCACTCTTAGTTTCTAATCTCAGATTCCCAACACTATAATCACAAATATTATACTCTGTTCTTTCATTGTTTTCCTTTTATAAGATACTCTGCTTTTCTGGTGGCCTCCTAGTAAGGAGTTACACTGCCAATGCAAAGGCACACAGTTCAAATCCACCAGTTGCTCCCAGGAAAAAAAAGATGGGCAGTATCCTCCTGTGTGATTTACACCCTCTAAAAACCCACTGAGGGGTCACCTGTAGGGCAAATTTTACATGATGTTACATGACAACAAAAAATACAACATTGTTCCCTGAAAAGATGACATAGTTTTTTATAATTACTTATTAGAGTGTTTTGAACAGTGAACTTTTATAATCATGTTTTACCTTATTGATATTTTTTGTATTTTTTTACTTCGTATTTTGTAAATATTTCCCTTGTTTAAACTCTAGAGTTTTAGATTAGTGGTTTAAATATCTACAAAACATAAATAAGCAAGCATAAACATTCATTTATGATTCCCCATATGGCAAAAACCATTTTGGGATCAATGTAAAAAAATAACTGATGGAAATAATTGAAGATAAGTTGCTTCATATATGAGCAAGATTGAGTTTTGAAAGATATAAAATACTCCTACCTAAGGACAGCTGTTTCAACTCTTGTTCAATCACTTTGTAAATGTTCAGCCTTAAAAAATACGCTTAGATGCATGTTTTGAAAGACAACTGGGTCCAGCGAAGTTTCATTCATATCTGTTCTATTTTAAGCACGGGCTTGGCATTCATATCACTGTATATCTAGTTAAGAAATGCCCATCATCTTAAAAGCAACAGACTCCAGATTGAATTTTAAAATTCAGTCCAGTATTCTTAGGGGAGGATTAAGTTTGAGTTTGGTTTAAAACAGATGTGATATGGAGCTGTTAGCTGGCAGTTTTTACAGCAGGGAAGAAACGGGGGAGCTGGTGTGATGGGTTTCCGGCAGGGTTAAGAGTCTGTGTGAGAACCATGTTGTCCTGACTGTCTCTCTCCCCTTGCAGCATGCCATGCCTTTCTGGAGGATCTCCAGCCACTCGGACCTCATGGCACTCCACCACGCCTTGGAGCTGGAGTACCTGTAACAGCCGCATAGCACTTTGAAACCCCACGACCGCCCTCAACCAGGGACAGATCCAGCAGGCCTGAGTCTCGTGTCAGCGCTGGACGGCAGGACTTAGCGATTTCAACATAGTGACACACAGCTGCTGTCGGTCTTGCCCTTTTGCCCTTGTGGCAAATGGAGGACCATGCCTATTTCTTGAGAACAGCTGTTGACTCTAGTACTGTGAATCCAGTGAACACAAGCCATGAGAATGTTCTAACGCAGTCTAATGTGTCTTTGCCACATTAACTACACGGTTCAAACCTGTGAAGAAAGGACCTGCAAATGCTCACGTTTTTAGTATCTTCAGTGTGATACAAACAGCTTCTCTGATACAGCAAACTTGATTGCACAACAAAAACTGAAGTGTGCATCCCAAATACCAATGGAGTCATTTTTCTTGTAAAGAAGGTTTACTTTTTTTGGTGTCTCATCCCCAGGGTAATCTATACATCTCTACTTATTTATGAACAGACTTTTTTTAAAAAAAACAACAACAACAACAACAAAAACAACAACACAGCTTTATTGAGGTATATAGTTCACAGACCATGTGATTCTCCCAGGCAGATTTTGATTCAAATCATTGAAGAGACAACAGCGTAAGAAATAAGCGATGAAAATCCTTTGCCTCATGACACAGCAAGTACTTTTAATTTTAGCACATTGCAAAGTAGTTTAAACTATGTCTAATTTAAACGTATAATATGTACATCACTGAGACAATCATGTACAGAAAGAATTTTTGGTGTAAATTTGTAATGATGCCTCTTTTACATATGGTTTAGGGAGATGCTATTGAAAAGTAGAAATGCCTTGATAGTTAAGTGTGAGGCAATAGTGCACAGATTCATGTGCAGCGCCTTAATGAACCTGGGTATAAATATGTAGATAATGGATTTTTTTTTTTTAGATAATGTTGTCAAGACCAAAAGCATGGATGTTGAGTGTCAGTAAGGATTTTACTTGTCCAAAATTTCTTCTCCAGTCCCCACCCCTCTTTTTTTTTTTTTTTAAATTCCATCAATAGGGCCTTGGTAAAGCAAGAGAAATACTACTCATCAGTTTCTTAACTAATTTGGAGAAAATAGGTCTTCTTACCATGTCGGGTTGTTTTGTTGGGTTTTTTTTGTTTTTGTTCTTTCATTTTCCACACTAATGTATTATATGTAACTACTTGGAATAAAATGATTATTCAAATCCTTCTTCCCACAGAAAGAATGTAGATGATAGATATATTTTATTAATAAAAATGTTCATGAATTGGAAACTAGCAAAACATGATTTTCCATGGGTTCAGAATTGTTTTACTGTCTGCATTTTTTCCCCATTTAGATAAAGGAGAAAATTCTCGCATATCTGAAGAAATCAACACAAAAATGTGGTATAGTCATACTTCCTGTCTCTCTCTTTCTTTTTCTTTTCCTTCATGCCAGAAGTGGAGTGGGCACAGACATTATCACCGAGGGAATAATGTTCCTCTCCACCTATTTTATATATTACATGATAAGCATAAATCTGGGAAATACAAGTTTTCACCCTCTTCACAGGGAGCTCTGGTGTTGTAAAGGTTAAAACATTCAATTACTAAGCAGAGTGTCAGTAGTTCAAATCCACCAGCTACTCTGCAGGAGAAAAGGAAATAATCAACTTCTGTTGAGATTTCGAACTTTGAGAAAACCATAGGGTTTCCTCTTATCTCCCTCCCCTGGTTGTTGTAAGTTGAAATCAATTTAAAGACAATTGATTTGGTTTTCTTAACTTGTTTGGGCATGAGCTTTTCTCAGATAAAGACCTCTAACATAATGAAATCACTTTTAAATTTTTCTTTACTATAGCATCAGAAGAAAACACCAGCTTTGACCCAGCTCCCCCCAAGAAGCTAAAAAGATAATAACCCTTTTCTGAAGTTTCATGTTGCTGCTAGGACTAGTCATTTGTGAATTCTCCAAATTATTCCAATTAACAACTGGATGAGCTCTTTTTCTCCCCTTTCTTTCTGCTCGAAGCAACACAAGTTGATGGTTTTTTAACTTTTCCTTTTTATGATTTTGTACTCTGCAGACTGAAAATACAGCTTATCTTGGCCTTACTGTATAAAGGTGTGTTGTGTCTACAACTGTGTACAGAATTTTTCTTCAATAATTTTGTGTTTAAATTAATAAACTTGATTTGTGAAGTACTGTAAATTTCTGGAATTGTACTTTTTTCCTCTTGGTTATACGCAATAACAGAATCTCGGTTGCATTAAAAAGTCCAACAAAGGAAGTTGTATGAAGTAATTGCAGTGATGGCTTTATCAGTCCTTGAGGAGACTCCACTAGAAGGCTAACAGCTGTTTCTTTGATCACTTGTAAGAACAGATGAGTGGAAAAGCTCTTTAAATCCCCCACAACAATATAAGCTGGAACCTCACTCACATTTATCTATTATGGAACAGAATTCACCATAGAATATCTTGGCTGACAGAGCATAGATTTAGCCGCTTAAATACCCAAGGGACAATGATATAAGATAGTTTCATCTATAAAAACTCTCACAACATGTATGTCTACGATTTGGCTGTGTTAATCATTGACAGAGAACTGTAAAACAGCATGGTTTGTGTCCTCTTGGGAATGAATCTGCGGAAACACATGATGTATACACACATACACATAAAAATCAAACTTGCCGTTTTCTAACTCATTTACCATGCCCCTGGTGGTCATCTTTTACATACACGCACAGAGCCAAAGAGGTTGAGTAGTTAGCTATATATTGAAGCACATTCCTATCCTGAGACTAAAAAAGATGTGGAGACAATCTTTAGGGAGGGACGCTTAACTGTCAAGTGAAGAAAATAAGGCCATCAGGCAAAATAGGAAATATGTACCCTGAACAAATACATTTTTAATGCAACATTCCTAGCATGACACTCCTCTCCAGTTTGCTTAAAGGGCTCTCTCTTGAGCATGGATTAGCATTTATATTTCCCTGGTCTTCTTTTGTTGTGTGAAGAGATTGCTTATTCTTTTCTCACATAGTAGCTGGTGGATTCAAACAGCATGCTTTGGGGACTGCAGCACAGCTGCTTACTAGGTCGCGAGAGCCTCCAAATAGAGATTCTGCCTTTCTTTTTTCACCTTTCAGTTTCTTGTACTGTGATAGCTTGCATATCTGTGGTTCTGAAAAATGTGCCACTGGAATTTCAAATACAAGCAAGGTTACCAATTGTGGACAGGTTCCAGCAGAGCTTCCAAACCAAGACTAAGAAGAAAGGCCTGGTAATCTACCTTCAAAAATCAGCCAGTGAGGAAACTGGATCAAATCTGGTTTCTGTCTGGTATAATGTTGGGGGATAGAGCCCTTGGTTAGAGGACACTCGGAATACATTGTGACGACAATGGACAATGGACTTGACCACATTGACAGTCATGAAAATGGTTCAGGATGGAGCTGTTTCATCCTATTGTACATCGAGCTGCAGTGAGTCAGAACCAGAGCCAAATGCATAGCAACTAACAACTTCCCTTCCCAGTATTATCTTTCACTAGAGTTCGCAAACCTTTGGTATACATTAAATGGATTTTTTTAAGTAAACTGCATGTAGTAGTCTTATCAGCCCTACCTGATTTTGACTTAAAATTGTTTGCATGTCTGTTAATGACCTCAGCCTCCCTCAATCTTGCCATCATTTTCAGCTTCAAGGCTTCCTCCTTTGCCAAGCCTTTTCCAGTATGGTGCACAATGCCAGCTCCTTTCCATGAACTTTTCCATCTGTGTCTTCACTGACAGTCCTTATGTCCTTATAACTCCATTCAGGGACGACTCCCTGGGCACCCTACCAAACACAGCCACTGTCCTAGGTGCTGAGTGCACCCTGGTTCCTGATCCTGCAGAGGCTGCTTACAGGGGTTGTTGGAGACAGACAATAAGAAAATGAATGAATAAGGTTTAAAAAGTCCTTTGTGGAAAATAAAGCATGGTTTATCAGAAGTGACAGGGATAAGCCAATTTGGATTAGGTGGCTGGAGTCAAGATGTTTGAGCTGAGCACAGACTGCTAAGTAGTGAACACTATGTTCAAATACCAAATGGCAAAAATTGCAGAGAATCTTAATTGTGTTCTCTAAATGAAAAACCCACTGTAAAAGAGTAGAAGACCAGGAAGGAGTTGAAGTGAGTGAGTTAGATACTAGTCTTCATGGAACAAGAGGTCACTGGGAGTTTTATGCCGCATGTGACCTTCTCTAACTCAGTCTGAAATGATGTGAGGGTGGCCCATGGAGATGCTTGGCAAGAAGTGGGGCAATGAGTCGTGAGGTTATTGGGGCAGTGGGGGTGAGCAATGGCCAGCCTCCCCTAGGGTGGCAGAAAGAATAAATCTGCAGGTTAGCCTTCATAGCAGAAATGACAAGATTGCTAAGAGGCCTGATGGGGGACTGGTGAGAGCCAGGAGGAATTCAGGCTACTCCAGGTTGCAGGCTCCCAGCACCACTGGGAGAAGGTACAGTCTAGTGGCTTAGAGCCTGGTTTCTACAGCCAGACTGCCCAACTTCTAATCCGAGCTTCTAATCACCCCCTTTCATGCCGAGTTATTTTACTTCTATGTGCCTTAGTTTCCCTCATGTGTTAAAAAACACAACCTATAAACCAGTGCCATGACATCTAACCCAACTCTTGAAACATCTGTGTCACACAGCACAACTGCTCTGCAGCGTTCTGACTGTGCTTTACAGAAGCTGTTGGATAGACCTTTCTCCTTTAGTTCAGTGATAGACTCAAACTTCCAGGCTTCTGGTTAGCAGCCAATTGCACGCTTTCAAGCTGCATGCATCACAGAGGAGCTTATCTATAAAGGGGGTAGCAAGAATAACCACTCTGAGAGCTATTGTGAGGATAAAATAAGTTGCTGTGTATTAAGGGCCTTTAAACCCTTGGCAGACTCACTCATGTTAACTATTATTATTATATGTGAGGAGCTCTGGTGTCTTAGTGTTAAGGAGTGGTAATGCCAACCCACAGGTACATGGTTCGAATGTCCCAGCTGTTCCATGGAGAAAGACAAGCAATCAACTCGAGTGGGATGCATTTCTTCTGAAAATCCACTGCAAGGTCAGCTATGAGTCCGTTCCAACTCAGTGGGACACAGCAACAATATTTTACCAAGTTTTCATGAATATTATTTTGTCTCATTAATGAGAAAAAAAATGACAAGTTCCTTGAGCACGCAGGCTCATTAGAAAGACAATGCATTATTCTGGCCTACTCTAAAACAAGCTCAAAGAGTCTGATCCCTGACCTCAATCCCTGGGAGTTGGTGATATTTCACTACAATTATAGAAAACCTAAACAAGGGTGGACGCAGGAGTGGCATCCACTTCCGAAATAGCTTGCCTCAGGAAATTCTATGAACCTAGAGAGAGGACGAAAGTTACACAAGTGTTCAGGTCTCTCGTTTATAAGGTAGCTATGAGTCGCCTATGACACTTAACGACAAGAACACCATAGAAAGAGATCAGTTGGCTTAATCGCCAGAAGTTGATGCTACCAAGCCAAAGACTTTAATCTGCAGCCCTCAGGCCTGTTTTTAATTGTTTTTGGTCAAACATTCTTCTAGGCCGTGTAACCCTGGTTTGTCCACTTGCTGTACAGAGGTAACTCATGCTTGCTATGAAACTAAACTCTGTGACACTGATGTGTCAAATGCGATAATGGTTACCCATGGTGGACAGTGTTTCATGGCGCTCCCTGATTAAAACAAGCTTGGAAGCAGGAGTGGCATCCACTTCCAAAATAGCTTGCCTCCGGAAACCCTATGAAACTGGAGAAAGGACAAAAGTTATACAGTTGTTCAGGTCTTTCTTTCATAGGGTTGCTATGAGTCATCTATGACTCGAAGGCACTTAATGACTTAACAATGATGACGAAACGAATTCCTTTCTAATCAACCTCATCTTAAAGCAACCTCAAGCATGTCAGCCAAGAGCTGTGCTCCCTTCAGTAGCTGCTTTTTCAAAAACAAATTGCTAGGCCTGTGTTATCTGAGAAGAAAGTAGATTCTGCCTAGTCACCTCTGGGTGGTAGCCTCAAACCTCCAACACTTTAATTAGCATTTTAATTAACAGCCAAGCTTGTTAACCATTAGCACCAGGGCATAGGAACTCCACACTTATAGAAGGGCTACATGAGCAGAACTCTCGAATGAAGCGTAGAGCTAGCATGAGCACCCTGAACAACAAGCCTTTTT
Source organism: Elephantulus edwardii (assembly GCF_000299155.1). Taxonomy (NCBI): domain Eukaryota; kingdom Metazoa; phylum Chordata; class Mammalia; order Macroscelidea; family Macroscelididae; genus Elephantulus; species Elephantulus edwardii. The sequence goes on along the minus strand of NW_006399758.1, from coordinate 14,726,719 downwards.
GAAGAACTGATATCAACGCTGAGACAAGAAGGTGGGACAGAGTTGCTCTGAGCAGTGCATAGAGAAGACTCTAGCAAGCTTGGGAAGCAGGACCTGGGACTGGAGCATGGAACACGGACGGAGGAATGTAAAGGAGCGGACCATGGGACTTAACAGAATTCAAGAGATCATTGGAGGCATTGGGGCTTTAACGGTCTTTCATCTCAAAGTAAATTAACCAGGCTTCATTCTTTTACAATGCATGAGCATGCTTGTTTTCCTAGCATTCAGAGACTAGGAATAGGAAGTTCCAGCATTAACACCCATGGCTTGCGAGCCTTCACTATGAACCATGCTTCTTCCCTAAAAATAGACATACAATATCAGCTCTCTCTGGTGGCTAGGTAACAAACCTCAAATGAAATGCTTTGCCCAAAAGGGTCAGCATCAAATAAGGAGAGTCATACTTGAATATACCTTCTTGGATGCAACATAAAATCATGAAAAGATTATTAGGGCAGTTGGTCTTGGTGTTCAGGCACTAGCAGAGTGAGTTGTGGTTTCTCCTAACAGGCTTCATGCTGTCTGCCCATTCTGTCCAGTTAGCACTATCTCCCAATGCAGTCTGAAACCCTGCTGTCATCCTTCCAGAGGCTGGTTAAAAATTTGCCTTCCAGTTCCCATTTACAAATGTCAAAGAAAATACACACACGTTTTATAATAACTTTGAAAATTTGCTTTTCAAAGTATTTGAGTATGATATGGATGTTTCCCAATTCAAATTACTATAAAGAAGGCCATTTGCTTAACAGAACTGTGGAGACAGTGTGGGGACATGTTGTGTTCATTTAGGGGCAGTGAGAAATTTCCTTCCAGACACTGAGGCTTGCCCATTCTACACGGCTACACACGTTTCCATTGTAATAGTCCTGTCCATCCAGCTCACAAGAGCTTTTTGACAATCCTTGAGGACAGAGTTAGTAAAAGCCTTTCTTTATTTCAGTGTCTTTCTGAACATTTCCGCTTCTCTCCATCGGTGCAATTATACAAACTGACAGGATAACTTGTGACAGAAGAAATGAAAGTGTTTGTAATTTAGGAAACCTTTGGCCCCCACTGACTGAAAGCAGGTTGTTTGTAAAAAGGAAATCCTGACCTCAGCTAACTGGCAAACTCTGTCAGAAGCAATACACAGAAGCAAAGGAGAAAGAACAGTGCTAGGGACTTTTATTGGCAACAGAAGAAAAACGGATGTTCCGCCAGAGGGAAGCCCTTTGAGGAGGCCTTCACTAGTGGGGAACGAGACAGGCAAGGTCACTGTGTGTGTGGACCACACGCTTGTTGGTGGTTCTATTTTTGTTTTGTGGCTACTTTGATAGGGCTGTTTGCTGCTTAGAACAATAACTAGATTAACAACCTTGAAAACTCATCTCCTCCTGTTAGCTCAAGTTGGAGGCTCTGTTCTCCATGGCCGGCTCCATCATCTACTTGTCTTGGGGTTGAAGTTCTAAAGCCCACAAAGGACAGGATATGAACAGAACATGAAAGTATATAAACCACTAAATATTTTCCTCCACCACCTGTATGTTGTATCGTGGTGGCTTGTGTGATGGCTGGAAGCTATGACACTGGTGTTTGAAACATGAGCAAAACCACCAGGTTTTACTAGAACAGAAGACCTAGTGATCTACTTTAAAAAAAATTACTCAATTGAAACTCTATGGATCACAATAGAGTATTGTTTGATGTAGTACTGGAACTGAGCCAGCCAACCAGGTTGGAAGACACTCAAACACACAACAATGGACTTGAACACACCAATGAACTTGAAGGTGGCACAGGACCAGTGAGTGCTTTGTTGTGTTGCACACATCATGAGTCACAGTCAGCTCAATAGCAACTGACAACAGTACCGTTTTCCAGGTTGGGCTCTGGTCTCTTATGTCAGTGGTTTTCAACTGGATCCCAATGAAATCACCAGGAGTGATTTTAAAAATAGTCAGGCTTGAGCCACACCCAGAAATACTAATGTAATTTATCTGGTATGGAGGCTGAGCAACAGCCAAGGCAAAAGAGCCTTGGGTGGTTTATGTCACCAGATACGTGAAAATACCACAACCACCAGCCACCTCCCAGCAATTAGCCCTTTGCATGTGTGCTTTCTAACTCTCGGTCTTTTCTTTCCGATCCATTCGGATTTCCCACTGGTCCAGCTCATGCTCCTGAAATGCCAAGAACCACACTCATTTCATTCACCAAGCGTTTAGAGAGTCCCTAGTGTGTGAGGAACTATCAAAATCAGCTTATCTTCAAGGGAAGATATAATAATATAAATAAATAGAAATAGAAATAATATATAATAATATAAATATACTATAATATAAATAGGGCATAATAAAGCCGACTGTGATGAGAGTCACTCAAATTTCCGTCTTCAATCTGGAGGTCATGGCTGTGGGGGGTGGGGGGAGGGGCGGCCTGGCATTTTAACTTAAAATAGAGGACCAGAAAGGACACTGAGGAATGTAGCTCAAGGATATTAGAAGAAGCCTCTGAGGACATAGCATTAGCCTAAGTAAACTAAACAAACAGAGGAGTTAAATGTCAATGGCTCCTTCATTTTTGCCTCCAAGGCCACTAAATCAATGACCTACCTTTTAAAGACATAAGCACCAGATTTGTAACTCGTCTTAATTTTTCCAAAGCCTCATTTCTACCCGTCACATTTCCAGTGAGTCTAACGCTCTCCTCTGCTCCTGCTGTCATCTCTTTACCATGACCATTTCTAGTCACCATTACCTTTCACGGGGCTCCTAGTAATGTTCCTAGATGGTTTAGTTTCCCTTCTCTACCTTATTCTACATAGAGTAGCTCCAGGAATCCCTGGATAATACAAATGATAATGTGCTTGGCTGCAGAACAAAAGGTGAGAGGTTCAAGTCCACCAGAAGTGTCTCAGACTTGAAAGGCCTAAGAACCTTCTAAAAACCATCCACTGAAAACTCCAAGGAGCACACTTTTAGTCACACACATGGGTCATGATGAGTCAGAATCAATTTGATAGCAAATGGTCATTCCTTTTAAAATAAAACTCACATTCCCTCCAGTATCCTACCTGACTTGACTGTCTCTCTGCTTTAACCTTATTGCCACCCCTCTGAACCTCACTCATTCAGCTTTTGCCACTTACTTGTCTTTGCCAATCCTCGACTGTCCTAAATTTGGCCAATCCTTGTTATTTGTGATAGTTTATGGTCTGTAAGGTTCCTGCAAATGCTGAACTAGCCACTTGTTCAATCTCAGCTGAGGACACGCATGTGGGACAACTCAGTTTTGGGGTGTTTTTTTAGTTCTGCACATGTGCTTGTCCACAAATAACCATGAAACTATGCTGGGCATTAATTTGAGGCTTACATATAAATTTAGCAAGTAGGTAAATTGGGAAATATGAAATATGTGAATAATGAGACTTGAATGAAATCTGTGAATAATAAGATTCAAATGCATGGCTCCAATGTAAGATGCTTGCATGTGCTGTCCTTTCAGGGCATTTACATAACTTTACAAGCTTCTGTGACCAGTTGCTCTAAAACATATGAGACAGTTTTCTTTATTTACAGAGTCTTTACTTCCTTCATTACACATTCCACAATTTATTATTCCTAATCTCTTTGAATACTCTTCTTCCATCGGTTAGAAATGCTAATGGAACAGGTAGAATCATTGTTTCTATGTATCCTCCATCAAATATTCCAAACAATACTCAACACTTTAATAATGTCTCCATTTTTACATGCATGTTTATAATAATAAAATGAAAACATCTGTTGACAGGATGGATGAATGAATAGTGGATGGGTGAGCATAGGTTCTGGGGCTTAAGTTGCAGTGCCCTTTGGAGAAATTTCCAGTAGTTCAGTGAAACAAAGCATGCATGCATGGAGGGTAATGGAAGAAAAGTGAGACAAAGAACCTGAAATTTAGGGTGAATATAAATTCCCAAAGACTTTGGAGCTTTATCTTTGGATTTAATCTGTCATAATGAAGAAGCTACCAAAGTTTATTCATCTAAGAGGCAATAAGTTAGATATACTTAGATGATTAATGAATATTTTGCTAATTTTATGTGTCATCTTGGCTAGGCTATTAATGTTTAATGGTTTGGCAAAATGCTAGAAGAGTTGCTGGTCCACAATGTAAGCTAACATAATATAATCATCTTCCATAATATAGCTTTATATAATCAATAAATTAGTTCAAAGCGGCATTGCCTTATGGTATTTTCAGCCTTTAGACTATAAATAGATACTTTGCTAGCACTTGCTCATCATCTCCACTTTGTATTCTTCCCATGATCTGACCTGTAGAAACTATGTAGATCAGAAAACTTCAGTTTGCCATGTGACTTAAGATTTCCTTCTAATCCCCTTCTCTCTATAGGCACAGTCTCTCTCTCTCTCTCTCTCTCTCTCTCTCTGTGTGTGTGTGTGTGTGTGTGAGAGAGAGAGAGAGAGAGAGTGTTTGTGTGCCTGTTTCTTTCAGTGTGCGTCTGACTACATAAACATCCATGGACCATAAGGAATAGGTGCTACATTGTGATTATAAAGTCATTACTATTACTTTGGGATTACAAATGTTATTGAAAAGAAAGAAAAGACCTAAATGATGAAAGAAGAGACTCTGAAACTTGTACTATAACATAGAGAGGCCAAAATGAAAGAAATAAATGCTGAATTAAGGGAATTGTACAGAAGATTTCAAATGGTACCTCAAGAGGACAAAGCATTATAATGAAAAAAAGTGCAGAGTTGGAACTAAAAGAAAAAAATACAGTCCTTTTTAAATGGAAAGAACTGAAGAACAAATTCAAGCCTCAAGTTGCAATATTGAAGGATTCTATGGACAAAATATTGAATGATGCAGGAAGCATCAGAAGGAAATGAAGGGACACAAAGAATCATGACACAAAAAAAATTGGCTTTCACTGAACCATTTCAGGAAGTAATACAAGATCAGGATCCAATGGTAATGAAGAAATTCAAGCTGTGCTAAAGACATTGGCAAAACATAAGACACCAGGAACTGAGGCATTAAAACAAATAGACGCAACCCCGAATATGCTCATTAGCCTATGCCAAGAAATTTAAAAGTTGTCTACCTGGTCAACTGTCTGAAAGAGATGCATATTTATTCCTACTTTTCTGAAAAAAAA
>NW_006399758.1:14714189-14720573 GCF_000299155.1 Elephantulus edwardii | reverse complement strand
TACGCCCTTCCCAATTTTGAACCATGCAGTGTTCCCTTGCTCTGTTCTGACGACTGTCTCCAGCAGGCCACTCAGAGAAGGGGTTAAGGCGACCGGCTAGCTGAAAGCTGGGCAGCTTAGAGGCCAGTATCAGACCCTCCCACCTTCCCAGGTAATCGAAGACGCAAAAATAGCGCAACATTCGTTCTGGCCCAAGGGCCTGTGGCCCGAGGGCCAAGAAAAGCCTATCTATACACCAGTTCTACAGGATGTATCACCTTTGCTCAGGAAACATTACTACTAAACTTCAGAGACATTAATCCCAACATAAGGAACTACCATCAGCTGATGTGTTTGGAATCACAGAAGCCATGGAAGCTTCATATATAAATTATTAGATGGAGGGCTGGTCAAAGGGAGATAGATGTGAAGGGAGGGGGTAGAAGTGGATGGGTATCGTGATGGATGGTGGAGCAGGGAAATAAGTGGGTAAAGATGCATGTGAGAAAGGCAGGGACAACACTGACACTAAAGTAAAATCTTACAGATGATTATTCAAAAACCACTGCAACCGTACATCAGTAAAGAACTGCCAGAAATATAAATTGCATTCAGAAGAGACCATGGCATGAGGGATATCATTGCCAGATGGATCTTAAGAATACAAAAAAGATGGTTATTTTTGTTTTCTTGACAATACATAAAGACATTTGACTATGTAGACCAAAACAAATTATGGATAACATTAACAAGAGTGGAAGTCCCGGAACACCTAACTGTCCTAATGCAAGGCATAGACCAAGAAGCCGTTGTCCAAACAGAACAAGGAGCGTTGCATGGTTTAAAAGTGAGAAAAGGTATGATTCAAGAATTGTATCTCTTCTCCATACTTATTCAATATTTATGCTGATCTAATAATTCAAGAAGCAGGATTATATCAAGAATGTAGCATTTGGATTAAAGGAAGAGTCATTAACAACATGTGTGATACAGATGACACAACACACAACTTTGCTTGCAGAAAGTGGGGAAAAAAGAGCATTTAATAAAGAAGATAAAAGACTACAGTTTCCAACATGATTATATCTCAAAATCAAGAAAGCAAGAATCTCAAACACTGGACCAGTAGGCATTATCAAGAAGGATGGATAAAAGTGATCAACTTCTTTTTATGTAAAAACAAACAACCCCATGGTAACAGCAGTCAAGAAAGCAAGCAAAAGATGTCTTTACATTAAGAAAATCTGTTGTCAAGGACCTCTTCAAAGTGCTAAAGATGAAGGATGCCAGTTTAAAGACTCTAGATCTGAAAGTTGGACTTTGAATTAAAATGACTGAATAGTCAATACCTTTGAGTTGTGGTATTGGCCAAGAGCACTACTGCCTATTCATTCTATGGACTGTCAAAAGAACAAACAAGTTTGTCTTGGAGAGAGTGCAAGTAGGGTGCTCTTTAGAGACAAGCAAGGATGGTGAAACTTTATCTGAAATACTTAGGCATGTTTCCAGGAGTGGCTACTTGGAAAAAGACATGCAGCGAAAGGATAGGGTCAAGGAAACAAGGGAAGAGTCTCAACAAAATGTACTGATAGAATAGATATAATAGGTCTGAGCATGTTGGGTATCATGTTGGATAGCATGGGCTGGCACAAGGTCCTGATCTGCTGTTCATAGAACTGCTAAGAGCCATTATTGACTCAAGGGCACACGGCAATAACAACTTTGTACTGTACATCAAACCATTATCAGCATTATATGTTCTATTAAAGATGCACCTAAAAGATTTTCTGTAGTGTTTTTATGCATAGGAAGATATTCCATATACTAAGACAAACATTATGTTCATTGTTGCTAGGAAAATACTATACCTAAGTGTTCTGACTTACATATAAATACAGATGTGTGTATATGCACGTGTATGCACACACAAGCACATCCTACCCATACCCTTACATGCCTGTGTCTCTAGAGAACTCTGTCTAGAACGATGAAGGAGAAATAGGAAGAACCTGGAGCCTGGGAAGCACATGGGAAGCTGTTTCAATCTTCCAGGCGAGGGATAATAAGACTTTGTCCAAGGGTGGCACAGTGGATGCCAACATGGAACTGGCATGACAAGCAGTCTACAGGGGGAATTCGTCATGAGTGGGTCATGGATAATGAACAAACAAACCAAAGACTTCATGCTAAACTGTGGTGTTGCTGAAGTATACTGAATATATGACAGACTTTAAGAAGAATGAACAATATAGTCTTGGAACAAAATACACAATATGCCTTAGACATGAGAATGGAGAGGTGTCAGCTTGCTTACTTTGCATATGTCATCAGGAAAGACTAATCACTAGAAAAACACATCATGTTAGGTTAAATAAAGTGTTAGGGAAAATGAGAAGCATCCTCCATTGGGATGGTCGGACACGACAGCAGCCACAAGGGACTCAGATTCTCAATGATTGTGGAGACAGCACGGACTCAGGCACCAAGAGTTGGAGCTGGCTTGGTGGCAACTAATAACAACTTTTTTTTCCTGTTTACAAGCTCAGAGACCACTCTAAACAAAGAACAATGTGTTAAAGAGAAGGAAAAGAAATGGGATATGGAAGGGAGTGTAGACAAAGAATGTGGGAGAGGGGAAATGAAAGGAGAAAAGTCTTTTGTCAACTTGGACATTTAAGTGGACTGAGCCAATTACCAGGGTCTCCCTGAAGCTGCTTTAATCTTGATGAGTGAGGCTGGACAGTCCCCACCCCCATCCCTGCCTCCCAGGCCCAGACACTGTGATCAAAGTCTGTGAGCGTGCAAGTCCAGTCAGCCATCAGAGGAAGAGAAGGAAGGGCTGAGGGAAGGCTGAGCAGGAGGAGGCCTGCCACCTCTATGGGCTCTTCAGAAGAGCTGCTTTCCCTGCCTCACCACATTCCTGTCTAGATGTACCTCTTACTGAGAACTCGCCACAGGCTCCATCACCTAGCAAACCGGGTGGTTTAAAACTACCAGAGGTTTTGCAGAATTTCCATTCTTCCCCAAGTAGTTAAAATGCAAGAGGGAGCAGGGGAAAGAGTTGATAGAGGAAACACACGCCCTTGTTGGAACAGTCTTGTTTTGAAAAACTTCTGCCCTCTGGGGTTGAAAGCATTTCTTGGCTCAGTGGAATCAAGAGGTGCCACAATAGCTCCAGAAATTCTTCCAGCCCCTGACCTTGATATTTATTTGCATAGCCTTACAGGAAATCAGTGCTATGTGTTCCATGAAAAACAAAGGAAAATGCAGGAATCAGGAAAAACAACAGACTTCTCCAAGCAGCCTTACATCAACAGACTTGAAAGAAAATTAGATGCTGAAAAAACAATCTCCATTGGATGTGCAATCTTTCAACAAGACTTATTGAAGACCCACTATGTGTCTAGCCCTGTCGGGTTCTGGTAGAGGGTTGCACCCCAGAAAACTCATGTTTCTGGAGTGGGATGAAAGGGGCAGTGTAAAGATGAAGGCAAATATGTCAGTGACTTGAACGGACGGCACCAGTAAGAAGGAGGAAGGATAAGTGGAGACCACTTCAGGTACACAGAGGTGGGAGAGATTATTTCCACATGGGAAGGTACCAAGAAGGCTGCAGCACTGAACTTGTGGTGATAAGTTCATCAAGGAAAGAAGAATCCTGCTGGAAACCAGTATGGAAAGTGTCTAAAACAGTGTCTGCAACACTGTGTAGAGCAAGAGAGATGTGCCATGTATATAACTGCAAAAGATTAACTCATCTCACAAACTGGTCTCATAAACTCAAATGCCAGTAGGTGTCAGGTAGGTAATAGAAATGACTAAATTTCACAAGCCCACTCTTCTCACTTGGATTCACAGTCAAAACCTTTGGTACCAGCAACCAGGAAATCAAAAGACACATTGCATTGGGAAAGTCTGCTGTCAGGTATAGTGCTGGAGAGTAAAGATGTCAGTTTGAAGACTAATTCAAAGCCTGATTCAAGCCATGGTCTTTTCAATCACCTGCTGTGCATCTGAAATCTGGACAATAAGGATGGCAGAAGAAGAAATCGATGTCTTTGAGTGTGGCGCTGGAGAAGAATGCTGATCATCCCATGGCCTATCAAAAGGACAGACAAGTATGTCCTGGAAAAGGTGCAGCCAGGGTGCTCCTTGAAGGCAAGGATAGTGAAACTACCTCTGACACATTTTGGGCATGTTGATAGGAAGGTGAATTAAGGAGGAGTAGATCCTCAGCAAGATATATTGACGTGGTGATTATAACAGTGGACTGTAGAGTGTCAGAGATGATGAGGATGGCACAAGATAGAATAGGGTTCAGACCCAACGTTCATAGGGTCACTATGACTTATGGTCAACTTAAGAGCACTTTACAATACCAACAACATTCTAGAAATCAAAAGGACTTCTACTGGCATGGTGATTAAGTATTCAGCTGCGAACTGAAATGCTGGTAGTTCAATCCAATGAGGCATTCTGCTTCTATAAAAATGACAGCCTTGACAACGCTCCACCGCCACCGCTGCTGCCGCGACACGGTCCGCGCTCCAGCACCACCCTCCTGACAGTTCCGCCACAATGGAGGACATGAACGAGTACAGCAACATAGAAGAGTTCGCAGAGGGATCCAAGATCAACGCGAGCAAGAATCAGCAGGATGACGGTAAAATGTTTATTGGAGGCTTGAGCTGGGATACAAGCAAGAAAGATCTGACTGAGTATTTGTCTCGGTTTGTAGAGGTGGTAGACTGCACGGTTAAAACAGATCCAGTCACTGGATGGTCAAGAGGGTTTGGATTTGTACTTTTCAAAGATGCTGCTAGTGTTGATGAGGTTTTGGAACTGAAAGAACACAAACTGGATGGCGAGTTGATAGACCCCAAAAGAGCTAAAGCTTTAAAAGGGAAGGAACCCCCCAAAAAGGTTTTTGTAGGTGGATTGAGCCCAGATACTTCTGAAGAGCAAATTAAAGAATATTTTGGCGCTTTTGGAGAGATTGAAAATATTGAACTTCCCATGGATACAAAAACCAATGAAAGAAGAGGATTTTGTTTTATCACATATACAGATGAAGAGCCAGTAAAGAAATTGTTAGAAAGTAGATATCATCAAATTGGTTCTGGGAAGTGTGAAATCAAAGTTGCACAACCCAAAGAGGTATATAGGCAGCAGCAACAACAACAGAAAGGAGGAAGAGGTGCTGCAGCTGGTGGGCGAGGTGGTAGTAGGGGTCGTGGACGAGGTCAGGGCCAAAACTGGAACCGAGGATTTAATAACTGTTATGATCAAGGATATGGAAATTACAATAGTGCCTATGGTGGTGATAAAAACTATAGTGGCTATGGCGGATATGATTATACTGGGTATAACTATGGGAACTATGGATATGGACAGGGATATGCAGACTACAGTGGTCAACAGAGCACCTATGGCAAGGAATCTCGAGGAGGTGGCAATCCAAAACAATTACCAGCCATACTAAAGAAGGTTACTGACAAAAAACAGGAGGAGATGCTAAAGTAACCCATCATGCAGGACAACGTTGAAGACTGATCTTCTGTTGATCTCAGATGATTATTTTGTAAAAGACTTTCTAGTGAACAAGACACAATTGTGTCCAACTATACATAGCTGCCAATTAGTTTTCTTTGTTTTTACTTTGTCCTTTGCTATCTGTGTTTTGACTAGATGTGGATTTGTGTTTATACAAATTTTATTTGTATCATTTCATGTTAAACCTCCAATAAATGCTTCCTTATGTGATTGTTAAAAAAAAAATTACAGCCTTGGGAACCCTCCAGGCTGTCCTATAAGAGTGATATGCAGTGGAATTGGCTTAACAGCAATGAGGGGTTTAAAAAAAAATTTTGTCTTTTCCCTCTTTCTCTTCTTAATTCTTCACTTTTGATGGTGGCAGGAGTTCAGAAAATTGTTTCTATGCTAGAAGAAAAGGGTCAGTGTAAGTATGATGTCATCAGTGACGGGCTTTTGTCTTCAGAGTTGTTATGTGCCATAGAGTCAGCTATGACTCATTGTGACCCTATGAACAAAAAATTTGAGCCCTGTTCTATCCTGTGTCATCCTCATACTTCCTGACACACGAGAGCCCAATGCAGTAGTTATCGTGGCAATCTACCTGGTTGAGGGTCTTCCTCTCCTTTGCCAACTCTCCACCTTTCTTAGCATTATGTCCTTCTCCAAGGAAGAGACCCTCCATGTCCTTCTCCAAGGAATAAGCCATCCTTGTTACATGTCCAAAGTATGTGAGGTGAAATCTCAACATTCTTGCCTCCAAAGAGCACTCTGGATGTACCCTCTTGAAGACATAGCTGTCTGTTCTCTTTGCTGTCTATTAGATGTGCTGTGCTCTTCTCCAACACCAAAGCTCAAAGTCATCAATTTTTT
>NW_006399758.1:14674740-14711384 GCF_000299155.1 Elephantulus edwardii | reverse complement strand
AAGACTGAGAAAAACTGGATGAAATATGTTTACGGCATTGAAGTCTTTGGGGGAGAGAATATTTTATATATTAGGGCATTATGTTTACCGTAAGAGTACGGAATGAGGGTTGCAGAGTGGATTATATTTGGGGGTTGGGGGATGTGTATAGGGGATTGCGTACCAATGAGGGAGTTTTTCTTTTGCGTTTGAAGGAGAGGAGCAAACGGGGGTTGGGGGGTGGGGGGCAGAGAGAGGTGTGCAACAATGAATGAATGGAATTCCAAAATCTCTGTAGATGTTCATTGAAATGAAAAAATAAAGACATTTTTAAAAATTTTAAAAAAAGAAAGATTATGGCCTGAATCAGACACAACTTATTACTCAAATTGACATCATTACTCTTCACTGATTTGAACAAGTCCCTTAACTACAGATTTTCCCAGTGCAATTTGTCTCCTTATTTCCTTACTGCTGGTACCAAAGGTGTTAATTGTGTGGATCATAGCAAGTTGTGGCTAGCACTAAGAAGAATGAGAGTCCCAGAGCACTTAATTATGGACATGCAAAACCTATACTTGAAACAGGAGACTGTTGTGTGAGCAGAGCAGGGGAGCACTGCATGGTTTAAAATTGAGAAGGGAATGGGTCAGGGTTGTGTTCTACCTCCATATCTACTCAGTTTGTATGCTGAGCAAATTATCCATGAAGCTGGACTCTATGAAGAGAAGTGTGGCATCAAGATGGAGGGAGATTAATCAATAACCTGCATTATGAAGATGACACAACTTTATGGGGAAGAACCATGCAAACAGAATGGAATATTAGCATGGGTGTTGGTCAGTGTTGTCATTCCATAAGGCTTTAAATTAGCCATCTCAAAGGCTAGAAATTGACATCCTCCTTCTATCATGAAAGAAGTGCTAGGAGTGTGATGTGAGCACATCATTTGGAATAGAGATCTGTGCACTGAAACCTCCCTGTCTGTCACACAGGAATAATAGTGAATGCCATGTCCTTGAGAATCTACAAAGTCTTTCTAGATCAGACAAATATTACTAATTTTCTACTTAACTGTGAAATATTTTTGCCCACCAACATGTCTTAATTGGACTATAGACTCTTTTTTTTTTTTTTTTGGAGTCATAGTTTGTAAAGTTTGAGATACCTGCTGTCAATTTGCACCATAATCATATTAACCTGAAAATTGAGAAACATACACTGAACCGTCAATCCTACATGGTAACAATTGTTTAGAGATGAGATTGTCTTTACATGGGCTATGTCTTTTGCTATTGACACAATCATCAACACTCTTTAACGTCTCCCTAACTCTGAAGATGAAACTGTTGACAGTTTCAATCTCCTCTCCTCCCAACATGATGTTGCCTATTGGTCCAGTGGTAAGAATCTTTGTTTTCTCAATATTGAGATGCAATTCATACTGAAGGTTGAATTCCTTGATCTTCTGCAACAAGTGCTTCAAGATTCTACCATAAGTCAAGTGCCATCTTTGACTTATTAGTGCAACTCCCTATGGACTACATTACCAGAAATTCCATAGCAAAACTGTCCTTGTGGTGTAGTTGAGTCAGAACCAACCCATAGCTGATTCTCCAGAAGCTTTTCAGAGAGAATAAATCATATAGAAGGAGATTGTCCATCTTTCTCCCATAGAGCAGCTGTTTGATTTGAACAGTACAGTGTGTGGCATTTAAGGGAGTCTTTAAACACTTAGGCGCCACAAAAAGTCTACAGTTCAAACCTTCAGTCATTATGAGTGAGAAAGATATGCTGGCTTCTATTGAAGATTTACAACTTTGGAAATCTGCAGGGGCAATTCTGTCTTGTGTTACAGAGTTGCTAGGTAACAAAGTCAACTTCTCAGAAACTTCCCTGTTGAAAATATTGTTTAGTTTTTCACATATATATTCTGTAGCCTCTTCCGAAAAGTCTAAACTTCTTTCGGCAAGAATTGTATTTCATTTCTAGAGTATCTCACCTAGCACATGTTACAATTGTTACTAGGTGCCTTCAAGTCAAGTAAGACCCATAAAGACCCCATGAACAACAGTTCTGAACCCTGTCCTATCCTGTGCCATCTTCATACTTTCTGACACACTAGAAAGCCCATTGCAGCAGTAGTCACTGTGTCAATCCACCTGGTGGAACATTCTGTCCTTCTCCGTGGAATAGCTCTTCCTAGCAATGTGCCCAAAGCACGTGAGGTGAAGCCTCAAAAAAGCACTCTGGCTGTAGCCACTCCAAGACATTCTGTTTATTCTTTTGGCAGTCCAATGGATGTTCAGCACTGTTCTCCCATACCACATCTCAACAGCATCAAATCTTCTAATGTCATCCTTATTCATTGTCCAGACCTCAGATGCACAGCAAGTGATCGGAAAGACTATGGCCTGAATCAGATGCATCTTAGTCCTCAAACTGACCACATTACTCCTCAATAATTTGGAGAATTCCTTAAATGCAGATTTTCCCAGTGCAATACATTCCCTTGTTTCCTGACTGCTGGTATCAAGGGTGTTGATTGTGGATACAAGTAAGATGAAGTTGTCGACAGTTTCAATCTTTTCTCCATCTCTCATAATGTTGCTTATTGGTCCACTGGTAAGAAGTTTTGTTTTCTTGACATTGAGATGCAATCCATATTGAAGGCTGTAGTCTTTGATCTTCCGTAACAAGTGCTTCAAGTCCTCTTCGCTTTCAGCAAGCAAGGTTCTGTCATCTGCATAATGCAGGTTATTGATGACTCTCCCTCCAATTCTGATGCAACATACATATTGATAAAGTCCAGCTTTTCAAATACTTTGTTCAGCATACAGATTGAATAGGTACAGAGGAAAAATACAACCCGGACACACTTCCTTTCTAAGCTTAAACTGTGTAATATTCACAACAACCTTCTGGTCTATGTATAGGTTTCAAATGAGCACAATTAAGTGCTCTGGAATTTCATTCTTCTCAACGTTATCTTTAACTTGTTATGATACACACAGTCAAATGCCTTTCTATTTTCAATAAAGCATAAATAGATATTCTTCTGGTACTCTACTTTCAGCCAGGATCCATCAGGATCCAATCTCATGTTAGATATACAGAGAATACATGTTGAAGATGCTGCTTACTTTAGTTATAGAATAGTCAGTTTATTTTTATCTTATAAAATAAATAAAAACCAATCCAATTCTCTCTAATTCATCATTCCATTTTTGTAATGTCTTCAACAATCTTATATTTTAGATTTCAGCTAAATAATCTATTACTATAATTTCATTCTAAATACTTAAAATTAACCTGTTTATGGGGTTGCTTTCATAATTAAAAATTCCATTTCTAGATCCATCATGAAATATAATGTCGTGAGTGACAGGATAATATCCATATACGCATAAAAGAAAGTCTAGTGAATACCACTATCATTCAAATATATGCACTGACAGCTAGAGCCAAAGAGGAGGAAATAGATTTCTATCAAATTTTGCAGTCAGAAACCAATCCAACATGCAATCAAGATGTATTGATAATAATGAGTGACTGGAAAGCAAAAGTTGGGAACAGGGAAGAAGGATCAATAGCAGGAAAACATGGACTTGGTGACAGAAATGAGACTGGAGATAGAATGATAGAATTCTGCACATTCAGTGATGTATTCATTGTAAATACCTTTTATAAGAAACACAAATGCAGGCTATACACATGGATTTCACATGATGGTATGCATTGCAATAAAATCAATTACATCTATGGAAAGAATCACTAGGGAAGCTCAATATCAGCTGTGAAAAAGCAGGCCAGGTGCTGATTGTGGAATAGACCACCAACTAACTACTCATATGCAATTTCAATTTGAAGTAGAAGAAAATGAAATCAAATCCACAGGAACCAAAATTTGACCTTAAGTCTATGCCACTAGAATTTCAATACCATCTCAGGAACAGGTTTGAGGCCTTGAACACCAATGAGCGAAGACCAAATGAGCTGTGGGAGGATATCAAGAATATTATCCATAAAGAATGCAAAAGATCATGACAAAGACAGAAGAGGAAGAAAAGACCAAGATGGATGTTGGATGAGACTCTGAATATTGCATCAGAGTGTCAAGAAGCGAAAGCTAAAGGAAGAAGTCAAGAAATTAAGGAGCTGATCAAAGAGCAGCGCAGGATGGCAAAGCAAGGTATTATAATGAAATATACAAAGACTTGGAGTCAGGAAATCAAGAGGGCCGAATTCACTCAGCGTTTCTTAAGCTGAAGGAATTGAAAAACAAATTCAAGCCAAGAGTGGCAATACTTAAGGATACTTTGGCAGAATGTTAAATGATCCAAGAAACATTAAAAGAAGATGGAAGGAGTATACAGAGTCACTGTACCAGAAAAAAATTGGCTGACACAGAAGAATTGCATGAAACAACATATGAGCAAGAGCCTGTGATGATGAAGGGAAAAGTTCAAGTTGCCTTGAAAGAATTGGCAAAAAACAAGGCTCTAGGAGTTGATGGCATACCAATTGACATATTTCAACAAACAGATGCTGGCCTGAATGTGCTCATTAAGTTGTGCCAAAAAATCCGGAGAACAGCCACCTGGCCAATTGACTCAAAGAGATAAATATTTGTTCCCATTCCAAAGAAAGGTGACCCGGTAGAGTGTGGAACTTATCGAATAATATCATTAATATCACATGCAAGTAAGATTCTGCTGAAAATAATCCAAAAATGACTGTAACAACATGTCAACAGAGAACTGCCAGGCTGGGTTTACAAAAGGCCATGGTACTAGGATGTTAGATAGATCTTGTCAGAAAGCAGAAAGTACCAGAGGAATGTCTGTGTTTCATTGACTCTGTGGATCACAGCAAGCTGTGGCTGATTCTGAGAAGAATGGGAATCCCAGAACATTTGATTGTGCTTATGTAAAATCTATATTTGAACCAAGAGGCAGTCACCAGAACAGAGGAAGGAGACACTGCATGGTTCAAAATTTGGAAGGGTGTCTGTCAGGGAAGTATTCTGTCTCCCTACCATTTCAATCTGTATGCAGAACAGATCATCCGGGATGCTGGGCTTCACGAGGAAGAATGTGGCATCAGGATTGAAGGACGATTCATCAACAAACTGTGTTATGCAGATGGCACACCTTACTTGTTAAAACTGAGGAGGACCTGAAGTACTTGCTGCAGAAGGTCATGTATTGCAGCCTTCAATATGGATTGAAGCTCAACATCAAGAAAAGAGATTCTCACCTCTGGACCAATTGGCAGCGTCAGTATGGATGGTGAAGAGATTGAGATTGTTAACAGTTTCAGTTTGCTTGGCTCCACAATCAATACTCTTGGTACCAGCAGCTAGGAAATCAAGAGATGAATTGCATTGGGAAAGTTGACTGTCAGGGACCTCTCCAGAGTACTGAAGAGCAATGACGTCGGGCTGGCGACTAAGGTGTACCTGATCCAGGCCATGATCTTTGCAATTGTGTGCTATGTGTCAGAGAGCTGGAGGAATGACTAGGCATGATAGAAGGAAAATTGATGCCTTTGAGCTGTGGTGCTGGAGAAGAGTGTTGAATATACCATGGATTGCTAGGAGAATGAAGAGGTTCATCTGAAAGAGGCTGAAACCGGCTGCTCCTTGGAGGCAAGGATTCTGAAGCTTCATCTGACATACTCTGGGCATGTTGCAAGGAGGGACAGTACAAGAGAGGAAGACCCTCGATGAGATGGATCAGTTCAGTGACTGGGGTAATAGGAGTAGCTGTGTCAGAGACAGTGAGATTGGCATAGGATAGAGCAGAGTTTAGAGCTCTTATATAGAGTCATTATTAGTCGCAAGTGACTCGACAGCACATAACAACAATACAAAAGAAAATATAATAGACACTAAGGAGAAAACTAGGTGTAAAATGACTAGCATGTAGAACTGGTTAGGATAAATGCAACAAGGATGTAAAAACATTTGAAACAATAGCTAAATGGGCCTATACACTATGAACTTCTCCTCTGTGGTTCAAGTGGACCTTCCACCTCCCCTTATAAATAATTTTTATATTTTGTACTTGCTTAGTCACCTATATTCTCTTCTAGCCCTAAGCACATGTCTGTTTTATTCATTATATTTCTAACATGTAGTACAATAATTGTAATGCATTATAGCTAATTTAAAATTCCTAACAACATATACAGCTAAGCAATGAAATATTGTGCAAATAGTGATCAGTCATGGGGAAAATTTCCATAATATATTAGTATTTTTTTATTGATTTTAATGGACATTTACAGAGATTTTGGATTTCCATTCATTCATTGTTGCCAAAATATATTATTTAGTGAAAGAGAAAAGTTACAAAGCGGTATGTATATGCATGAAAAATGATTCAAAAAATAGATACTACTTGTCACTTTGCTGTGCTGAGATGACTTGCATGTTCCTGGAATCCTGGAAGTTATGCAATGACTATTTATAATATCAGCAGGATCAACCATGGAGGAGAAGTTTCAGAAGACAGATTAAGAAGCATTCTAGACTGTCCACTTCTAAAATAAGTGGCCAGTGAAAATCGTATCAATTGCAGTGGAATGGCATCTGATATAGTAGTGGAGGATGAGTTCCTCAGGTTAGAAGGCACTCTAGAGACGTGTTCTCTACTCAGAGTAGTTGTTATTGTTAAGTGTACTTGAGTTGACTATGACTTGAAGCAATCCTCTAAAGAACAGACCAAAACCTAGCCCTGTCTTACACCTTCCTCGAGATCTCTGACATGCCCACTATTACAGCCACTGGGTCAATCTATCCTGTTGAGGGTCATTCTTTCTTTGACCTCCACCTTTCTCGGCATAATGTCCTTTCCAACTACAAGACATCCTCACCTCCTCTGGACAAAATGCCACAGATTCTACTGGAAGAAGTACAGGTAGAACATTTCTTAAAAGCAAGGAAGCTCTAGACTAAGCTTTCTAACCTTTCACCATACATACTTCAGATATGCTATCAAAAGGGGGCAATCCTAGCAAAGGGCATTATGCTGGGCACAGGGTTAATGCTTTTCCATGCATTAGTTTACTCACTTCTCACCATGATTCTATTACTGTAATTCCCCATCCCCCACTCCCACGTATAAGAAAACTGAGACTTGTAGAAGACATATCACATGCTTAAGAAGAAATATCACATGTTAAAATCACTAATAGCTAGTCCTTTTAAGGTTCAAGTCAAGCCTCTGTGATCCCAATTCTCATTTTGAGTGCTCCCATTTATTGGAAGATAAAATACAGACCCAACCCTGATGGAGTCTTCAATAACAGACGTGACAACTGATGGTTAGAACAAAATATCGTGAGGCTTGAGAACCACCCATCCTTCCTACTAAACTCTAAATATTTCAAGGATAACTTTCAGATTTTTATCGTGGGAGAATCTAGAATTGGCTTATATATCTATGGCTGTTGTTACTTCTAGATGTCATCAAGTAAATCTCGGACCCATGGCAACCCATGCACAATGGACAGAAATGATGATCTATACCATTCTGATGAACAGCTGTGAATTGGGCTGTTTTCAAAAGTAGTTTGCCATGCCTTTCCTCCTGCTCCATCTCCATCTGAAAGTCCCATTGAAAACAATCTAGCATTATTGCAGCACATAGTCTTCACTGGAAGATGGTAGTAGGTGGCTATACAGGAGGTGCACTGGCCACAAATTGAACCTGTACTTCCCAATCGAAAGTGGTAAGGCTTCCACCACTGAACCAAGTATAGAGTAAAGCTCAATTAATGCTTCTGAATGAATCAGGAATCAAAACCAAACAAATCTGTTGCAGTCAATTTGATTCTGGCTCATACCCACCCTATGTTGTTGTCATCAGTGTGTGCTCTCAAGTTGGAACTGACTCATAGCTGACCTTCTAGTGGGTTTTTAGAGGCGGTAAATCACATGGGAAGAGATTGCCCGTCATTCTCCCTTGGAGCAGAAGATGGATTTGAATTGCATGTCTTTGAGTTAGTAGCGCAACTCTTTATTACTAAGTCCAGCTGAGCGTCCCTTTCTACCCTTTGTTGTTGCTTGCCATCAAATCAGAACTGGCCCATAGCTGAACCCTCCAGTGGGTCAGAATAAAATCCCAGAGTGTTTCCACAGTGATAATCTTTTCAAAAGCAGATTGCTACATCTCCCTCCTATGAATCAGGGTTATAGAGCATCAAATATTTACTTCCTTGTCTGCTAAGAGCCAAGGTGTTTTAAGAACCAAACACAAGGAACTGAAAATAAACGGATTTCTCCTTTTATGAACAGAGTTCAAACTTCTCAGCAAAGTAAAACAAAGTTGAATTTGGCAGGTCCAAACATCACAATTTCCATGATTATATAAAAAAGCTAAAATGGATGCAAAATAAAGTATGGATTTTCCCCTCCTATGGTTTAAAACAAGAAGAACCCCTTCCCTACCAGCCAGCTGTAACTTAATAAAATATAAAGGTGATATATACAAAACCTGAACATTAGGGGTAAGTGGTTTATTATTTCAGGGGCTATATTACCAGCTGCATGCTCATTGTAAATATTCAGAATTGGACATGGTTTATTCTATTTATAGCATTAGTACTATTTTTTAAGTTTAAATAAACTAAACAGATTGAAGAACTGAAGCTCACATAGTAATGTTGTTATATAATATAAAAGGTATGAAACATAAACCTTCTCCTTCCTTCTGTGGAGTCTAAGGAAGCTGCCAGCTGTTTATTTTATCCCAAGAAACTCTTAGCCTGCAGAGCACAGGAAAAGCAGAAGAAACGCTTGCTTTGATGCTTCTAGAACTAACCCAAGAGACCTTATAAACCAAGATAACAAAACTCTCTTTCCTATATCAGCCCAGCCACTGTCTTTGCTGTTCTCCAACTTTGGCAAACAAAACTCCTGTTGCATGTAGGACGCAATAGTCAAAAAGTGGTGGTATGAGCTGAGAGGATTCAACCATTTTGTGGGAGTTCTTTGAAATCCAATGAAATGACATATATATATGAATTCTCCTTTCCCCACCCAAATCCAAATACAAACATACTTGCAAAATTCTACATATGGTTTCAGGGGATTAACAAACTGGAACTCGTCATTTATTGAAAGCCAATTTTGTACTAAACTTTATGTTTAATGAATAAAAGTAATTATACATTATTATTTATCTAGCAGTTGGTGGATTTGAACCACATGCCTTTGGAATCGCAGTGCAGCTTCTTACCAAAAGGCCACCAGTGTGTGTGTGTGTAAAACTTGTTGTAGTTATTAGATGTCATCAAGTGAAGTACAGCTCATGGTGACCCTATGAAGAACAGATCTAAACCATGCGCTATCCAATGCCATCCCCACAGTCCCTGACGCATTCAAGTCCATTGTTGCAGTCGTCATGCCAATCCACCAGCTTGAAGATCTTCCCCTCTTTCACTACCCCCCATCTTTCCACACATGATGCCCCTCACCAAGGAAAAGCCTCTCCTAGCAACATGACCAAAGTATGTGATATCTGTTTGTTGTTGTTGTTGTAACTGATACATAGCTGACTCTTCAGTAGGTTTTCAGAGCAGTAAATTGAACAACAGTTGATTGCCTTTTTCCAGCAGAGCAGCTGGTGGATTTGAACCACATACTTTCCATGGGCAGCACAATTCCTTACCACCAAGCCATCCAAGATTCCTATTGTATAAATTATGAATATTATATTGTCTAAATATATACAAGTGTAGATGTGTGTGTGTGTTGTGTGCTTCCAACATATGCATGCAGACGCATATGTATACATGTACTAAGATATCAGGTGTCACTATTCTTTTGGCAGTACAACTTACTTGGCTCCACTATCAACATTATTTAGCATCAGCTGCCAGGAAATCAAAAGACAAATTACATTGAGAAAATTTGCTGTCAGGGACCTTTCCAGAGTGCTGAAGAGTAACGATGTCAGTCTAGAGGTTAAGGTGCACCTAATCCAGGCCATGGTCTTTACAATTACTTGTTATGCTTCAGAGAGCTGGACAATGATTAAGGAAGACAGAAGAAGAATCTATGCCCTCTAAATGTGGAACTGGAGAAGAGTCTTGAACATACCATGAACTGCCAAGAAAACAAAGAGGTCTGTCTTTGGGAGGATAAAACCAAGTTTCTCCTTGGAGGCTAGGTTCCATCTCACATACTTTGGGAAAATGGCCAGGAGATACTGGTACATGGAGAGGACATCAAGCTTCTAAGGGTGGAGAGATAGCACAGGAGAAGAAGACCCCAGATGAGATGGATTGATACTGTATCTGGAGCAATGGGAGTCGGTGTGTCGGAATTGGTGAGACTGGCAGGATTCAAAGCTGCTGTAATAGGGTTGATATGGGTAGCAGGCGACTTGAAGGCACATGACAACAACAACATGCTGTGGATTAATGATATTTAAGCCCAGGAGTTAAAGGGAGGCACTATAGAGTGACAAACTTGTAAGTTTATTTTAACACATTCTGCCAAGAAACTAGCCATAGAGGTAGAAGACCTGGAAACACACGCATGGCCATTGATTCAGTTCTAACCTATAATGATTCTCCATGGGGTTTCTAAGGCTATTAATCTTTATGGGAGGAGACAACTGACCATCTGGTAGCTTGCTAGTGCCAACCTTTCAGTTAGCAACATGGTACATGACACAGTATGCCACTATGGGATGGTAAAAAGGACCACTTAAGGATTTTGGAGCAAAGCCCACTAACACTAGGACTCCTTGACAATCAGCTCCTCAAGGGTTGTCTGATATAGTGTTGGAGGTCTTTGGGCATGCCAACTGATAGGTTGTCTGGACTCTGGATGTGGAACAATGGTGTGAAACCTATTATGTCCCATTGAAATTAAGACAGGTTGGTATTTGACTTGTCCTTTCCTGTGAATGTGTGGAGTTGATTCTGACTTATGATGACCCCGTATGTATAGTACAGAACCGCTCCATAGAGTTTCCAAGTTTACCAGACTTGTTTTCTCAAATACCTCTTGTTAGGTTTGAACTACCAACGTCAGAACAAAGAGTGAAATATACAGCTGATTGAGCCACGTAGAAACCTCTTTCCCATGATAGCGCAATTCCTTTAGCTTCCTGACCCACGTGACCCCAGTGATAGTGAAAATAAATCTAGCAAAAATAGAAATGCGGGTGTCCCCAAAGGCTCCATTATTTCTTTCTAAAGCATGCTTACACAAGTCTCATAGTTCCCCGGGGAAAGGAAATACTTCCTAGGTGATGATCAACAGCTGATCCATTGTGAGGTCCTTTCAGAATGTCTGGTTTCTGACTATATATTAACACAAATGGAGCTTTGAAAAGGAGCATATGATATTAAAACTGTTACCTTTATCACATACTTTGGATGCTAAGACTGTCAACAAGATAGACTGATGCAGTGGCTCCATCAGTGGACTCACTGTGTCAGAGATGATTAGGATGCTACAGGATAGGGTAGGGTCAGATCTATTGTTCATAGGGTTGCTATGAATTGTACTTAACTTGATGGCACATAACAATAACAAAATCATTCATAATACTGGATGACAAGACAAAGAAATGAAATAACCTAAGAAGATTGCTTTAAAATGGTAGAGAAGCAAGTAATTGCAAAACTATTCTAACCCCAGTTTCTTTCATTTCTCCTACCCTTTCCCCCAAGACCCAGAACACTTAGATGTGCTCATGCAAAATATATACATAGACTAATACACAGTTGTCCAAGCAGAATAAGTAAACACTGCATGCTGTAAAATCAGGAAAGATATTGTTGTTGTTGTTTGTTGTTGTTATGCGTCTTTGAGTTACTTGAGACTCATAGCAAGCCTATGTACAATAGTCCTGAAACCTGCTCTATCCTCTGCCAACTTTGCTGTCTCCGACACATCTACTCTCATTACCCTAGTCACTGAATCAATCCATTTCATTGATGGTCTACCTCTCTTTCTCTGTTCCTTCACCATTCCAAGCATGATGTCCCTCTCCAAGGTCTGGTCCCTTCTTGTTACATGCCCAAAGTATGTCAGTCGAAGACTCAGGACCCTTGTCTCCAAGGAGTAGCCTGGTTTCATCCTCTGTAGGACAAACCTATTTGTTAAGGTATGTTGTTATTGTTGATTGTCATGAAGTTGATCACAACTCATAGCCAGCCTATGAACAAAAGGCCAGAAGCCTTTCTATAACTGCCATCATTTATGAAAGATCATAGAGTTTCCAGAGGCATGTTGTTTGGGAAGTGAGTGCTACTCCTACTTCCAAACCTGTCTTAAACTGGGAGTTTCATCAAACACTGTCCAACATGGGTAACTGTTCTGGCATTTGACATCCAATGGCACAAGATTCAGCATCACAACAATCCCAGGTTACTTCAGTACTGCAAATAGACAGAAGAGTGCTGTACAATTTAGAAGTATGTTCCTCCAAAATATAATAATAACCAACTTTTAAAAACAAAGACCCTCCCCAGGTCTTGTTGACTCTAAACAAAAGGCTTAAATAAAAACAACCAATATAGTATGTTTTTGTTGTTATGTCCTGCTGAGTCGCCTGCTATAGTGGCCATATGTATAGCTACTCTGAACCCTTCCCTGTCCTGAGCCAGTCTCACTAAATCTGACATACACATCAATCCATCTCATCCAGGGTCTTCCTCTCCTGCGCTGTCCCTTCACCCTTCTGAGCATGATAGACATCATGTTTTATCCATTCTTCATAATTTTCAATCTTTATACTAAGAAAATTCTTTGAGAAATGAGGTTGTGTGAAGACGAATATGGCATCAGGATTGGAGGAAGACATCGATAATCAGTGTTAAGGAAATGATACAACCTGAATTGAAGAAAGGGAAGAGGGCTTGAAACACTTGCTGCAGAAGAACAAAGACTAGGAACTTCAATATGTATTACATCTCAAGATCAAGGAGATAAAAATCCTCACCACTGGATAAATAAGTTGCATCGTGATAGATGGATAAAATGTCGAAGTTGCCAATTATTTAGTCTTATTTGGATCTGTAATCAAAATTCTAACAGCAGTCAACAAATAAAAGATGTGTTGCCCTGGGAAAATCTACTGTCAAGGACCTTTCCAAGGTATTAAAGAGCAAGGATTTCCATTTAAAGACAGATTAAAGGTGAGCCTGATCTAAGCCACAGTATTTTCAAATGCTGACAATGAATGACAAAAGAATTGATGTCTGAATTATATTGTGGAAGAGTCCTTAATTTCCCATGGACTGCCAAAAGAAGAAAACAAGTCTGTCTTGGAAGAAATACATCAAGGTGTACCTCAGAGGCACAGATGGTGAAACGTCATTTCACATACTTTGGGCATATTGCCAAGAAAGGCTAGTCCTTGGAAAAAGGCATCATTCTGTGAAAGGGGAGGGTGAGAGAGAGGAATAAGATATATGACATAGTGACTTTAAAAATAGGCTGGACCATAGCCAAATTGGTGCAGGTGGCGCTGGGCACTTTGAGTCTTACTCAACTCAATGACACTTAACAAAAACTTTTCCCAAATTACTATGAGAATCAATGTCAGAGATTAAGTAACTTAACAACAAAAACAACTTTTTCCAAATTACTATGAGAATCAATGTTAGAGATTAAGTAAAAATTAACACCACTCTGCTCTGAGTGCTCTTAAGAACCCATCCATTCATTCGGAAATGTGTGTTGAAAACCTTGTTGGCCTAAAATACTTACTGTACGATTCTTAGTTGAGGAACTTTGATCTAAGATGCTGAGATTGGACCCTGATTTTTTTATAATTATTATTAAATTTTATCAGTTTTAATGAACATTTACAGAGATTTTGGGTTTTCATTTATTCATTGTTGCACTGTTTTCTCTACCCTCCTCCCCAGTTCATTCTTCTTCCCTCCCATGTCTGTTTTAATTGTCCAATTGCCACAGTGCTTGTCAAAGCCAGTTCTGATTAATCTCCTTTTTCAGCGTGTCCTTTGCCATTCCCTATCACTCCTCCCTGAGAGAGACCCTGATTTTGAAGGACTTTTGCTCCTATAGGAGAAATGGAATGTGCATACATGTGAATAGAAGGAAAGCAAGATATGAGGATCATTCAAGATTAAAAATTTTTAAAAATAAAATAAAGGACAGAACAGAAAGTAGAGCTGGGGCTAACAGGGACTGGCGGGGGTCATGGGAATTTACTACTTAATGGATGAAAAGTTTCCGTTTGGTGTAATGAAAAAAGTTTTGGAAGTAAATAGTAGTAGTGGCACAACACTATGAATGTAAGTGTTGCTGTTAGCGGGAGTCAGGCCAATTCTGACTCAGTGACGCTCTGCGCAATGGCGTGAAAACCTGCTCAGGCCCGGCTCTCCTCACAATCTCTGCTGCTCTTAATGCCCGTGGTTGTGGGCACTGCGTTGATCAATCTCATGGAGGGTTTTCTTCTTTGCTCTTTTTTTCCTAGCAAGGTGTCCTTTACCAAGAATTCCTCCTCCTGACAACATGCCCAAAGTATGTGGGCAAAGTCTCACTATGATTTCGTTGTCAAAGAGACAAAAGAAAAAAGAAAAATCTTATGCTATATATATCTTAGGGAGTTCGGGTGGCCTTGTGGCAAGAAGCTAAGCTGCAATCACGAAGGCACAAGGTTTGAATCACACCAGCCGCTCTGTGGGAGAAGGATGGGCAATCTCTTCTCATGCAGTTATCTGCCTCTGAAAACCCGCGGGAGGGTCAGCTATGGATCAGTTGCGGCTTGACAGTACACAACAACAACATATATATCTTAACACAATTTTTAAAAAATGTCATACTCAACAGATGAGGATGTACGGCCTTCTGAGAAAATGAAAACGGAACAACTACTAAATTTAAAATGGAGCAACTACTTTTCTATCAGTTTGTTGTGTGGTATTTTGAGTGTTGCTGTGATGCTAAAAGTTAGGCCACCAGAATCAGGAACAGGTTTCAACACAGCTTCCAGACTAAGGCAGTCTAGGGAGTAGAGCTGAGCTGGTCATCCACTTCTGAAACACAGGCCACTGAAACCCCTATGAATGGCAGCGGAACACCACCTGAGAGAGCACGAGGCTCTCAGACAGGACAGCACTAACAATGTGGCTGGAGATGAGCTGCCCCCTCAAAGCAGAAGATCAGTGACAAAGACGAAGTCAAGGCGAAGCATTTATACAGCGACTGAAGCAATGGGTGCAGTGTGGATCCCAAGGATGGGGCAGAAGCGGGTCAGAGTTTTGCTCTTTTACGCGTAGCAGAGTTACGAGTTGGGGTCAACTATGACATCTAACAAGACCAGCAAATAACAAAATCAAAATTATTTCAAAGAAATAACATTAATTGGATGGAGAAGAGATTTAAGATAGTAGTAATTGGGGAAACCAATAAACACCATGAAAATGCAACATTTTAAAAAATATCAAATTTGTTTTAAAATCAAGATATTAAAATCAGAAAAGGTTAACTCAGGCCTAGCCCTAGGAACCCGGTATTATCACGCTTGTTTTACAGCAGGCCCAGCAAGAGGGGAATGACCAAGGGGCTTGTACAAGATCCCAGAGGAAGTGAGTGGCTAACTGGTGACCTCTCATGACAAAGCTTCAATCTAATCTCATACTTAACCAGGAGGAGATGAGGAAGTCTGTGCAAAGTGTAGTGTGTGATCAGATCTGAATCAGCCTGAAAAGTCAGATATCAATCAGTTCAGGGAGAGCCCGACATTATGGTTTGGTGTAAAAACCAGCTCTTTGTGATATGTAAGGGGATGGCTGACTGTAGGGTAAACCTCCACAGCAGAGAGGCAGACCAGAGCTGAAAGACTTGAACGGTGGGATCCAAGGCCAGGAAGGCCCAAGGCAGAAGCATCATCACCAGATTCATGTGACTGAGGACGGTTAATATTCTCAAGGAGAATACTGTCATGAATAAGCTGCCCTGTTGTCAGCAAGGTCTCAAAGTTCTGTGGAGTTATGGGGAAGCCAAGAATGACAAAAAATGGAAATGTCACTGGTGTCCTGGGGTGGAGATTGGCATACGGGACGTGACCTTAACACTTGAAAATCATCTCTTCAAAGTGAATTTCTGCTAGGTGCTGTAGAGTTGACTCTGATTCAATAACTCTGTGTACAAAGGAAAACTTGCCTGATCCTGAGCCATTTTCACAGTCTCTGTTGTGCTTTAAGCCTGTTGTTGCCATCACTGTTATCAGTCCATCTCATTAAAGGTCTTCCTCTCCTTTACTGACCCTCTACTTTCCTACTATTATGTCCCTTTCCAGTGATCGGCCCTTCTTTATAACATGTCCAAAATGTATATGAGCCAATGTCTGACCATCTTTACCTCTAAGGAACAGTCTGGCTACACTATCTCCAAACACTTGTTAAATACATGGTTCGAAATCAGGAAGCTTATTCACTGCCATTGAGTTGCTTCCAACTCATGAAGGCCCTCCATTGGGTTTCCACAACTGTGAATCTTAATAGGAGGAGACTGCCCATGTTTCCCCCTTTCCATAAACCCTGGTGAACTCTCAGAGAAACTTGGTCTTTTATTTAGCAGCACAAAATGCTATGGAGTAGCCACCAAAGTGCCAGAAATTAGGATTAGAAAATGAACAAATTCAGGAGACCTAGGAAGGGATCTCTTCAAATTACTGATGAGCAATGATGATAATTTGAAAATAAATTTATGCCATTGAGTTGTAGTATTGGGATGGGAGTGCCAAATGTCCCATAGACTGTTAAAAGGACTAACAGATATATCTTGGAGAAGGGGGAGTCAGAGTGCTCCTTGGAAGATTGTGAAGTTTTGTCTCACATACTTTGGGCTTGTTGCTAGAAGAGGCTATTCCTTGGCAAAGGACATAATGCCTGGAAAGGTGGAGGGACAGCAAAAGAGAGGAAGACACTCAACCAGGTGGATTGACACAGTGACTGCAACAATGGGCTTGAGTGTGACAGAGACTATGAGGTTGGCACAAGATAGGATAAGCTTCATGTCTGTTGTTTATAGGATCACTATGAATCATACTCAACTACGACACCTATCAACAGTGAAAAAAAAGAATGTGAACAAATTGTGGGGTTTTTAAAAAGTACTTTTTAATTATAATTTTAATGAAAGTTTACAGAGACTTAGGGCTCCAGTCATTCATTGTTGCACTTTTCTCCCCACTCACTCCCTTCTCCCCAATTCACTCTTCTCTTTGAAAATAAGAAGAAAAACTCTTTCACTCTTATGCAATCCCTTCCCTCCCCCCCCCAAGTTCACTCCATTATGCAGCCTTCACTCTGTAATGACTTCTGTAAAGACAAGAATACCCATTCATATGTCCCTTTTAAACAGTTCTCTCTCTCATCTGTTTCAATGCAATATACATCATTCCTCCCCTCCTTCTCTGTCCTCCCTCAACCCCAATGTCAGTCCCATCTTAGGAAAGTGGCCCTATGCAATATTTGTGCTTTTGTGACTGAGATATTTCACTCAGCATAATGTCCTCCAGGATCATCCATTTTGCATAATATTTCATGAGTTCCTTGTTTTTTAATGCTGCATTTTGTGTATATACCAGAGCTTCTCTATCCATTGGTTTGTTGATGGCACTTGGGTTGTTTCCAGCTCTTAGCTATTGTGAACAAAGCCACAATAAACATGGGTGTGCATATATCTGCTTGGATGACAGTTATGGTTTCTTTAGGATAAATTCTCAGTAGCGGAATTGCTGGGACAAATGGTATTTCTATTTGCAACTTTTTGAGGAAGCGCCATACAGCATTCCATAGTGGTTGCACCATTTTACATTCCCACCAACAGTGAATAAAGGTTTCAGTTTCTCTGCAACTTCGCCGGCATTTGATGTTTGCTGTTCTGTTACATTTTGCTATTCTTACTGGGGTAAGATGATATCTCACGGTTGTTTTGATTTGCATCTCTCTTAGAGCTAGGGATTTTGAACATTTCTTCATGTGCTTGTTTGCCATCTGAATGTCTTCTTTGATGAAGTGTCTGTTCATATCCTGTGCCCATTTTTCAATTGGGTTGTGGGGCTTTTTTAAATCATCATAGCAGTGATTGACTCATGGCAGCCTGCTTGAGGATCAGAACAGAACTATGCCTCACAGAAGTCTAATGACTGATTTTAGACAGTTTTTTTTCTTCTTAGATTCCTGTGAGTAGACTCAAACTCCTGACCTATCAAGTCAGCAGGGAAATGTGTTAACCAATTGAATTACTCATGGATTTCTGGAATAGGAAAGAATGCACACTTAAACATGAAAGTTCTACACGAGTGCTATCCAACAGTACTGTCTGTGATGGCAAATGTGCTTTATCTCTGTGCTGTCCAATACACTAGCCAGGAGCCCCGTGCCACTTCTAAGCACATGGAGTGTCACCAGTAGCAGCTACCTTATCAGACAGCACAGATCTAGGGAAAAGGAAAGTTCTTCCCACCTCCCTTCCTACTGTCCTTTCTTGCCTTTTTGTTGGTAAGTATAGTCAAGCAAACTCCAGAATTCATATCATGTTTTCAATAAAGTAGACAGCAGTCCATGGGGAGATGTTAAGAGGCAGTGCAGCATTGGCTGGTCCAAGCCTGCTCTCTGCACTGTGTGCTTAGAAACATGGCCACATCCTAGGAGACTAGTGGGGTCTGTGCCTCCGGGAGAGATGGAATGTTGGGCCAGATGAATAGAGGTAAATCATAGGTTTTTTATGGATGTGTGAAAGGTTTCCTGTGTTTTCCTTTGATCCCATCACCCCACTAAGGCAAGGGGGCCAGCAGGGGATTCCTTTGTGTTCTCACTTCTCTCTAAAAGGAAGTTATATTTTCTGGACTTTTCCTAGTGAAAACAAGACTTAACAATTCTGTGCTTGATATGTACCTTCCACAAGTTACTATGTTTAATTATGGAAGTCTTGTCATTACTTAAAGGAGCATATCTATAATATACGCTTAATAGTAAATCCTCTTTTTAGAATATGTACTATTTCTTTTTTATCAGCCCTTCTTTTTTCTCAGAAAGATGAAGAAATATTATAGAAATGTTGTTGTTGTTGTTATGTGCTGTTGAGTCGCTTGCGACTCATAGCGACCCTATGTACAACAGCCCTAAACTCTGCTCTATCCTGTGCCAATCGCACTGTCTCTGACACACCTATCCTGATTACCCCAATCACGGAATCAATCCCCCTCATAGATGGCCTTCCCCTCCTGTGCTGCCCCTCCACCCTCCCAATCAGGATGTCCCTCTCGAAGGACTGGTCCGTCCTTACAACATGGTCCAAAGTGTGTTAGACGGAGCCTCAGAATTCTTGCCTCCAAGGAGTCCCCCGGTTTAACCCTTTCCAGGACGAATCTGTTTGTTTTCCTAACAGTCCATTGTACCCTCAATACTCTTCTCCAGAGCCACAGCTCAAAGGCATCAATTCTCTGTCTATCCTCCTCAGTCATTATCCAACTCTCTGATGCATAACAAGTGATAGCAAAGACCATGGCATGTATCAGGCACACCTTAGTCTCCAGAGAGACACCATTGCTCTTCAGTACTTTGGAGATGTCCCTAACAGCAGACTTTCCCATGGCAATACATCTTTTAATTTCCTGGCTGCTCATGCCAGAATGTTGACTGTGGAGCCAAGGAAACTAAAGCTGTGAACAATCTCGATCTCTTCACCATCCATCCTGATGCTGCCAATTGGCCCAGTGGTGAGAATCTTTGTCTTCTGGACATTGAGCCTCAATCCATATAGGAGGCTACAGTCCTTGACCCTCTGCAGCAAGCGTTTCAGGTCCTCCTCAGTTTCAGCAAGCAGGGTTGTGTCATCAGCATAACGCAGATTGTTGATGAATCTTCCTCCAATCTTGACCCCACATTTCTCCTCATAGAGCCCAGCCTCCCAGATAATCTGTTCCGCATGCAGGTTGAAAAGGTATGGAGGTAGGACACATCTCTGGCGCACGCCCTTCCCCAGGAAAATTCTGAAAACTACTAAGAGAAAGGAGGGCAGATCAGAGGAAGAGAAGATGACCCTCAATAACTTAGACTGACTCTGTGACCATAATAATGGGCTTGAGCATATCAGAAGTCACGAGGAGGGTGCAGCAAAGGGTAAGCTTCAGATCTGCCGTTCACAGTGTCGATATGGAGTTGTTGTGGCCTTGATGGCACCAAACAATAAACAGCAACAACAATGGAGAGAGGGGAGAAGCCCTAACTCTACGGTCACTAGAGATAGAATAACTATGATTATCACTGTGTTATTGTTAAATTATGCAGGAAAAATTTGCAAGCGCAAATAACACAACCGTAATACTAGCAGTACTCTGGCCATCTGAAATATGACTAAATAGAAATGACAATAAAATAACAAGGTAGAAAGTAAGTTATCCACAGGAGATGATACCAACCTGTCAGAAAGAATGGACTTGTCAAGAAGATGAGAGCAGCACTGTAGAAGTTGACGTGGCCAGTGAGAGACTGAGTTTCATCTTCATCACTTTTTCTTATTCCTTGTGGGTTTTCTTGAGCCTCAGTTTTGTTGTCTGTAGAATAGGGACACAAAATCACCTATTTTAGGATAGACTGTTCAATATTAAGAGATTTAACAGCCTAATATACTGTCTAACTATAGTTAACTGTGGAAAAGAACAAAACAACTGGAAAAATGTTCTTAAAAAAAACCCAACAACAAAACCCACACGTAATGCTTGAATATAGATTCCACTACCTACTGCCTTGGGTTGATTCAGACTTGTGGCAATCATCCATCGGGTTTCTGAGGAGGTAAATCTCTATGGAAGGAGACTGTTCATATTTCTCTAGCACAGCAGTCATTGCTATCTAGCCCCTAACCTAATTTAGGTAGGAGTCTAAGACGTCAGATGCTATGTCACCAAAGCTCTTTGAACATGGACTAGATAGTAGGTATTACTAAATGATTATTATTGCTAATCATGTTTTGAAGAAAATGTCTTTCTGTTTTTAGAGATGCACCTTGAGATGCAGTGATAATATATTAATTCTGGAATTTGCCTAATATAGTTGCCAACAAAAAAATTCAAGTGAGAGTGGTAAAAGAGGAGGAAAGGATGAAGGGAGGAAAGAAGGAGAGTTAGAATTTTCAAATGCTTCTTTAGGTTCCCCTGGACGGTAAATAGTCACTCTATCTGAGTTCTATCCTCTAGAACATGTTGCTTATTCTAAACCCAAACCTTCCTAAAGCATTCTCTATCTAATAGGAACCACACAAGATGTTGGCTCCTAGTGGGGGCTACCTACAGGTATTACATATTCTCAAATCAATCACTTGACATTTTTATGGCATCACAAAATCTACACCTTTGCTGCAGCCTAAATCAACAACAAAAGCATCAGCCGAGACTGCATATATTACAGGATCCTTGTAAATCAGCAGTTGCCTTCAGGCTCGAGGGGCCTCCAAATTTGACCAGCTGTTCAAAACTTTAAAACCTCATTAGTTCAATGTCCAACCACTCACCAGCGAGGCTTACTTCAAAGTCACAGGCACTTCACAACTGCTGAAAGAATAAGTTTTCATCTAACTTAACCAGGAAACTTCTGTACCTGTAAGTTGATTAGCAAACTGAGAACCTGATTTCTTGTCAGTAGGAGAAAAGGAGAGGACATGCTATCCAAAGCTTGTGGGGTTTGTTTTGGTTTAATTTCTCCTACATTTCCCCCTTTACAGTAAGACATGTTTTCCCTACTGGAAAATACTGGCAAAGTAAATGCTTCCTTTAAAGAGAGGATATTAAATATTGCTGTAGTCACTGTATAGATCCATCTTGACGGGGATCTTCCTCTCTTTCAGTGATCCTCCACCTTTTCAAGCATGATATCCTTTTCCAGGGAATATCCTATCCTAACAGCATGCTCAGAGTATCAGAGGTGAAGCTGTACCACCCTTACCTGCAAGGAACACTCTGGCTGCACTTTTTTCAAGACATACCTTTTCATTCTTTTGGCAGTCCATGGGATGTTCAGTACACTTCTCCAACTCCACAGTTCAAAGGTGATAATTCTTCGTCTATCATCCTTATTCATTGTCTAGCTCTCAAGTGCATAACAAGTAATTGAAAAGACCATGGCCTAAAACAGACACATCTTAGTCTTCAAACTGACATCATTGCTCTTCAATATTTTGGAGAGGAGGGCTGTCAAATCAGACCTGTCATACAGTGACCCTACATACAACAAAACTAAACCTTGCCCAATCCTTCACCATCCTTACAATCTCTGTTGTGCTTTAAATCCATGGTGGCAGTCACTACCTTCATCCCTCTGTTGAGCCTCTTCCTTCCCTTCCATGACCCTCTATTTTCAGGATGTCCCTCTCCAAGGACCGACTCTTCCTATTAACATGGCCAAAGTCAGTGAGGCAAAGTCTCACCACCTTTGCTTCCAAAGACCACTCTAGCTTCACACTTTCCAAGACAAATTTCTTTATTTTTTGAGAGTCCACGATTTGTTCAATGTTCTTCATGAGCACTATTATTTAAAGGTGTCTGTTCTTTACTGTCCAACTTTCACGTGTCTATGAAGTAATCGATAGTACTAAAGCTTGAGGGAGGTATATTTTAGTCTCTAGAGTTACATTCTTGCTTTTTAGCAATGTAAAAATTCCCTTGGCACTGCATCTTCCCAGTGTACTATATGTTTGGGTCTCTTGACAGTTCCTTCCACAGGTGTTTCTCTTGACAGTTCCTTCCACAGGTGTTTATTTCAGTACAATGATCTTTTTTGAGCACAGGTCAGGGAGGGATGTGTGGTGTGCACGTGGCATTGCAAATTCATCCCCAAACCCATCAGCTGTTGAAAAAGAGAAAAAGAAAGGAAAAGAGCATATATGGGTTCAAGATTCTTTTTTCTTTTGTTTGCTTAGGGTGAGATGTCTTGAGAATCTTTCTACAAAATATGGCCACTCATTTATCCTGGTTACTCCCAGAAAAAAGAGGCCACTAACACCAACACTAATCTA
This sequence comes from Elephantulus edwardii, assembly GCF_000299155.1. NCBI lineage: Eukaryota > Metazoa > Chordata > Mammalia > Macroscelidea > Macroscelididae > Elephantulus > Elephantulus edwardii. Next base: position 14,688,385 of record NW_006399758.1, on the reverse strand, counting down.
GAGGTATTTAACTCCAGATGTGTTCATTATTTTGTTAATGGTTTACAACTCTCCAAAGAGTTTGATAAGTATAAGGCTTAGTGTTTGTTTGGTAGGGGGGTTTTTTGGAAGGTCATAATGACAAATGGTGCTGAGAGAAGGTGGGAGGGAAGCCTTGAGCTTGTCTACACATCTTCCTGTCAGTCAAGGATAAGCCATTGAATGGAATGTGTCTGTCATTATAACAAAGCCCACAGATTAGAAACAAACATTTGAGGCCAACTTTTGGAAAGGATTGTCCAGCTGCCCTATTAAAGAATGAAGGCTGCACCTGGCCAGACCAATAAATTCCTCCCCCAAAGTATGCTTGCCATCACACTGGCATAAATACAACCTCCTCTTAGGTCTTCTCTCTTTAACTGTTTTTATCATCATGAGGGCTTCACCTCTTCGAGAAGATAGTCTCAATGCTCTCAGCTTTAGAAATGAAGACAATTATATGTAAGCCACATTTTTTGTGTCGAGAAACATGTGACCTACAAATTATATTCATGTGACTTTTGAAAATGTTAATGCTTAGTAATAATAACATGTTTCCACTCATATTGAATACTGCTTTACCATTATATAATTCCACACAAGAGACTTGCATGAAAGTGTCCATGATTTTGATAATTTCTATATCCCTCTCTTTCTCTCCTTGCTGTCAAGTTGGAATCACCTCATAGCTGACCCTCCAACAGGATATCCAAGGCTATAAATCACATGGGAGGAGGGTGTCTATCTTTCTCTCATGGAGCAGCAGCTGATGCATTGAAACGGCTTATCTTTGGGTTGGCAGTGCAACTCCTTACTGCAAGGCCACCAGAACCACCTTATCAATACTTAGTGTAAAGATACACAGTTGTTATCAAGTCCGTTCTAACTCATGGTGACCTTGCACATATCAGAGTAGGACTGTGCTTTACAGCATTTCCAAAGCTTGATTTTCATCAGGCCTTTTAATCAAGGCACTGCTGGGTAGATTTGAACCTCCAACTTTTTGATTAGCAGCCAAATGTGCTAACGCATTAGGAATGTTGTTGTTGTTGTTATGTGTCAAAGAGTCACTTGGAACTTGTAGTGACACTACATACAACAGACCTAAACCCTGCTCTGTCCTGTGCCAATCTCACTGTCTCTGACACATCCACCCTCATTACCCCAGTTACTGAATCTATCCACCTTGTATAGGGTCTTCCTCTCCTGTGCTGTCCCTCCACCCTCCCAAGCATGATGTCCTTCTCCAAGGACTGGTCCCTCCTTGCAACACATCCAAATATGTCAGACGAAGCCTCAGAATCCCTGCCTTCAAGGAGCAGCCTGCTTTAACCCTCTTCAGGATGAACCTGTTCATTTTCTTAGCAGTCCATGCTATAATAAATACCCTTCTTCAGCACCACAGCTCAAAGGCACAAATTCTCCATCTCCCCTAGTCATTGTCCAGCTCTCTGATGCATAGCAAGTGACTGCAAAGACAATGGCCTGTATCAGGTGCACCTTAGTCTCCAGAGTGACACCATTGCTCATCAGTACTTTGGAAAGGTCCCTAACAGCAGACTTTCCCATGGCAATACGACTTTTAATTTCCTGGCTTCTGGTGCCAAGAGAGTGTTGACTGTGGAGCCAAGCAAACTAAAGCTGTGAACAATCTCAATCTCTTCAGCATCCATCCTGATGCTGCCAATTGGCCCAGTGGTGAGAATCTTTGTCTTCTTGATACTGAGCCTCAATGCATATTGAAAGCTGTAGTCCTTGACCCTCTGCAGCAAGTGCATGAGGTCCTCCTCAGTTTCAGCAAACAGGGTTGTGTCATCTGCATAACACAGATTGTTGATAGATCTTCCACCAATCCTTATGCCACATTTCTCCTCATAGAACCCAGCCTCCCAGATAATCTGTTCTGCATAGAGATTGAAAAAGGTGTGGAGACAGGACACATCCCTGTCATACACCCGTCCTAATTTTGAACCATGCAGTATTTCCTTGCTCTGTTCTGACGACTGCACCCTGGTCCAAGTATAAGTTGCAATAGTTAACATTAATTAATTATCATTAGTTATCATTAGCAGCGATGGTAACTACTCATGCAGTCATGCAGTGACTGCTCAACAAGTATTTCTTGAGTGAATCAACAAATGACTATTAGTATATTTTACATGTTGTTTGATGGTGCAGCAAAAACGTCCCCTCATTAGATTTACAAAATTATATCCTTATCCTTCTTTCAGTTATTTAATTTTTTAGTTTCTTTGCCATTGAATCAGAACTGACATATAGCTGAGTTTCCAAGGTTGCAAATTGCACAGGAAGACTTTGTCCATCTTTCTCTTTCAGATCTGCTGGTGGACACACGAGAGTGGTCAGTATTGCAAAACAATGCTGACTGTGCCATTATAGCTTCCTTTATCATTCTTGTTAAATTCCATAGCACTGAGAATGACTCATAGTGACCCTGTGAACTACAGACCTGAATCCTGTTCTATCCAGTGCCATCTTTATAATTTCTGACATACTTGAGCCCATTGTCACAGTCACTATCAGTCCATCTGATCTGAGAGCGGTCCTTTTTCTTGCCTACCATTTCCAACCATGATGACTCTTTCCAAGGAATAGCCCCTCCTAATAACATACCTACAATATGTGAGACAAAGCTTCACCATTCTTGCCTCTAAGGGGTAGTCTGGCTGTACTTACTCCAAGACATGTTAGTTTGTTTATTTGGCTCTCTTTGGGACATTCAGCACGCTTTTCCAACACTACAATTCAAAGGCTTCAACTCTTCTGTTATCCTTATTCATTGTCCAATTTTCAGATGCGTAACAGGTGATTGAAGATACCATGACTTAAATCAAGCCTTCAAACTTACATCATTGCTCTTCAGGATTTTTAAAGAGGTCCTTGACAGCAACTTTCCCAGTGCGATGTCTTTTGGCCTTTTGACTGTTGTTACCAATGATATTGATCCAAGTAAAATGAAATCATTGACAACTTAAATCTCTTCTCCACCTATCATGATGTTCCCTATTGGTCCAGTGAAGATTTTTGTCTTCCTGATGTTGAGATGCAGTCAGTAATGAGAGATGTTATTGTTGATGTTATGTACCATGGAATCAGAGGTGATCGATAGCTGACCCTCTGGTGGATTTTCAGAGGCATTTAATCGCACAGGAGGAGTTTGTCCATCCTTCTCCCAAGGAGAATCTGGTGGATTCAAACTGTGTGCCTTTGAGGTTGCAGCACAGCTTCTTATTCTGCAGTAAGCACTTCAGGTCCTCCTCACTTTTAGTAATCAAGTTGGTAGCACCTGCATAATGCAAGTTGTTCATGAGTCTTCTTCCAAGTTTGAAACGGAATTATTTTTGAAGTTCAGCACAACATAAAAATGGAATAGATATGAAGAAAAGATACACCTCTGACACTCCCCTTTCTTGGTTTTAAACCATGGAGTGTTCCCTTGCTCTGTTTGTAGGACAGCTTCTTGTTCTAAATAGAGGCTTTGCATGAGCACAACTGAGTGTTCTGGGATTCTCATTCTTCTCAATATTAGCCATTACTTGTTATGATCCACACAGTCAAATTCCTTGGCATTACTCAAGAAAACATAAGTAGGTATTCTTCTGGTAGTCTCTACTTTCAACCAAGATCCATCTGACCTTAGCATCAACATTCCTGGTAACATGGCCTCTTATAAACCCAGTGTGAACTTCTGGTAGTTCTCTTTCATTGTTCTAGTCATTTTCGGATGATCTTCCTTATATTACTACTGCATTATATGAATTTACCATAATATTTTTAGCCATTTGACTGTTGATGGACGCTTCTTTTCTACTGTTAATGTTGAAATTAAAAAGGGTGTGCAAATATATGCTAGTGTGACAGCTCTTATTTCTTTGAGTTACAGGATTATTGAATCAAATGGTATTTCTATCTCCAACTTTCTAAGGAAGGGCCAAACTCTTTTTCATAGTAGTTGTATGATTTTCCATTCTCACCAGCAGTGTATGAGAGTTCTAATATGTCCATACCCTTCACAGGATATTTTTATTAGCTGTTTGGTTAAACTTTGCTGTTGTTGCTGAGGTGAGTGACAATTATTTGGGTTTTCTTATGTTTGTTTGTTTTATTTGCACTGTATAGCATGGATTTATCTAGAGGAAATTGTGCCAAGTGCCTGAAATTAGTAACAAAAGGACAATTATAATATCAGACCACTGTTCTAAAAAGCTATGGAAAGGTTTACACACAAATAAACTCATCCAGCGAGCTCTGGTGGCCTAGTGGCAAGAAGCTGCGCTGCAATCCCAGAGGTATGAGGTTCAAATCCACCAGGTGCTCTGCTGAAGAAGGAGGAATAATCACCTCCTATACCAGTCAGATCTGATTTGACAGTACACACATAAAAAAAAAATAATAATAATAAAAATAGACTCATTCTTGGATGGTTACCAGAGGTGGGTGAGGAGGGTGCCCTAGTAAAAAATAAAATAAAATAAAATACATATATATATATGAGTTGGCTGAATGGAAAAACAATATATACAATAAAGAGTTAATAAAATACTGTAATTAAATAATTATGTTAATCAACCCTAATTAATGTCTCAAAATGTATATGAAATATTGAAAGAAAATCAATGATTTACAAACTCTCACCCAAAGCATCTTAAAATGAGAGTATGTCCAAGAGTAAGTTCCACTCTCTATGACTTGTTCTTTATTGTTTTTTCATTATCTTTCTCTTATTTTCATAAAATTTTCTTGTTTTATAAATATATTGCTAATTTTTTATACTCATGCCAAATACACTTTTTGGGGAATGAAAGGAGAATATCAGGAATGCTCTATGAACATTCTATATCATTTAAAAGCAGCATCAAACCAACGCTGTCTAAGAAAGAAAAAAGACAATTCCTGTTGAACAATCGACTTGCAAAGGACAAGAATGGTTTTGGAAACCAGACCAGAGACAACATTAATGTACAGAACTCTGCCAGATTCTCACACAAGTTTTTAACATCATATTTGGTACAGATGAAAGGGTAATTGGAGGCCTGTGGAAAATATGAGTAGCAGGGTTGTAGATTTTTTTTTTCTTCGCTTCTCAGGTATCCCTCCACATTTCAGAAGGGAAGGAAATGGCTTATGTAATGTTATGATAGCATTAAATTACTATTGTTTGGATGTTAGTGTTAACCACCTAAGACAGGTCAGGGTGTGGACTTTGCAGTGGAAGGAACCACAGAAGTCATGGTGTGGTGTAACTTTCTCTCCTTGAGGATCCAATGTGAATTGAGCAGCAGCCCAAAACACATACTTCCAAAAATCTGAGGTTCTTCTTCTCTAACCCAGTGATGTGCTTAACAGGAAAAAGGAAATGAAATTAAATGAAAGCAGGTTTTGTAGTCACCGGCCAAATCAAAGTCCAAAAAAGTTTTAACAGCCCATGATTATAGCCTTGGTAAAGGATGGTCCAAACCTAATCCATCAGGAAAAAGACAGTCTAGTCCAACATATTCCTTGAAAGGGAATCCCAGTAGTATATGAAGCAGCTCCAACCTCCTTCACAGCAGGAAGGAGCAGCCCCTTTTGCTCCCAATCTAGTGAATTACACTGGTGCCAAGAACCTATCACAAAGGCAGCGTCCCAGTCTAGCCAGAAGAGAAAGACCTAGCAAAGTAGGTAGTAAGAATATTTCTACGCACCAAAAGTGTCTTGTATTCCCCTAAGGAAAATGTAACATTTGTTAAATAAGCTGTGTGTTCACATGTTTCCATCCCAGTAAGGCATTCCAGAATGTGCATTGATTTTTTTTTGTTCTATCTTCTTACTCTGCTATGATTACTCTGCTTGTGTCATCATGAGGACAGTTAGGCTTTATTTATTGCTTGAAATCCTTCTTTGTTCCCAGAAATCAGCATTGTTGTTCATCACTGTGTGTTTCCTCTTGTAGTTCTCCACCTCCCCAACCCACCTTTTTTCTGCTCATATGATGATTTTAGAATGTCTACTATCCCTCATATCTTTTTATTTGCTAATGACAAATTACCTCCAAATATATGTCAACCCAGAAGAATGAGGCAAAGATTTGCCATTAGAAAGTTAAGGGGGTCCCAGACCACTCATTTGATTCTAATTTGGAATGGAAGAGGATTGAAGGAACTCAGTTATTAGTTTTAAAGTTTATCCTATTAAGAAAAGAACAATACAAACAGCACTTATAACATCAGATTCATGTGGGCTTTGAATAATTTAGGAGTCCTACCATTTGTTTTGAAGTATTTCTGTCAAAATGGGTTATAAGGGCAAATGCCATTTTAATCAGCCATACTACCTTACTTAAACTCTCATTAATGTAGTTGAGAACTTCACTTATATGTTCAGATCTTACATATTTAGATTTTCTCCTTCCTCCTTTCCTTATCTAAACACATTTGTCAACCAACTACCATTGGTATTTTATTGAACAAAGATTTAGAGGTTTTAGAGATTTTTAGGTTCTGATTTAAAATAAAACATTCTTACATTATTGGCAAAATTTTTGCTTTTCTACTTTTTAATTGATTAGTTCATTCATTAAGCTACTATCTAAGTTACTTTTGTAGGTACTCAATATGTGCATACCAGAGATTTTGTACTCTAGAGACAGTTTTTTACATTTTCTTTTACGTTTTTTAAATTTGCATTGTGTTTCTTATGATGATCCCCACACAATGCATTGATCTATGCCTACTACTACCCCATCTTCTCAGATCCACGCTGGGATTTTCCTAATTTCTTCTCTCTTTCTTTCCACTCATCAAACTCTGTGACTTCATTAATTTGCCTCACCTCCCCCCCGAGCCCCCTTTCCCCTGACCCCTTCGCTCTTTGGATATCCATACACATCTTACTAACGATCCTTCTGTTTTTACACTAACGGTCTTATGCAGTACTTGCCAGTAAATGCCTGAGTTAGTTAACTCAGCATAATGCTCTTTAGCTTCTCCCATGTCACATAGTGTGAAACAGACTTTTCTGAAAAGGAAAATGTTCTTGTTATTAAGTGCCATCGAGACGTAGATGACTCATAGTGACCCTATGAACCAAAGACCTGAGCACTGTTCATAAAGTTCCCCAAGGAAAGCTGTTTCATAAGCAGATGTCACTCCTGCTTCCAACCTTGTTTTAATCGGGAAGCACCACCAAACACTGTCCACCATGGGTAACCATTATCGCATTTGGCACATAGTGATTTGTGAAACCTTAAACAGCAAGGAAAAAACACTGCAAGGGAATTGTAGGCATAATGCCAGGAATAATTTCAGGCAGAGGAAGATGGGGAAAGGCTTCTTGAGAAAAGTAGACTTTTAAAAAGCTGATAAATGGGTTAAGAAACATATAACTGTGGTGGTAACAGAGAGCCCTCTTGGTATAGTGGTTAAAGTGCTCATCTGCTACGGAAAGGTCAGAAGTTCAAAACCACAATTATACATGGGAGAAAGATGTGCCTGCCAACCTCAGAAAAGGCTACAACCTTGGAAACTGTGTATGCAGTTCTACACTGTCTTATTGTGCTGCATTCCCAAAGGCACATGTTGTGTGTGTGTGTGTGTGTGTGTGTGTGTGTGTGTGAGAGCATATTACCTGGATATGCTCACCAGTCTATACCAGAAATTTGGAGAACAGCTAGCTACTTGGCTGGCTGACTCAAAGCAGCCTCTATTTGTTCCTGTTCCCAAGAATGTGGAAATTATTGAACAATATAATTAATATCATATTCAAGTAAAATATTCCTGAAGATAATTAAAAAATAGCCAGAATAGTACATAGAGAAATGCCAGAAGTTTAAACTGGATTTAGAAGAGATAATGTCATCTACGACATCATTGTTGATGTCAAATGTTTCCTGGCTAAAAGCAAAGAACATCAGAATAATACTTATTTGTGCTTCATTGACTATGCAAAGACATTTGACTGTGTATCATAACAAGTTAAAGCTAACGTTGAGAAGAGTGGGAATTCCAGAACAATTTTTGTGCTTGTGCAAAGCCTATACCTAGACCAAGAGGCGATTGTGTGAACAGAGCAAGTGAACATAGTTTAAAATTATAGAAAGTGTGCATCAGGGTTGTATCCTTTCTCCTAACCTATTAAATATATATTGATTAAATCATTTGAGAAGCTCGACTCTATGAAAAAGAATGTGGCATCATCAATAACATTCATTATGCAGATGACACAACTACTTTGCTTGCTGAAAATGAGGACTTAAAACACTTGCTGCAGAAGGTTTAACACTGAGGCCTTCAACATGAATTTCATCTCAACATCAAGAAAACAAAAATCCCCAACACTTGACCAATAGACAATATCATAATAGATATATAAAAGATTGAAACTGTCAATTACTTCATCTTCCTTGGATCCACAGTCAGGACAAACATTTTTACCAGAAATCAGGAGATCAGGAGACATAATGTATTGGGAAAATATGTAGTCAGGAACTCTACAAATTATTGAGGAGCAATGATATCAGTTTAAAGACTAAGATATGCCTGCTTTTGCTTATGATCTTTTCAGTTACTTGATTTGCATCAGAGAACTAGAACATGAATAAGGATGACAAAAGAAGAATTAATGTGTTTGAGCTGTGGTATTGGAGAAGAGTACTGAGTATCCCATGGACTGCCAAAAGAACAAACAGATATGTCTTGGAGAAGGCATAGCCAGAGTGCTCCTTGGAGTAAAGGGTAGTAAAGCTTTGTCTTACATACTCTGGGCATGTTACTAGTAGAGACAACTCCTTGGAAAGAGCCAGCATACTTAGTAAAGGGGCAGTGAAGGAGAAGGAGACCCTCAACCAGGTGGCTTGACACAGTGACTTCAGCAATGAGGTCAAGTGTATCAGTGATTGTGAGGATGGCATAGAATAGGGTAGAGTTTAGATCTGTTGTCCATAGGGTTGCTACGAGTGGTACTAGACTTGACAGCACCTAATAATAATATATATACATACACATACCCTAAACCAAATTGATTATTGCTTAGTCATTCTGACTCAGAACCAACCCATAAGGCAAAGTGTAATTGCCCCATAAGGATATAAGTGTTTCCAAGGGTATAATCCATAATCTCTATGGAAACTGATTGCTACATCCTTCTGCTACAAAGTGACTGGTAAACTGGAACCACCAATCATCAGATTAGTATCTGATTCCTTATATCTGAATGCTTAGCCACTCTACTACTACAACTGGCTCTCTTTCATAACCAGTGTTTCTCCATGTTATATAGCACACACGTGTGTGTGTGTGTGTGTGTATACACAGCTACATAGCAGATAGAATGATATAGCATATAGTCAGATGACATGTTAATAATTTGTTATTTGTCTTCCTCAAACACAAAGAATTTCTTGAGGTCAAGGTACAGGCAAGGGACAGTATTTTGTTCTGATTCATGAGGATTTTCTTTCCCCTCTGTACTTAGGGATGTCCTTGCAATGTGCTCAATAGATGTTTATTGAGGGAATAACCTTATTAATAATTAATTAGGACATGGGAAATATTCCAGGCAAAGAACACAGTGAGCAGTTGATTACACACAGATTCTTTTGATTCCATTGTTTGGCAAATACAGAACCTTCCAGCTATGAAAAACAAAGCAATATGTTTCTTGTTCCATTTTTAAAGTTTATTTTCATTTGAAACAAATGTCCTTGTCTTCTCCCCATGTCTTGCCCCGTGGATCTGCCGGGCAAGCCTGCATATGCTGAGAGACAGCAGAGCTCAGTGTAGACATTCCCACTTCACACCCAGGCTCCTTAGCAGCTTCCTGGCTGAGTGGGGCCCCGTTCACAGCCCCTCCAAAATGTGGGAATGTTTCCCTAAGGCTACACTGAGGATTAGCCAAACTCGGGCAAGTGTTTGCAGAGATTTAGATGGTGGTCCCCACGGACCCACAAGATATTAATGCGATGGAATGTTTAGAAAATCATGCAGCTTGGCTCAATTCTCCTAACGTGTGAGGCTCCGTTTTGGAGTTATTGTTGTGTTCCCATTTCCAACAGATCACAGCCCATAACATTCACCGCATGGGAAAGGACTTAAAGGAAAAAGGAAAACATTTAAGCTTGTATCACTTCAGTATCTGTTAATTAGAGGTGGAGTGAGAGTAACTGGGGAGGAAAAATGGTAAATAACTGGGTGAAAAGCATGATCCAAAGAGATTCAGGCTGGATAAGTAATGGTAACCTCTTCCAATTTTACTGAATGCTTGGAAAGTCCTGTTTTCTTTATTCAACATTCTTTATATAGTTAATTGATAAATAAGATTGTTTCATTTTAAAAGGGGAAAATTGAAAGCTGCCAAAAAAGCCCAGCAAAACCCCAGATGCCATTGAGTGCATCTCAAGACAATCCTGTGTATGTCTGAGTAGAACTGTCCCGCAGGGTTTTCAAGGTTATAGAATTTTACAAGCAGATTGCTTGGCCTGTTTGGAGTGTGTTGGTTTGGGGTGGGTGTGTGTGTGTGTGTGTGTGTGTGTGTTTTGTTGTTGTCGTTTTAGGTCCCTATGGTTCTTGTAGCCTAGTGACAAGAAGTGGAAAGCATGCGGTTCAAATCCATCAGCTGCTCCCTGGGAAAAGGATGGGCAATCGTCTCCCACGCAGTTAACTGCCTCTACACACTTGCTGGAGGGTCAGCTATGGGTTGGCTCTGAATCAACAACAACAACATGGATGAATTAACAGAACAAACTTTTTACTTAAAAGTTTAACTGTTTGCACCACCCAGTAGTAATTACATTTGAGAGATGGTTGAATTCAGGACTAAATTTTATGAGCAGCTAGGAAATGAAAATACAAATTGTACTGCAGAGTCTGCTGTCAGGGACCTCTCCAAGGTACTGAGGAGCAATGATGTCAGTGCAGAGACTAAGGTGCACCTGATACAGGCCGTGGTCTTTGCCTTTACTATGCTTCAGAGAGCTGGACAATGACTAGGCATGATAGAAAGTGAGTTGATACCTTTGAGCTTTGATGCTCGAGAAGAGTACTGAATATTCTATGGACTGCTAGGAGAACAAACAAGTTCGTCCTGAAGAGGGTGAAGCCAGGCTGCTCTTTGTAGACAAAAATTCTGAAGCTCCGTTTTACATACTTTGGACATGTTGCAAGGCGAGATCGGTCCTTAGAGAAGGACATCATATCTGGGAGGGTGGAGGGACAGCACAGGAGAGGAAGACACTCGAGATGGATTGATTCCACCATGGGGGTGATGGGGATAGGCATTTTGGAATCAATAAGATTGGCAAGGGATAGAGCAGGGTTTGGGGCTGTTGTACATAGGGTCACTATGAGTCACAAGCGACTTGACAGAACATAACAATAACAACAACAACATGAGAAGTGATTAAAATAAGAGTAAATTCTGTAATTTTAATTAAAATTCTCACTTTTGCTGAGACTAATAGAGTGCCTTGGAAGAATATTCATTTGACTAATCTTAACAAGACTTAGGATATCAGACCCTGATGTGTGCAGCTCAGCCGGTATGTTCGCATGAATAAGAAAGATTGAAGAATTGATACATATGAATTATGATATTGGTGAAGATTATTAACTATACAATGACCTGCCAGAAGAACAAACAAAACTATCCTGAAAGAAGTACATCAGGAATTCCCTTTAGAAGAAAGGAGACCAAGATTTACTCTTATGTACTTGGAATCTGCTGTCATGAGGGACTATTCTGTATAGAAGTCACCATGCTTGGTCAAGTAGGGAGTCGGTAAAAAAGCGGAAGACCCTCAACAAGATGCATTGTCATTGTGGTTGCAATAATGGGGTCAGATTTAGTGACAGCTGTGGGGATGGTGCTATTGGCAGTGTTTCATTCTTTTGTATATAGGGTGGCTCGGAATCAAAACAGACTGGTCATAGTCTCTGACAATAACAACAGGGATGTAAACATTCATAAACTATGCTCATAAACATGTTAGAAGATCATCAAGCATACAGTTTAACTACCTTTCCATAGATAAAGAAACAGTCTAGAAATAATATGTTGATTTCAATAGAACTGCTATTTTAGTTATGTTGTTAGTATTGAGTACCATCAAGTTGTCACCATCTCACAGATGGCCCTCCAGAAAGTTCTTAGAGGCAGTAAAGTGCTATGAGCCGTGCTTGACTAGACAGCAATCAACAACAACAGCATGATTTTGTATCTCCATGCAAAATTAAACACACTGTCATCAGGTTGTTTCATAGTGACAGAGATTCAGTGAAACTAAGTAGAAATTGGAGGAGGCTGTTCCTTTTTCTCTTAAGGGTCTGCTGGTAGAGTTGAACTGCTGGAGATAAGCAGCCTTTGTTTTAGCAGTACAGCTCTCTATGCCTTAAGTAACCAGAGTGCTCTCCATGCCCGTAGTTATCCAAATGATATTCAGTCTCTGGTCTTCTTTGCTGTTAGACTCTGGGAAAATTTGGTTAATGAATTCATTCTGAAGGCTATTCTGTGAGTTAGGAGGGACAAGATAAATATTTTAGAAATGGAAAAACTCTGAGAGTTAACAATGAAGCTGGAACTAGAAATGCGTTGCCAAGTAGTTCAAGAATCCGTCCTGTGGATAGATATCAGGAACAGAGAGAGTGAGCTACACCTTCCCCAAGGGAACTCTGGTGGCTTAACGGTAAGGAATCACTCTGGCAACCTATAGTAATGCAGTGTGAATGCATCAACTGTTCCACAGAACAGAGATGGCAAATCACTTCCTGTGCAATTTACTGCCTCTGAAAAATGCACCGGACAGTCAGCTCTGGGTCACTTATGAACAATACACATTCCCAGAGATATCAAGGACAAATTGATCATGAGGAGGAGGAGTAGAGGAGAACAAATTAAGGATCAAAACTCTTCTATAAAACTACCCTGGCCACTTTTTAAATAATTACTCTAAAGTATCCTCCAACTATGAGGTTAAAATAGAAAGGAAATAAGCACTCACAGAAGTCGACATCACTCAAATAATCAAATGACCTATAAAACTGTTCAAGTATGATGCAAAATATCTCCAATGTGTTAAAAATCAGATAGGTCATGTTGAACATTAAGATAAGCCTCATCCTAACTGGCATTTTAAGCCCTTCAAATGCATGATAAATATTGATAATAAATAAAGAACTTCAAAGAAGAATTGATGCATTCCAATTATCGTGTTGACAAAGAATATTTATATGGAATAACAAGCTTGGAAGCAGGAGTGGCATCCACTTCCGAAATAGCTTGCCTCCGGAAACTCTATGAACATGGAGAAAGATGAAAGTTATACAAGTGTTCAGGTCCTTCGTTCATAGGGTCACCATGAGTCATCTATAACTTGATGGTAGTTAACAACAACAACAAAAAGCACATGGGAGGAGACTGCCCATTTTTCTCACACAGAGCACATGGTGGAATCAAACCATGTCCCTTTGGACTGACAGTGAACTACTTTATGAACGTTTCATCTAATAATTAACACCAAGCCTCCAAGAGAAATGCTAATATTCCAACTCCTTGCTATTGTGAACAAAGCTGCAATAAACATGGGTGTGCATATATCTGCTTGGGTGTCAGCTATGGTCTCTTCAGGGTATATTCC
>NW_006399758.1:14660180-14673315 GCF_000299155.1 Elephantulus edwardii | reverse complement strand
GGGGGAGAAGAACGAACTGGGGAGGAGGGTGGAGAAACCAGTGCAACAATGAATGAATGAAAACCCAAAATCTCTGTAAATGTTCATTAAAACTAATAAAATTTAATTAAAAAATGCACACATTGTAATAAAAAAAACAAAAAAGAAATGCTATTATTCCTCTATTACAGATGAAAATGACTTCAATCAGGTCCTATATGAACTTAAAGAGTTTTTTAACTTCATGACTGCATTAGCTTAAGATAATTATTAGAGCATCAGCACTATTTTTCAGTCAAGTTCATTTATTCATTTAGTACCAACTGGGTGTCAAACACTAGTCCAGGCACTTTGTTCTTGTTGTTGTTGTGTGCCATCCAGTTGGAATCAATTTGTAACTGGCCCACCAGTGAGTTTACAGTTAATCCCACAGAAGGAGATTTCCCATTTTTTCTTCTGTGGAGTAATGGATGGATTTGAACAACATGCCTTTCGGATTGCCACACAGCTTCTTATCATTAAGCCGCTAGTGCTTTAGAACTATCAATACCTTGATATATGCACATTAAAAATGAGGTAAATGAGTAAATTCACTATGGAGTGTGTTTGCACATGCGTGCTTATGTGTGCAGCCCACTGAGTTTATGTGGGGAAACCTGGTTTGTTCCAAGTGAATTTAGGAAGACTCTGTCGTAAGTCCAGGTCTTTCATTCATAGGGTCGCTCTGAGTTGTCTACAACTTGACAGCACTTAGTAACAACAACTGTCATAAGTATATCAAATGTTTTTTAAAATCAAGCACCGCTTGAATGGTTGCAGCAGTCACTGTCAAGGTTTACCTATACATTTTGGGTGAATCTACTGATTACATCTCAAAAGAACCAAGTCAACAGTTGGTGGCTAAATGTAAGTTCTCAGTCCACATCATATGCTCTCAGACCCCAGTGACAGAAGATAAAAAGAGTGGTAAAACTACTCAATCATTGTCATTGGATAGAAACTGACTCTTAGCTCACAACTCAATAGTTTTCTGTGGCTGTAAATTGCATGGGAAGACATTGCCCATCTTTCTCTTGGGGAGTTACTAATTCATTCAAACCACCAGAGACACATTACCTTTGGGATAACACTGCATCTCCCTATGGTGTAAGCCTTCAGAGCTCCCTAGTGGTATAGCTGTGTGATTAATATGTTATTATTGTTGTTATGTGCTATTGAGTCGCCTGTGACTCATAGCGACCTTATGTACAGCAGCTGTAAAGCCTGCCCTGTTCTGAGCCAGTCTTACTGACACCAACTCACCTACCCTATTATCCTACTTACTATGTCAGTCCATCTCATTTTGGGTCCTCCTCTTCCATGCTGTCCCTCCACACTTGCAAGGATAATGTCCTACTACAAGGACCGGACCCTCCTAGGCGTGTGCCTGAAATATGTGAGATGGAGCTTCAACCTCTCCAAGAAAGACCTGTTTATTCTCTTGGCAGTCCATGGTATGTTCAAGACTCTTCTGCAGCACCACATTTTGAAGACATTAATTCTTATTCTGTCATCCTTAGTTATTGTCCAGCTCTCTGATGCATTGCAAATAATTTAAAGATCATGGTTTGTATAAGGCACACCTTAGTCTCTAAACTGACATCGTTGCTTCTCCTTACTCTGGAAAGATCCCTGAGAGCAGATTTTCTCCAGTGCAATTTGTTTTTTATTTCCTGGCTTCTGGGACCAAGAGCTTGCTGGAGCTGAGCAAACTAAAATTGTTTACAACCTCAATCTTTTCTTCGTCTATCATGCTGCTGCCAATTGTGCCAGTGGTGAAAAATCTTTGTCTTCTTGATGTTGAGCTTCAATTCATATTTATGTGTTCCATTACTCATTGTTCAGGTTGTTGTACTGAAATGGCTTGCATGGTGCCATAATCCTGGAAGCTATACTGTTGGCATTTAAAATACCAGCAGGATTACCCAAAGTGGACAAGTTTCAGCAGTCCTCCCAAACTAAACGTGGGAAGAGCGATCTGGAAAACGACTTCCGAAAATTAGCTAGTGAAACTCTTTGAATCACACGAGAATATTGTCTGATGCTGTGCTACAAGATTAGTCCTTTAGGTTAGAAAACACTCAAAATACTCAGTCGCGATAACAATGGGCTCAAGATGAATAAAGATTGTAAAGATAGGACCAGGTATCATTTTGTTCCGCTTTACTAGGTCACTGCAAGTTGGAGCTGATTCATTGGCAACTCGCAACAATCACGTTACATTTTATAGCTGTTCCAAAAGATTCTGATGATCCTGTTCTAAATTTGAAAAGCAAACGCTTGGTTTTTGTGTTCAATTTATAGTGAACCGAAATGATTAGTCACAAAGTTTTGTGCAATTCAGCCACCAACTGCCTCTCAGAGAGTTCAGAGAGTATTATGCTACCATTCAAATATTTTCTTTCTTGCTTTCTCTCTGCCTCCCTCCGTTTTTAATGTTAATTGATTTGCTCCATGAAATGCCCTGTAAAGTGGTCAAATGTCGTAAAAGAATCTGGATAGTATGGGAATTCAGCAGGAGACTCCAGCAGCATAAAATGATCCTCAAATTTCCCCAGCTCTCAGAGTAACAAAAACAAAGGCTCCAACTTTAAATGGGATTACGCACTGTCTCCTGAATTGTACTGGTGATGTAAAAAGAAAATGAAAATTGTCCCCAGACGCTCAGCACTAAATGCACAAAAGAGGATTTTGTAAACACTAAGGAAACCATCCTAGACTAGTAGCCAGGAGACCTAGGTTAATTCTTAATACCTCTGTTGTCCAGCTACATAACTCTGAACAAACCATATACTCTCTCTGGTCTTTCTCATTCATCAGGATACTGAATAAGTGTGTTTATCCTGAGGGATGAACAAAGCACTGAGGGAGTCCAAGAGAGAAATTAACTCTCTCAGGAAAAGTCAGAGAAGACAGAGTAGAGATGACACTTGGTCTGGCCTTTGAAGAGTATGCATTTTGCCAGTTGGAATGGATAGGGCAGGAATGAGGAAACAGGATAAGCCTGAAGTAAACGTAGGTATCGCAGACATTTGCAGAAACAACCCCAGGAGGGCATGACGTGATGGTGTAGTTAAAGAATAAGAAGTAGTAACGAATAACTAACTGCATATAGGGTGCCTAGATAATGCTGTGTGATGAATTCCAGTTGGTTCATACATATAAGTTATTCGGTCCCTGGGTCAGTTTATATTCAGAAAGTAAGCCGAAGTCAACAGGACTTTTTCTTTGGTGCCTTGCAGTATTGCTATGTCCTGTGCGACCCTGTGAATAGCTTGGAACACTGCCCTATCCTGAGCACTGTCTCTGACACACCTGCCCCCATTGCCACAGTCACTGTGTCAATCCACCCTCCTCTAAGGTCTTCCTCTCCTGTACTGACCCTCTGTTCTCCTGGCAACACACTGAAAGTTCGTGAGAGAATTTCAAAATATGTACCTCTGTTGGCAGTATGTGAGGTGATTTGGGTAGGAAAGCAAATGATGATTAGGGGACCACTTATGAAGCTATTGCTCTAAATCAGGTAAAGAGACAAGGATCTGAGTTTAAAACATGACAGAATTTGAAGAAAGTTGCTAAGGAGAGAAAATAGACTTTAGAGCTACAGGAGAATCTAATCAACCAAAGAAATGGGGAGTTTCCATTGTGACTATACATCTGGTCTGGAAAACAAAGTATTTGGATTTTGTAAATAAACTAGTATAATAATAAAAACAACAATAACTCCCTCTAAGCAGGTATTCTCAAACATAAATTTAAATCACCGAGAGGACTTTTTACAACATGAATTGGCCCCTGGCTCGGGGCAAGCCATCACGGCCCTCTGCTCAGGGTGGGCTGTCTTCAGCCCCTGGCTCGGGGCATGGCCCTCAGGGTGAGCTTCTCAGTCCCCAGATTGTGCCATCTGACCCCTGGGTGGGGGAAAAATGCCTAGTGTATCCAGATAATTTTAACTAGGCTACATTCTGCCACCCTCTTCCCCAGTAAATCTGAAAGTAACACCCCCAAAGACCTTCTATTTGTAACTCACAAGTTTGTGCTCTCTAGGTTTGCTCCCTAACACTGAGTTTTACTCCAGACCTGATCCTGCACCCAGTGCCAGTGACAAAAAGGAAATACAACTGCCAGCTAAGGAATCAAAAGAGGATGGAGCCTCTGGGTTCAACCAGCCATCCCCACTGGACCCACCTGGGAAAACATTTTGCAGTCCAGAGGGGAGCAAATGTCAGGAAAACGTCTTCTAACAGAACAAGAAGGCAAGCAGCTTTAACCCAAGACCACCAGTAAGGTGATAAAGTGTCCTCCCTTTCCCCCTCCACATCTACACCCCTGTTCAGAATGAAGAAGCCAGAGAGTCTGCATCCAGTTCCCAAATCAATAAGACAGTTGGTTTAATCACCATTGGAATATGCTTACCATTCCCCTGTAGCATCTGGTCCCCACTGGATCCTTTTCATTTCCTTCACCTGCTCCCTCCTCCAACCAAATTGTACAGCTCTGCTACTGCACCCGTGCAATTTTCATCCCTGCCCATCCTCACACTTCTGTCCCCACCCCTCACCTCCTTGTACCCCCAATATGTTTTTCTCAATAAAATTTTTTAAAAAAAACAACAAACAAACCATGAATTGGGGTGAAGGAAAGAGGGAAGATCTGGTGTGAAAACAATATATATAATTTTTGAAAATAAACTGTAATTTTTTTTAAAGTTTAAAAAAATAAAAATAATGTAAAATAGAAAGTATGATTGTATGAAACATAATATAAATGAAAGATTGTATAAAACACAATGTATATGAATGAAATATAATGTAAAGGAATTAATATATTAAAACCAATAAAAAATATTTTAAAAGAAAAAAGCTCACACGACTTGTTGGGCCCCCATTTCTCAGGTTTTTTGATTCAGTGTATCTGTATTGATGCCTGAAAAGAGCATTTCTAAGCATTCTCAAAAGCTGCTGTGCTATTCAGTTGGAATATCTGGGGATCTCATTTTGAGGAGAACCACTAATTGGAATTTTTTTGGTTTGTTTTTCTTATTATTGAAATTTTTGAAATGATTGAAATTTTAATGAAAGTTTACAGAGACTTTGTATTTTCATTCATACATTGTTGCACATTTTCCTCCCTGAACACCCCTCCCCGTTAGCTTTTTTTCTTTGAAAATAAAATTTAAAAAATATTATTTCATTGTTATACAATCTACCTCCCCCAGTCCACTTTACTATGCAGGTCTTATTCTCAACTCTTGTCATTAAAATAATATCTAGCCATATACTCCTTTTAAATAGTTCTGTCCTTCATCTGTTTCAATGCAATATACATTATTTATCCCCTCTTTTCTTAGGTTCCCAACAATCCTGATGTCAGTCCCACTTTACAACAGTGGCACTGTTCAGTATTTGTCCTTTTGTGACTGAGATATTTCACTCATAATGACCTCCAGGGTCACCCATTTTGTATACTATTTTATGAGTTCCTTGTTTTTCAATGCAGCGTAGTAGTCCTTTGTGTATACCACAGCTTCTCTATCTATTTGTTTGTTGGTGGGCACTTGGTTGTTTCCATCTCTTTGTTGTCGTGAACAAAGCAGCAATAAACATGGGTGTGCATATGTATCTGCTTGGGTGGCAATTCTGGAATTTAAATGGACAAGCAAGAATTTGTTTAGCCGGGAAACTGATAAGTTAACTTCCAAGCATGTATTGCTGAGGAGCTTAGGAACATGTTATATATTTATGTATTTTCAATTGTCCCATTACATACAAACTTCAAACAGAAAGGGTACGTTTTGCCCACAAGAGGTGTTTTGTACACATCTGTATCCCACAGTGACTGGGACAATACCTCAAGCATATACATTGGGTGCTCAATAAAGACTTCCTCAACAAATGAAACAATGTTGGATTAATCCAGATGGAGATAACTAGGAGACAAATAGAAATACAGATCTGTGAAGTTTGGGCAGAAGCTACATTTGTTCGTATGAACTAGAGTAAGTAGACAGAAGAAGTATGATTGGAAAGGAGGCAACTAAAACTATTAAAGTTGACATTATTCAAATTCATAATAAGTCAAATAGAATGAACTATAAACAACTCATATCTTTATAAGTGCCTTCAGAGCTTCAGATTTTTTTCACAGCGTGTGCAACAAATACAGAGCAACCTTAAAGTCTTTTTTCAAAAACTATAGAACACTGAAGTAACATGCATGTGGAACATTGAAGAATTCTGCATTTGGAGGAAATTTGAACTTGATATTTCAGTTCTCCTCCAAACATAAGACATACTAGAATTCTATGACTTATTATGATGATAGATTATAAAGTGCTGAAGAGCAATGATGTCATATTAAGTCTAAGAAGAGCCTGACCCAAGTCATGAGATTTTCAATTGTTGTATATTCATGTAAATGTTGAACTATGAATAAGGAAAACAGAAAAATAATGTGTGCCTTTGACTTATGGTGTTGGTGAACAATATTGATTTCCTGTGAACTGCCAACAGAACACACACAGCTGTCTTTGAGGAAGTGCTAACAGAGTGTTCACTTTAAGCAAGGGTGGTGGGACTTGGTCTCACATACTTTGAGCATGTTATCATGAAGGACCAATTCCTAGAAAAGGGCATCAGGCTTGGAAAAGTAAAGGGGCAGTGAAAGAGATAAAGTTCCTCAATGAGATGGAACAACGCGGTGGCCTTAAGCTCAGCAGCAATTGTGAGGATGGTACAGGACAGAGCAGGGCTTCATTTGGTTATATGTAGGGTTACTACAAGTTATAGTCAACGTGAGGGCACCTGAAGAAAATTATAGGGTAAGAAGTAATGACAGATTAATGAAAAGGTGAAATGAGGGACGTGGTAATTGGACAGGACAATAGAACTGATGAAAATTTATTTTAAAGTGGGAAAGATAAGCATAATTTAAAAAAATACAGGGAAGAGATAAGACACTGCAGGAATAAGGTATGTGTGAGGTAAGACACATCATAGGACATGAACCCACTTTGACATGCTAGAAAGAATGGATGAACCATAGTTAACTGTCCATTTGCAAATGGAGAAACCATAGTCATAGTTAAAACAGTGTCATACATAGTTAACATAATAAACCTAGGCATAAGGCAGCTTTCCTGTTATCTCTTTTGGTCACTCCATTAATCATAACCTAATAAATCTTTATAAGAAAATTATTTTGCATCAAAATGTCATAGAACGTCTTTGTGCTCAAAGGTCATAATTCCTGCATCAGAAGCATCGAGAAAAGATACTTATCTTCCAACCAGGGTACTTAAATTTCACCGTGGATTATTTTTAGAAAGCAAGCATATAAATCAGACCATATTTTGCTGAGAAGAGAATTCTTATCAGTAAAGGAAATTTGTGGCCTGATACTAATAGAACATGGTCCTCTCAAGTGAGAATATGCTTCTACTTCTGCTACTGGTTTAGAAATATGCCTTAGGAATACACAAAGGATTTAAAAAAAAAAAATAGAAGCACAGTGCCTCAGGGAGTACCACTAGTTTAAATAACACATGAAAAGTATTTATGAGCCCTTTTTTATGAGGTGGTCAAAGAAAAGACCATCCAGCATGTAACATAAGACTGGCTGAAGAAGAAAGCATTTCCAAACCACATTGGAGAGTTAAGCATGAATGGAATTTTATTTCAGTCTCTATTGCTTATTTAAATTAATGGTGTTTTCAGATGGGGCCTAAATGATAATACAGATCAAGGTGAGGCTTGCCAGGAAGAAAATATACTAGTCTATTATTCAAAGAATGTTGCTAGGTAATGTTGAAATAATCTGAAATATATGGATGTAGCAAAAAGGGAGTTTATGGAAGGTATATGTGGTTGTCTTAGGCCCAAGTCCATTTTGAGTTCTGTGAGTTACACATATCACTAGATTTAGGACTTTGGATACACTGTGCATTCAGGAATTGTGGCGAGGTTGCCTCTGGTCAACTAGGCCAGGGCTTTATACATACTGGACCACAACATGTTATTGTACCAGCTGATACTATTGGCTACAAAGTGTGCTTCTTTTCATTCATCCGCTTGTTATAACTGTTCTGTAGGCTCAGAATAATGTGAGCCTTTAGCCATATTTCTCCTAAGTGAACTAATCTAGCACTCTTCTTTCTAGGTCTCTCTGTGACAAACAGCATGCTCTGGGGTATGACAGCTGGCAAAGGCTATAGGCTGTGGATGCAGCCCTGGAAGAGAACAAAGATAACTGGCCCCCAGAGACATTAAGCTGATGCTTGGTCTCATTAAGTCCGTGTCTTCTAATGAGCATCTGCCCCCTGAGTTGTATCAGTAACAAATTATAATGGTAAAGTGTTCCCAGAGGCCACCAGTTGATTGAGTTCTATAGCGTGTCGACAGTATAGATGTGCTTCGTCTTTAAATGAGTGCTAAAAGCTCCTGGCCACTTATTCCTCAAATGTGTATTGAACACCAACTATATTCCAGGCAACATGCTTGGCTCTAATCCACCTTATGTGTTTTTCCACCGAACACCTTTGGAATGCCACAAGTATAATACCACATACCAAATAAGAAGTTAGAAGTTCTGCGTCAGGAAAGAAAGAACCATGTCTGCCCCCTTGTTTAATAATTTTAAATGTAATCCATCAGATGATAAACAGCATTCTTCCTCAAAAAGCTTAAGGAGTAGCAAGCCAACTTACATTCTGTATACATCTTATGCTTAATAAAAGCATCATTGAATTCAACTTAGAAAAATAGCTCAGACAGTCTGCCCTTTGTGTATTTATTTATACAACCACATCAATGCATTATAAAATTCAGAAGAAATAATAACGTAGGAGGTAGGAAATTCAGTCTTCAGTAAGTCCAGTAAGTCATATTCCAGTCTTTTCAATATTACCGAACAAATTTTACAATCGATTTCCCTTGAAATATTCACTTTTTTCTTCCTTTGATAATCTATCTTTCCTACTTTCAAATCTTTTGTTTGTGGTAGTTTAGACAGTACAGGAAGTGAATAACATAAACCAGAGTTTCTGATTTCTGCCCATTTAAAAAGGACAGCATCAGTTAGCACCCAGTGCAACTTGGCACATACACAACTGCCCTCCGCCCCCAAGCTTGCCTTCCATTCCCCTCATTTCTTTCCTTCCAACTTCCTTGCCAGATGGAATAGTAGTTTACCAGCAGGAGGGCAAGCCCCATCCTGTGACTGCCTCTACGCTAGAGCACTGGACAGAGAACAAAAAGGTGTCTACACTTCAGCGGTTGTCAAACCCAACCCAAGTAAATGATCACTTCTTCATCTTGTGGCTGGGGAACTCTCCAGGAGGGACGGGAAAGTTAATTAGGTTTTATTAGGAGTCAATCCTCAATTTTCTACTATTCACTCTAGCAAAGTGAGTTTTTTTATACATTCTGTCATACAAGTACAGATAAAATAAAAACAGGATGCCACCTTCATTGTTTTATTGCCCTCTTCCACTGGGGACTGAAATCTCAATATTTTGTGTAGTGTTCACCTTTGAAGCTGAGTGCTGTGATGCCACATGGTAGAAAGGGCCTACAATCTGATTTTGGACTTACATCCCTATTTGAAAAAAAAGAATTTGCAATTCTTTTTAAAAAAATTTAATCAAGTGTTGTTCTGTAAACAAAAACCAACATTTACAAGCCCTTATTTTATTTGCCACTTACAATAGGGTTGTGCCTCAATTATATCTGATAAATCTGAGAAAAATTTACTTGATTTGATGTTTAAAGTCTTCCTCTTTTCTGTTCCTAGAAGTTAGCATATTAGTAGTTTTTAATTTAAAAGATGTAATGGCTAAATTCAAACAGCCATAGTTTCTCTAAGAATACTTTGGATTATCTCACACTTACTTTATTTACATAATTCCAACAGGATACTAGTCAAGAACATTAAATACAACGTTATATTATATTAAATACAAGGTTTTCCCAAAAAGACACTTAGTACATCCTCACAGGAGGTGGTAGACTATTTTTCATAAAGCATGTTCAAAATTAGGAAGGGTGTAAGCCACAGATGTATTCTGTCTCCATACCTTTTCAAACTGTATGTAGAACAGATCATCTGAGATGCTGGGCTATATGAGGAGGAATGTGGCATCAGGATTGGAGGAAGATTCATCAATGACCTGTGTTACACAGATAACACAACCCTGATTGCTGAAACTGAGGAGGACCTGAAGCACTTGATGCAGAAGATCAAGGACTGTAGCCTTCAGACATTGATTGAACCTCAACATAAAAAAAAAACAAAACCAAAAACAAAGATTCTCACCACTGGGCTAATTGGCAGCATTATGGTAGATGGTGAAGAGTTTGAGATTGTTAACAGCTTTAGTTTGCTTGCTGCACAATCAACACTCTTGGTACCAGCAGCCAGGAAATCAAGAGATGAATTGAATTGAGAAAGTCAGCTGTGAGGGACCTCTCCAGAGTACCAAAGAGCAACGATGTCAGTCTTGAGACTAAGATGAGCCTGATGCAGGCCATAGTCTTTGCAATTGCTTGCTCTGCACCAGAGAGCTGGACAATGACTAGAGGTGATAGAAGGAGAATTGATGGTTTTGAGTGTGGTACTGGAGAACAATGTTAAATATACCATGGACTGCTATGAGAATAAACAAGTTTGTCCTAGAGAGGGTGAAAACAGGCTGCTCCTTGGAGGCAAGATTCTGAGGCTTCATCTGACACATTTTGGGCTTGTTGCAAGGAGGGACCAGTTCTTGGAGAGGAACATCATGCTTGGTAGGGTGGAGGAACAAAGAGAGAGAGAGACCAACGATGAGATGGAATGATACAATGACTGGGGTAATGAGGTAGGTACATCAGAGACAGTAAAGTTGGCACAGGATGGAGCAGTTTTCAGGGCTATTGTACATAAGATCGCTATGAGTTGCAAGTGACTCAATTGCACAAAGCAACAAACAACAACAAGATTAATATTCTTCCAGCAAAATCAATTGTGTGACCATTGTGAGAACAAGGAGTTTATATATTTCATCTTGGTTCACTTAACAGCCAAGTTTTAAAAATATTTACTGTTGCCATGCGCCTTTGGGTAGGTTCTTACTCATACAAAATGAAACACTATTAGGTTCTGTGCCACGGCTTTTGCTACAGCTGAGCCCATTGTTGCAGCTCTCTGTTAATCTAGGACCTTGAGGATCTTCCTCTTCTTCAGTGATTCTTTACCAAATATTTTGGTCTTCACAAGGGATTGGCCCCTCTTGATAGATTAGCTCAAAGTATGTGAAGTGATGATGCTCCAGTCTCACTTTCAAGGTACATTCTGGCTCTATATCTAAGATTCATTTATTCTTCTTCCAGTCTATGATATATTTAATATTCATTTTCAATACCATAACTAAATGGCATAATTCTAGCAATACTTTTTTAGTTCTTCTTTATTCATGGTATATCTTTTTTGCATGCATATGAGGTGATTAGAAATGTCATGCATTGGGTCAGGTACAACTTAGTCATCAGACCAAAGTCTTCATTTTGTAGGACTTTAAGATGTTTTTTGCAGAAGATTTTTTCCAATGCAATACTTCCTTTTAATTCCTGGCTGCTACTTTAAGTGGGCATTATGAATTCAAGTACAATAATATCTTTGACAATTTTTATTTTTTTTGTGATGTTGCGTATTGGTCTTGTGAAGATATTTTGTTTTATGTTGAGAGGTAGCCAATAGTGAAGGCTGTATTGTCATTAATCTTTAGCAATGAGTGCTTCAAGTCTCCTTTGCTTTCAGCAGCCAAGGATGAATATTCCTCCAATCTTTATTCTCCTTCATATAGTCCTTTTTCTCAGGTTATTTTCTCAGTACACAGATTTAATAACTACATTTCAATCTGAGGCTTACTTGTGCAATATCCCTTTGTTCTATTGAATGGACTTGCTCTTTATCAATGTGCAAATTTCACATGAGCAAAAGTAATTCTTCTGGAATTTCCACTTTTCATTATGATAATTTTGATTGTTGTTATTAAGTGCTATCAAGTTGAGTACTACTAATAGTAACCTTAAGAACCATATATGTGACCTCTATCAAACCTATCTTGTGCCATCCTTATAATTCTCAACACATTTGAGTCCATTGCTATAGACACTGCATCAATCCATCATGTTAAGGGTCTTCCTTTTCTTCACTGACCCTCCACCTTCCCAAGAAAGAGCCTCTGCTAACAGCATGTGCAATATAACTGAGATGGAACTTTACCATCTTTGTCTCCAATCAACACTCTAACTGTATTTTGTACTAAACATGTTTGTAGGGTGTTGTTTGGGGTTTTTTTGGCACTCCATGTGACACACCCCACTCATATCCAATACCACAGCTTTAATGCATCAATTCTATCATCCTTATTACCTAGCTCTTAGAAGTATAACAGTTGATTGGAAAACATGTGACTTGAATCAGTCACACCTTAGTCTTTAAACTGGTATTATTGCTCTTTAGGACTTTGGAGAGATCCTCGACAGTAGACGTTCCCAATGCTATACTGTCTCTCAATTTCCTGACTGCTAGTACCAAGGTCACTGACTGTGAATCCAAGGAGGATGAAATCAGTGGCAATTTGAATCTCTTCTTCATCGTAATGATGTTGCCTATTAGTTGAGTGGTAAGGATTTTTATTTTCTTGATGCAGAGATGTAACTCATATTGAGGGCTGAAGTCATTGATCTTCTCCAGCAAGCACTCAGATTGTTGACAAGCCTTCCTCCAAGCCTGATGGAAAACTCTTGTCCATAAAGTCCAGCTTTGCTAATGACTTGCTCAACATAAAAATCAAATAGTTACTGAAAGAGGATACAGTCCTGATGCACAATTTCCCCGATATTAAACCATGCATTGTTCCTCATGCGCTGTTTGGACAAGAGCTTCTTGGTCTCGGTATAGATTCACGTAAGTATAATTAAATGTTCTGGGATTCTCATTCCTTTCAAGGCTAGCAATAGTTTGTAATGGTCCACACAGTCAAATGCTTTGGCAAAGCCAGTAATGAAATAAATAAACATTCTTCTGATATATTCTGTTTTCAGCCAAGATCCTTCTGACATAAATCAGACATGAGCAA
>NW_006399758.1:14656100-14657845 GCF_000299155.1 Elephantulus edwardii | reverse complement strand
ATGGATCTCTTCTAGTCAGTGAGGCAAGTAGCTGTCCTCCAAAACATGTCAACTGATGTTCCGCCAGTTTCTGGGGAGATAGATAGAGATAGAGATAGAGATAGAGATAGAGATAGAGATAGAGATAGATAGAGACCTTTTTTAATGCCTTCAGTGCAGCTGGAGCTTCATTAGCATTGGCTTTTGTTCATATGGTACTTTCTGAAATTTTTCCATGTCAACTAATTCTCTTGGGTATAGCATTTCTGTATATTCTTTCCATCTTCCTTTGCTGTTTCCTGGACTATTCAAGATTGTACCCATAGTATCTCTCAGTATTGCAACTTGAGGCTTGAAGTTGTTTTTCTATTCTTTCAGCTAGAGAAATACCAAGATACTTCTTTCCTTTTCGTTCTCTGACTCCAACTCTCTGCATATTTCATTATAATAGTTTGTCTTATTTTCTCAAGCTGCCATTTGAAATCTTCTGTTCGGTTCTTTTCTTTGGCATCTCTTACTTTATTTTTGGCTTGTTTACACGCTTATGCAATTTTTATAGTCTCTTTTGACATCCATTTTGGGTTTTTATTTTCCCTTCTTTATAATGACCTTTTGCTCTCTTCATGTATGATATCTTTGATGCTCCTCTGGTCTTTAATTATTGGGGTTCAAAGCCTCAAACATGTTCTTGAGATGATTCTTAAATTCAAACAGGACAGGCTCAAGGTTGTGTTTTGGTTTCAGTGTACTAATTTTAATTTTCTTAGGCTTCAATTTAAACTTGCATTTGAGTAATTAATGATCTGTTCCACAATTAGCACCTGGTCTGCTTTTGACTGCAGATACTGAACTTCTCCAGTGATTCTTTCTGAAAATA
Organism: Elephantulus edwardii; assembly: GCF_000299155.1. Taxonomy (NCBI): domain Eukaryota; kingdom Metazoa; phylum Chordata; class Mammalia; order Macroscelidea; family Macroscelididae; genus Elephantulus; species Elephantulus edwardii. The sequence continues at coordinate 14,656,989 of NW_006399758.1, read as the reverse complement.
TAGTCATTCTGAATCCTGTGCAATCCACTAGGTAAGGTCTGTCTCTGTTTGTGGTGTTGTTTGTTTGTTGTTGTTGTTTTATACTATGAATAAATCATTGAATGCACAAAATTCGATCATTCTATCTCTGGCCTCATTTCTGTCACCAAGCCCATACTTCCCGACAACCATTCATACTTGGATTCACAATCAGTAAACTTGGTATCAGCATTCAGAAGATTAGGAACTTTATTATGTTGAGAAAGTCTGTAGTCAGAGACCTCTTCAAAGTATTGCAGAACAGTGATGTCAGTTTGAGCACTAAGGTACACCTGATTCAGGCCATGGACTTTTCAGTTATTTGTTGTACATCTGAGAACTGGACAATGAATAAAGATGACAGAAGAAGAATTGATGTTTTTGAGTTACGGTGCTGGAGTAGAGTACCGAATAGCCCATCAATTGCCAAAGGAACAAGCAAGTATGTCTTGAAGAAGGTGCAGCCAGAGTTCCTTGGAGGCAATGGTGGTAAAGCTTCACCCCACATATTTTGAGCATGTTGCTAACAGAGATTATTCCTTGGAGACAACAGCATACTTAGAAAGGAGGAGAAATGGAAATGACAAACAGGTAGATACAGCGACTATAGCCATGGGTTCGAGTGTGTGAGAGATTGGGAGAATGGCACATGCTAGGCCAGAATTCATGTCTGTTGCTCACAGGATCTCTATGAGTCATACTCAATTGAATGGCATCTACCAAAACCAACAAGAGTACAAAATAAAATTAATATGTTATTAATTTGCTCCTGTTACATGTAATATAAAAAAAAATGCATTTCTTCACATATGATTAGGAGAAACTATTTTTGGAGCAGAGTTCTATGTTCTTGTTGCTGTTGTTATGTGCC
>NW_006399758.1:14649023-14654860 GCF_000299155.1 Elephantulus edwardii | reverse complement strand
GAGAACTGCCAGAAGTCCAGGCTGGGTTTAGAAGGGGTTGTGGTACTAGGGATATTGTAGCTAATGTTAGATGGATCTTGGCTGAAAGCAGGAAGTACCAGAGGAATGTCTATCTGTGCTTCATTGATTATGCAAAGGCGTTTGACTGTGTGGACCATAACAAACTGTGGCTGACTCTGAGAAGAATGGTAATCCCAGAACACTTAATCATGCTAATGTGAAACTTATACTTGAACCAAGAGGCAGTCATCAGAACAGAGCAAGGAAATACTGCATGTTCAAAATTGGGAAGGGTGTACACCAGGGATGTGTCCTATCTCCATACCTTTTCAACTTGTATGCAGAACAGATCATCTGGGAGGCTGGGCTCTATGAGGAAAAGTGTGGCATCAGGATTGGTGGAAGAGTTCTATAGTTTAAGATAAAATTTCTGCATATTTATCCAATCTGTTCACCTACTTCATCATCTATTGACTATGTTCTAAGTGAAAAGCAATGTCTCAAGACAAATACTGAAACTAAAACTCACTATTTACACATCTAACCAAAGATTTGGTTAGCTTTTCAGGTGAACCTGAAGTCAATCACTTATAAAGACTTTGTGAAGAAAAGAAGACTTTTTTACACTTCCTACTTGTGCTCAATTTGTTTTGAAAAGGCAGGATTCCAACTCACAGTTAGAAAATGTGGTGTTTAGGGTGGCAGTAATAATACTGTGACTATATTTCTCAAACCATAAATTGACATGTGGTCTGACAAGCATAAAGTGTACTTCTGGAGACAGTGGGATAGAATATTTGAAATCAGAACTGGAAAATTTGGGACATATGAAGGCTATAAATAGTGGGCAAGACTGGGCTGATTCCAACAGAGACTCAATTTCTACTAAGAACCACATAATTAGCCAGCCTTCATTTGTTGTACATATAAATACTGGTATATAAGAGAAGCAATTGAAACCAGAATGGTAAACAAGCCATGTCTGTGCCAAAGGGCTGCCTGGCATACATATTTCCTTATTCCCAGAGCTTGGCTAAGTTCGGTGGTCCTACCCCTGAGAAACCTACAATACAACTGGGGGGGAGAGGGGAAGTAGAGATTTTAACACACACACACACACACACACACACACACACACACACCCCACAATACACACACAGAGAGAGAACAGTGTAGCCTGTATGTTAGTGGACATGAAATGATCATTCTTAATTGACACTTCCTCCTACAGGAAGTTTTAAAGTGTCCATGCTGCTTCTGTTCAATGGAAGAATCCATTATCTTCTCAGACTCTGATCAGGAAGCAACCCCTCCTACCTAAACTTGCAAAAGAAAATGCTGGATTGGAATGAGATAGAGGAGAGTGGGCAGTGAATAAAAACAGTCAGCATATATGGCACAGAGAGTATTCAATGAGAGGCGTGCCTCTTTTTTTATCTTCACATTATAGATTCAAAATATGGTGAAAGACCCTGATACAAGGTCTTGACTGCTCCAACACAGAACAGAGATGGACGTGGAGTGTCTGAGGGTCATAGCTGTATCAGAGTAATGCTGGAAAAACCCACGTGAGGAGCCTTACCATGGGCCAGACAGCTGGCAAAGGGCGTTACACATACTCCCTCAATCTCAGCAACACCTAATCGCATTTACTTTTACAGCAAGGACATTGAAGCTGAGTGACATTAAGCAGTTTTCCCAAGTTAACCAATTTGCATAATTGCTATTAAATTTTACAGTCCCAAATGGAATCCAAGTCTTCAAATTATGTGACTCCAAACCTCACACCCATGACCAGAGGAAACACATTCCAGAAGGAAGTCAAAGTTAAGAGTGGAGCTGTTACCCACTAGGAGCATAAACAACAAGCAGAAACACAAGGGTGCATTTAGAAAATACAGACGTTTGGGCATCACCCTGGAATTGATGACTCAGAGGCCTCAAGTTTGGTTCTAGGTCCATGTATTAGGAAGAAGCACCTTATATTCACTGACAATTCCCATACAAATTTCCACTGAGGATTTCTTGACAAAATCAATTGTAATAAGCTCAGCCTCCATGTATTCCTCAGTGAAAAAGGATTCGAAATCAACATCTAATATTATTATTTAGCATTTGTTGTTTTCACCAAAACAATCTTGATGAACACACATTAATGGTCAAATATTCCTAATTCTATGGTGGTGGCTCAGACATTCTCTACAAAACTGTCTGGGTTTTTACAAAGTTCCAAGTTGGCCCTTAGAGACTTTATATTATCTTGATGTCTGCTCAGGGTGACACATTCTTGACTACTGAATAAGCCAAAGTTAGCTGCAGCCAAAACCAGGTTCAACACCGCTCCTCACTGAGCACTGTCAGGATGTAAAGACTAAGGAAAACAGGAGTAGAGAGGCAATCTGTATTTTAGGTATAAGTGCAAATCCCACACAAGTGGCATTTGATAAAATAGAATGTGAAATACGAACATACTCTTGGACTAAGAGTAGAAATCAAAGACCAATGTCTGCAAATCATTCAACATAAGAAAATAAAGATTATGGTGGAAATGTATGAATCCTTTTCCAAAACCTTCCTTTGCAGACTTTTGACACTACAGCCATGTAAATAAATAAACATTCCTGAAAGATATAAATTGTTAAATACTCAGCTACAAGCTAAAAGATTGGAAGATCAAATTAATCCAGATGTACCTTTGAAGACAAATTTTTATGTCTGTTTCTAAAAGATCACAAATTTAAATGCTATTGAGTAGTTCCTCTCTGATCACATTCGGATCATGTAGCGTTACCATGAGTTGAAATCTACACACTGGCAACTAACAACAACAACCATGGATGGGTATGAGAAAGAACTGGATCAAAATACCAAAGTCTATATTCCTGTATAACTTGAGTCTCCATAGCGTTATCCGTCATCCAAGGTTTCAAACATTCAGTAGAAAAATGTAGTTAACCATGTTACACCAATCTTTGACGTGATGATGGAAAAGAGCATGGTGCCAAGGGAAAATTATATTCCTGGTCTGTCTCTGCTGCTCAGTGGCCTAGGTAAACAATTTGGCTTCAATGCCTTGATTTCTCAATCTGTGAAGTCGGATAGAAAAGAAGAAGAATGCTTGTAGATGAGAGACACCACATTTGTACTATACTTATGCTCTAATTGCAAACTACCCACAGTTATGTACATTCTGTTTTATGTGCTTTATAAGAGTCAGATGTGGAATTCCCTGTGGTGGTTGTTTTAACTCTGTAGAAACTTGGAAAAAGAAAATAAAAAAAAGAACTAAAAGGAAACGAAAGAAATCGGACTGAGGAATTAAATGCTTTGAATATTTTCTTTCCTAATTTGCTTTGTAGAGAAATGGAATAGAGTATCTTAAAGGGGTGCTTTCAAGTGAATCATAATCACATGCATGTGCAAAACCATCAGTGGAGTCTAGATGCGCAATTAAATGCCTAATTATGCTCAAAGAGTCCCTGCATTCTTTACTCCCAGACTACCCCCTCAGGAAAGTACACAGTAGCCTTCTGTCTTCAGCACGGTTGCCTTAAAATGTTTAAATGCCATGAAAGTACAACTGTGCACCCAATTTTGGGTGCAATTGCCAGGTCAAAGCGTGAAACTCAGTCTTCTCCTCAGCCAGGCTGGCTGACTCTCACGTCCTGGTTACCAATCTACCCATCGGCTTTCTTGGTCATCCTCTGGCTTTATGGAAAGTGTTGGATGTTTCACTGTTTGATGTGGAGAAAGGAACATTTCTTTTGGCAGTGCTGCCTTGGAAAGTTCTTATTCCTTCAATTGAGTATTTGAAAATCCTCCTCAGGTATCTACTAAGGAGAAAAAGAGTTAAGATGGGAAAGAAACAAAGAAAAAAAACAAGAAGGATAAAGTCTATTCCTTAATCTGTTTCTCAACACAAATCCTAGTGTGTTCCAAACATTGTCTATTTGGAAGTCATAGATAAACCTCTTATATTAAAAAATTCCATTTCCAAGATTTTTCAGCAACTAGTGATCAGTTTATGACCCGTGGTAGGGTGAACTGGATGAGAAAGGCTAGGAACTGAGGTTAGACAATTACACTCCAGAGGACAATTAAAACCCCAGTGGTTGACTAGAAGAGTGGTATAGATGCAGTAAATGAATATATGTGGAGAGACATGGGCAACAGGCAGTGAGAGTAAGGGGAAGGGGAGATGTGATATCAAGCAGTACCTAATAGCATGGGAGTGGCGTTTAGGAGGGAGAACTTCATTAAACACTCCAATAGACATGTAAGGACCCTGATCTTTTGGTATATGTTTATTCTTCTTCACTCTTTTTTGTTTTGGTTCTGATTACACATTTCTACATTCCCAGTATTACTTTTTTTTTGGGGGGGAATAACTGTCTTAACATGTTTTACCTCCTTCTTAGTTGGCTTAAGAGCAAAAATTCCAGCTGTTGCTATTTCACGGCTCACCATGAAACAGAGCTTGACCTCTCACTGTCAGATTTGCTCCCTGGTGCAGGGTAGGCAAACACAGCACTTTGGGCCTGTCTGACAAACCTCCCCTTTGCTCCTGCCAGAAAACCTCAGTGTACCTGAATCTTGAACAAAATATATGAACAAAAGTGTTAAAAGTATGAATCTCAGTCACAAAGAGAAATGCTGTGGTTATGCCTCAATAGGAAACAAGCAAACAAACATCCACTTACGAATGAAATAAAAACTATTCTGGAATTTATTCTCCTAGTAAAAAAGTAAACAACTTCAAATAATACTAATAACACAGCAGAGATTAAGCATCCACTACCTTTTGATACTTGTAATTGTGAGTAACAGGTAATAAATCAAGCTCTCTACTGACAAGATGAGTGCAAACGCCTAAGCAGTATACTACTAAACCAATGATTGGCTATTCAAACTCAATAAAAGAAATCTTGGAAGTTGTTGCAGTTGTTAGGTGCTGTCACACCTTATAGCACCCAATGAAGAATAGATCAGAACCTTGCCCCACCCTGTACTGTACTCAAGACTTCTGTCTTGCTCACTTCCACTATTGTTATGCCAATCCATTTGTTAAGCTTTTTCTTCTCTTTCTTAGACCCTCCACCTTTCTCAGCATGATGTCTTTTTTCCAGGGATTGATCTTTCCTAACAAGGTACCCAGGGCATGTAAGATGAAGTGCCACCATTTTTTGCCACTAACGAACACAGTGATTGCACTTTCTCCAGGAGATACATACTTGAACTTTTGGCAGAGAGGTATTCAATACTCTTTCCACAAGCAATTCAAAAGCATCAATTCTCAAAGACCTCTTTAAAATGGTAGAGCAAGGATATTAGTTTGAAGATATTCCAAGTCATGTGGGTCTTTTCCAGATGTTTCACATACATCTGAAAGTTGGATAATGAATGATATCTTTGAACCTTAGAAGTAAGCCCTGGTAATCTTCTCAAGGTCATAGCCTTAAAAATCCTTTGGAGCAGTTCTACTCTGTACACGTAGGTTTTCATGAGTAGTAACTGTCTTGGTAGCAGCTAACAAGAGTGTGAGGAAATGGACAAATTGGTGAGCTGCTTAGTTTACGGAAATCAATGAAGTTCTGGGGTGAATTCATTCTTTTGGAGTGGGTTCATTCAGTCTTAGTTATTGGTTAAATATGTCACTGTACCTAACATTTTATATAGTTCATTAATATGGATATAAATGAAATAATAGAACTGTAAATATTAACAAACACTCAAAGAATACAACTGTCAACCAAGAATACTGTACCCAGCAAAATTATCCATCAAATATGAAGGACAGATCAAGATATTCCCAGAAAAGCAAAACCTAAGAGAGTTTG
>NW_006399758.1:14638907-14640050 GCF_000299155.1 Elephantulus edwardii | reverse complement strand
TTTTTTTAATAACTGATTTTTCAGAAGCAAATAACTTTTTCTTCTGAAGCACCTTGGTGTACATGTGAATTGCTAACCTTTTACCAAGCAATCTAAGTGTTTTCACTACCCAAGAAATACATATTACCTGCATTTTCCTGCAAATACTCAAGTCCATTCTGTGCCTAGGCCTCCTATTTCTATTCTACCTTTCAAGTTTTCTCTTTCTGTGTAAATTTCACCATGCTTTCTAAGGCACGAAATACTAAAAACAAACAAACAAACACCACCAACCCCCTCAACAAAACCCTACCTTTGCTACTGAATCTCGCTAACAGTATACATGCTCGCTAATACATCAGCTAGAAATGACTTCTCTCTCTTCATTAGATAGTGTAACACATAAAATGTCATAAAATGGAAAAACTTGGATGTCAAATAAACATAGATTTAAATTTCTTACTCTTTCATTTAGTTTTTCAAATTTGTCTCCTTATATCTGAGGGTTCTACCAAGAGGGGGGAATATGAAATGTCTATCCTTATTAAAAGATTTATATGTATGCATTAGTCTGTTTTCTGATCATAAACTTCTTGAAGAGGAGGAATACTTGATTTAATCCTCTATCTACACTGTGCTTAGTTGTACATAGTAGTATTTGATGAACAAACAAAATGATGGAGCTTTCAAATCTAATCTCATACTTCATTAGGTTACACCATATACTATATTGTTGTTAGATGCTGTTAAGTCAATTGCAATTCATAGCAGCCCTGTGAACAATAGATCTGAACCATGCCCTATTCTGTAGCATCCTCACAATCTCTGTTATTATCAAGCCCATTGTTACAGTCACTGTGTCAATACATCTCATTGAGGATCTTCCTCTATTTTGCTGATCCTCTGCCCTTCCTATTAGAATCAAAGGAATGGTCACTCCCAACAGTATGTCCGAAGTATGTGAAACAGTTTCACCATTCTTGCCTCTGAGGAGCACCCTGTTTGTATTTCTTTCAGTAAAGATTAGTTTGGTTTTAGCAATCCATGGGATAGCTGCTATTATTGATCAAAAATATAATTCAAAGGTTTAGATTCTTCTTCTATCTTCCTTATTCACTGTCCAACCTTCAAATATGTTGTTGTTATGTGCTGTCGAGTCATTTG
>NW_006399758.1:14636161-14637637 GCF_000299155.1 Elephantulus edwardii | reverse complement strand
TGCTGAAACTGAGGAGGACCTCATGCACTTGCTGCGAAGGGTCAAGGACTGCAGCCTTCAGTATGGACTAAGGCTCAACGTCAAGAAGACAAATATTCTCAAATATATAAAAGCAAATTAAAATACTAAGGCTTGAGTTTAGCATATCTCAGACTTTAACAGTCTTGCTTTTTAGTACTTTAGAGAGGTCCTTGACAGCAGGTATTCCCCATGCAACACATCTTTAAGTTTTTTGACTGACACTGTGATTCCTTACAATTACCCAAATAAAACTGAGCAACTCATTGAGAGGAACTAGATACAGATCTATACATCTACTTACTGTTTTCTCAATTTAACTCAGATGAGTAGTTAAGAGTTCAGAAAGCCAAAGTCACAGTTTAAAGAGCAAAAAAGATTAAAAATCATTTTCCCAATCCTTGTATGTGGATGAGGGAGAGCTGATGATGCTTAAGGAAAACAGAAGCATCAGTAGAAGTATTCTTGTAGTAGAACATGTAACGGCAGTCAACATTTATCAATCACTTCAATACATATCGTGCCATAGCTTAAATGTTTTAAATGTGTTAACTCATTTAATCTTCACAATAGACAGCATAACAGATAAGGGCAATCTGAGCATTGTGCAGTACCCTCTGAGGGAGGATATCAATCCAGTCAGACCTTAGAAATAGAAAGTACCTGATTTATCAACAGCCATGCTAGCAAAGCTATTTCTGTGAGGAAATCCAAAAACTGATTGAGCCTATTCACAAAAGGAGTAGAATGGCAACAGCCCTTTACCTAAACTTCTTGTCATTTACCAGTTTCAACATGGATTAGGGAGCTCTGGTAGCATAGTGTGTAAAGAAGTTATGCTGTTAATCTTTATAAAACACAGTTCTATTCTGCTGGACGTAGGGCTAGTGGTCCTGATATTGCACTTTCATTCTTAGTGTGTACCAAAGAAGAAGAATAGAATCATAACTACATCTGTTAAAAAAAAAAGTAGAATGGAGTAACATTCTTTTACAAATGTCTGTGTTTTGTTGATTTTGTTGTTTTTCAGTTTTTAAAGACTCTTACAAACACATTAATATATGTGTGGGCAAAATGACCCCCACCATAAGAGGAGCTGCAGAATACAAATGAAGGCCCCAGTATAAGTGAATATTCTGAACAACAAGCTTTCTGGAGGGATTGTAGTATGCAGGGAAGCCAGTACAAACATACAAATGGAGGTAAAAAAAAAGATACAATCACATTGACGAAAATGGTTTTCAAACATTTCATTGATTTTTATATCAACACTCCACACTTGAACAATTGAAAGTTCCAACAGGCTGATCTGTGTAGAACCGTAACAGACCAGAGATGAATAAGAATTTCCATTTCCTCCTAAACTTGTCCAATGAGGCCAAAGGAGAATCTCCTGGACATGAATAGCCAGTGAGTGGAAAGAAAGAGGAGAAGCGAAGAGAAGAGGAGAGGAGACGA
>NW_006399758.1:14634311-14635871 GCF_000299155.1 Elephantulus edwardii | reverse complement strand
GGAAAGGAAAGGAAAGGAAAGGAAAGGAAAGGAAAGGAAAGGAAAGGAAAGGAAAGGAAAGGAAAGGAAAGGAAAGGAAAGGAAAGGAAAGGAAAGGACATATGCTTTAGAATAAAACAGGCTAGATCAGGGGCTTTGTCATTGTTGTTGCTTGCTGCTATATCAGTTTTGACTCAAGGCAAACAGACAAGAGGCATTCCATAGGATTTTATTGGCTACTGTCTTTATGGGAGAAGATCACCAGGTTTTAATCCTGCAGAGCCCCCCGGGTGGTTTCAAATTATCAACTTCTTGGTGAGCAACATGGTTCCTAGTCATTGGGCCACTGAGACATTTAATTCTATTATTTAATTCATTTCTATAAAATTTGAACTCATAGTTGGCTCCCTAGTAGTTTTCAGAAATTGTAAATCATGCAAGAGGGGATTGTCCATCTTTCTCACTCAGAATGGCTAATGGTTTTATTATTTTTATTATACATTACGTGCTGTAGACTTGGAATTGACTCATAACTGACCCTTCAGTGGGTTTTCAGAAGCTGAATTCACCTGATGGCAGAATGCTCATCTTGCTCCCAATAAGCAAGTGGTGGATTTGAACGATTCATTTTTGGATTCGCAGCATAGCTCCTCACCACTGGTAATCTGAGTTCCCTGTAATTCTATAATGTTGTGGTGATGGTGTTGGTGTACGAAAGAGTTGGAGCTAACCTATCGCTGACCCTCCAGTGGGTTTTCAGAGGTAATTAATCACTTGGGAGAAGATTACCCATCTTTCTCCTGATGGCCTTGAAGAGCATGCCTTTGGGATTGCAGCATAGCTTCTTGCCACTAGGTCACCATAGCTCCCTAATTCTACAATAGTACTAAAGATATTTCCTTCAACACTTCTGGTTTTATTTATATAAAACATTTGATCCTGGGAAACTGATTTTCTTTGTAGTCAACAAGAGTATCTCTTTCCAGAAAAAGAAAGCACAGAAGAATTAAAGCACTTGTTTTATGAAGATCAAAGATGACAACTTTCAGCATGGATTACAACTCAAAAAGGAGAAAACAAAAATTGTTGCAATTGGATCAATAAGTAATATGGTAAATACAGAAAATGTTGAAATTGACACAGATTTAATTCTATTTGGATCCACAATCAATTCCCATGGAAGTAGCAGTCAAGAAATCTAACAACACAGTGCATTAGGCAAGTTTCCTACAAAAACCCAGCCCAAAACATATCTTTTTTAACTTGTACTAAGCAAAGATGTCACACTGAGATCAAGTGGGCCTAATCCAAGCCATTTTACATTGTCTCATATGAGAAAACTGGACAATGTCTAAGACAGACCAAAAAAGAATTGATACCTTTGCATTGTTGTTGTTGTTGTTGTTGTTGTTATGTGCCATCGAGTCGCTAGCGACTCATAGCAACCCTATCTACAACAGCCCTAAACTCTGCTCTGTCCTGTGCCAATCGCACTGTCTCCAACACTCCCATCCCGATTATCCCAGTCACTGAATCAATCCACCCCATAGAGGGCCTTCCCCTCCTGTGCTGTCCCTCCAC
>NW_006399758.1:14631460-14632981 GCF_000299155.1 Elephantulus edwardii | reverse complement strand
GGAAGTGGATGCTACTGCTGCTTCCAGAGGATCTTCAGTACTGGTCTCTAATTCTGCAAGTTAATGGCACTGATTCTTCTTCCAGATTTCTGATTCCTTTTCAAGGTTTTAGATGCACAAGAAATCAATAAAAGACCATGGTTTAAACCAGGTACACCATACTCTTCAAACAGGCAACTTAGCCCTTTAGAACTTTGAAGAGGTCCTTGACAGTGTATTTCCCCAATGCAATAGAACTATTATTGATTTGACTGCTATTTCCATGGGTGTTCATTGTGGATCCAAGTAAAATTAAATTATTGACAACTTCAATCTTTTCTCCATCTTTAATGATGCTGTCTAATGGTCCAGTTGTGAGGGGTTTTGTTTCTTTCTTTTAACTTTTTCACAAAGAGATTAATTCATGCATATTTTCCTATATCTTTCTCTTTTAATTCTCTTTCTAGTGCTTGCCCTATTCCAGGCTACTAATTGTCATAAACATAATTTCTAATTGTCTGTTTCTTTTAGATTGCCTTTCCTGTACCCATTCCAGTTCAGTGTTCAGTATCTATCTATTATTTTCCCACTCTCTGCCCCAATCCCTATCCTATTATCAATCTTACTATAACAACAGTGGACTTATGCAATATTTGTACTTTTCTAACTGAAATATTTCATTCAGCATAAAGCCTTCTAGACATATCCATGATGTATAGTATTTTATGAGTTTGCTATTTTTAAATGCTAAGATGCAAATCAAAACAAAAATGAGTTATCATCTCACCCAGCAATAATAGTAAAGTTCATCAGGACAATGCTGGTGAGGATGAGGAAAGATTTTTATTTCTTCATGTTGAGTTATAGTCAAGATTAAAGGTTGCAGTCTATGATATTCAGTGGCATTTTTAACCTTCTTAAATTTCTAGCAAAATTGTGCCATTTGTATAATGTATGTTATTGATGAATCTTCCTCTAATCTTAAAATTACAGTCTTCTTAACATAGTTCACCCTCTGGAATTATTTGCTCTTCATACAAATTAGGTAGGTACGGGAAAAGGACATAATTCTGATGTACTATTTTACTGGTTTCAAACCATGCAATAGTCCTTTGCTCTTGACTTTAAGCAAGACAATTAGCACAGTAGTTGCAACAATTCGCTCAAGCACAGCAACAATTCCAAGAATGATACAGGACTGGACAGTATTTCATTCAAAAGTGTAAAGGGTCACTATTGGCAAGAAGTAACTTGATGATACCATCCATTGTTGTTAGGTGCAGTCGAGTCAAGTATGACTCACAGAGACTCTATAAACAACAGGTTTGAACCCTGTCTTAATTCTGTGCCATTTTCACATTTCCTGACATCCTAGAGCTCATTGGCGCTGTCACCATGTCAATCCACCTGATCAAGCATCTTACTCTCCTTTATCAACCCTTCACCCTTCCAAGCATCATGTTCCTCTCCAAAGAATAGCCCATCCTAACAACATGCCCGAAGTATATGAGGCAAAGCTTCATCTTCCTTGCCTCCAAAGAG
>NW_006399758.1:14602662-14629055 GCF_000299155.1 Elephantulus edwardii | reverse complement strand
TGGATGAAGGTAAAGAATACCAAAGGAATGTCTATTTAAGTTTTACTGCTATGCAAAGGCATTTTACTGTATAAATCAAAACAAGTTATGGCTAACATTGAGAAGAATAGGAATATGGAGAACTTAATTGTGCTCATGTGAAACCTGTACCTAGATCAAGGGGATGTTGTAGAAATAGAGCAAGGAAATACTGCATGGTTTAAAATTAAGAAGGGTGTTTGTCAAGGTTGTATTCTCTCTCCATAACTATTCAAACTGTATGCTGAGCAACTTATTTGAGAAGCTGGACTCTGTGAAGAAAAGTGTGACATGTGAAGAAAATGTAACATCAAGGTCAGAGGAAGATTCATCAATGACCTGCATTATGCACATGATACAACCTTTCTTGCTGAAAGTAAAGAGGACTTGAAGCATTTGTTATAGAATATCAAAGAATATAGCCTTCAATATGGATTGCATCTCAATATCAAGAAAACAGAAGTTCTAACCACTAGACCAATAGGCAAAATCATGATAGATGGAGGAAAAATTAAAACTGTCAGCAATTTTATGTTACTTGGGTCCACAATCAACAATTTTGGTACCAGCAGTTAGGAAATCAGGAGATACAGTGCGCTGGAAAAGTCTGCAATCAGGAATCTCACCAAATTACTGATACTACTTTGAGGACTAAGGCCACAGTATTTCTGATTACTTGCTATGCAACCGAAAAGTTGGACAATGAATAAAGACAACAAAAGAAGAATTAATTCCTTTGAGCTGTGGTATTGGAGAAAAGCACTTAACCTCCCATAGACTACCACAAGAATAAACAAATATGTCTTGGAGAAAGTGCAGCCAGAGTGCTCTTTGGAGGCAAATATGATAAAGCTTTGCCTCACATGCTTTGGGCATGTTGCTAGGCGGAGCTATTTCTTGTAGAGGAACATTGTGCTTGGAAAGGCAGAGGGTTGGCGAAGGAGAAGAAAACCCTCAACCAAATGGATTGACACAGTGATTGCCACAGTGTTGATCTAGTGTGTCAGGAAGTGTGAGGATGACACAAGACAGGACAGGGTTCAGATCTGTTGTTCATAGGATCGCTGTGAGTTGTACTCAACTAGATGGCACCTAACAACAACAACAACAAATGTCAGTTAAAGGTGTATATTTAGCTAATAGAATTCTGGCAAATACTTTGAGACTTCATTGTCCCAAAGTATACTGATAATTGAAGTTCTAAATATCCATAAGACAACTTACATGGAATAAGTAACCAATAATCCCTATATTACTGCATGCAATATGGTGGATGACGTTCTCTAACTTGGTTGATGGGCTTCCCTAAACTTAGCCCCATTTCATGCATACTTTTCATTTATTTCTCACTTTCTTAACCATTTGTAAGTCCTCTTTTCCAAACTGACTTACTTTCCTAGAACAGTGTAGCTCTGTGTATGCTGTCCTAAATGTGCACTCATCCAGCAGGCATGGGATTTATCTTTTGCTATTAGCATTTGTGTCGAGGACTTTCATTCATAAGGTCACTATGAATTGCCTACGACTTGACGACACTTAACAACAACAACATTAGCATTAGATTCATGATTCATCTGGAAATTCAGCAAAAGTCTGTCCAAATTATGCAAAAAAAGGCACATGGCCAAGAGATAAGGTTGTTGTCGCTGATTACCGTCAAGTTGGAACTGACCCATAGAAAGAACCTCCAGTGGGTTTTCAGAGGCAGTTAATCACACAGGAAGAGATTGCTCATCCTTCTCCCACAGAGCTGCTGGTGGATTTGAACAATGTGCTTTTGGAATTGCAGCATGTTTTCTTTGAAATCCAGTGAGTGCTCACTTGGTAAATCCTGTGGCTGGCCATGTAAGCTGTAAAACTGAGTCCTTTTTCTAACTGATGTGTCCAGAGGTGATAACTTTCCCATTTATATGAAATTCCTTCTGGGATGACTACTCAGCACCACATTCCTTTCTAATGCCTTGAAGGGCTCCTTATTTCCCTTATACTGCATTCATACCGTTAGTCATTGTTGGTGTTGTTGTTACATGCCGTCGAGTTGCCTGCGGCAGGAACCCTATGTCTAATAGCCCTAAACCCTGCTCTATCCTGTGCCAATCTCACAGTCTCTGACTCACCTACTCCCATTACTTCAGTCACTGAATCAATCCATCTAGTAGAGGGCCTTCCTCTCCTGCACTGTCCCTCCACCCTCCCAAGCATGATGTCCTTCTCCAACGACTGGTCCCTCCTTGCAACATGTCCAAAGTATGTAGACAAAACCTCAGAATCCGTGCCTCCAAGGAGCAGCCTGATTTAACCCTCTCCAGGATGAACTTGTTCATTCTCTTAGCTGTCCATGGTATATTCAAAATTCTTCTCCAGAACCACAGCTCAAAGGCATCAATTCTCCTTCTGTCATTCTTAGTCATTGTCCAGCTATCTGATGCATGCTTGCAAAGACCATGGCCTGGATCAGGTGCACCTTAGTCTCCAGACTGACATCATGACTGTTCAGTACTTTGGAGCAGTCTCTGACAGCAGACTTTCCCAATGCAATATGTCTTTTAATTTCCTGGCTGCTGGTACCAAGAGTGTTGATTGTGCAGCCATGCAAACTAAAGCTGTTTACAACCTCAATCTCTTGACCATCTAGCATGACGCTGCCAGTCGGCCCAGTGGTGATAATGAAGGCTGCAGTCCCTGCAGTGAGCGCTTCAGGTCCTCCTCAGTTTTCAGCAGGTAGTGTTGTATGCACATACTAAAAAGCAGAAAATCCCTTAATGCTATCTACTTCATCTATACTGGCTTTCCTTTTCTATTGCCATTGAGTTGATTATAATTTATGATACCCTCATTAAAGTGTAGAATGGCTATAGAGTTTTCTGAGCCCCATTCTTCATAGATACAGATCTCTATGCCTTTCCACTGTCTTGAGTTGGGCAAACTCATCATTTCTGTGTTTGAGGTGTCTCAGGCATCTTATAGGAGATATTGTACTCAACTCATTACCTAATTAAGCAGCATCACAATAAAAGGGTGATGTAGAAAGTTGTGGTAATGGCTTTTTTGGTTTTTCCAATAATTAAGTTCACTGCTGACTTCAGTGAACAGGGACAAGTAGTAGACATTGCACACTATTTTGGGTAGATCTGTACAATGGATAATCATCCCTCATCCTGAGCACTGTAAGGTCCTATAAATGTCAATTAAGTGTGTGTTTAGCTAGTAGAGTTTTGGCAAATATTTCAAGGCTTTATCACCACAATATTTACCTTCAGATATCCTACCCAAGTTTCCTGGAGAATAAAACCTTACATGTATTACTGTAAATATTCACTAAATATCTATTAAGAACTCAGCTTTGTTTTAGGAATTTGGGTTAATAAAATTTCTGCCATCTGGAGTTTACAAAACCTATTTTAATATTCTAAACTTGAAAGCAAACTTAATTTTGCCTATGAAGAGAGAGGTCACGTTTGCACTGAATCTACAATAAAGTTTCTTGGAATGCAATTATCATGTAAATCAAGAGAAAACTGCCATTAATTTTGTTCTGAACTAAAGCAAGAATTGTTCACTGCTTCAGAAGACTATATCACTTCAGAAGTTTGAGAAGACCATAAGAGGAGCTGTATCTCTGCTTTTGGTTTCCAAAGTCACCCATATAATAAATTTATCCAACCTACATATGTACCTGTGGAACTCACAAGGGCTGTATTAACTTTTCTTATGTGTTGTTGTTGCTGCTGTTACTTGCCATAGAGTTGGCTCCAACTCATAGCAACCTTATGTGTAATGAAATGTTGTCTAGTCTCATGTCCTCTTCATGATCATTCAGGTATATACAGTGACTGAAGTGCCGAACACAAGCTGAACCCTAAATTCTGGAAAACATACATGATCAATTTCTCCTCTATGTTGTAAACCAACAGAGGGAAAATGTGAAGCAGAACAAGAAGCAGGATCCCAGACAAGTGCATTAGAAGAACAACACCCGTTGAATAGAAAGATCTAAGCAGTGTCATAGGGGAGGCAGCAACAAGTCTATAATTTTAATCCCTTCTGGGCTGCTTACTGACAGTGGTTGCTTCTTTTCTCTTGTATCAGTTAGAGTTCAACCAGAGAAACAGAGACAGTATATTAAAAGGTTGATTGATAAGAATAGGTTTATGCAATTGGGAGAACAGGTTACACAAACCTGAAGTGGCTAGAGATGGATCATAAAGAAGGATAGGCTGGATTTCTTGAGCAGAAGCTGAGGTTACTGTTCACAGGGATAATGTCTTGTTTTCCAGAAATTCTCGGCTCTTTTCTTAGAGTCTTTCAACTGATCGAATCAGATCCACCCAGATTATCTGTGATTATATCTTTTCCTTAAAGTCAACTGGCAATGAATATTAATCATATCTATAAAATATTTTCTTAGTAATGGTTAGATTATGATGTGATTGAATATATAGTGGAAACTATAGCTAAGTTGATACAGCAAAACATCACAAGATATCTAAAGGTATCTTGATATAAAGTCAAGAAAATTGTGGGCCAGGGTTGTATCCTTTACCAGATCTATTCAGTCCATGTGTGGAGATAATATTTCAAGAAGTTAGACTACATGAAGGAGAATATGGTATCAGAATTGGAGGAAAACTCATCAAACACCTAAGTTATGCAGATGATCCAAACTTGCTTGCAGAAAAGTGAAAACTTGAAAGACTTATCCCAGAAGAAAGCAAAAATCCTTGCCACTGGGCCATTAGATAACATCATGGTAGATGGAGAAAAGACTGAAATGATCAATGATTTCCTTATACTTGGATTCACGATCAACATCTGTGATAACAGCAGTCAAGAAATCTAAAGACATATTACATTGGGCAAATCTGCTGTCAAGGACCTCTGCAAAGTATGAAAGAGTAAGGATGTCAATTCAAAAATGAAGGGCACCTGACCCAAGTATTTCCAATTGTTTGGTATTTATGAGCTCTGGTGGCATAGTACATAGAGAATTGTGCTCTTACCCCAAAGGCAGTTCGTCTCTTGCTGTTTGAATCCACTAATCAATAGAAGGAAGATGGGCAGCCTCCTCTCATGCAATTTACAGCCTCTGAAACATGCTAAGAGGTCAGCTATGAGTTAATTCCAACTTGATGGCAATGAATTCCTAGGCACGTGAAAGATGAAAGATGGGCAAAGAATAAAGAAGAATGAAGAACTGATGTCTAGAAATGTTGGAGAAGAGGACTGAATATATCATGTCAAAAGCACAAACAATCTGTCTTTGAGGAAGTGTAACCAGAGTATTTCTTAGAGGAAAAAATGGAGAAAGTTCATCTCAGATACTTTGGGCATATTGTCTAGAGGGGCCAGTCCTTGAGAAAAGACTGTGTGTTTGGGGAAAAAAGGAAGTCAGTGAAAGAGAAGAAGACCTTCAACAAGATGGATTGGCACAGCGACTATAAGAATGGTTTCAAATCTATCAGAGATTATGAGGATAGTGCCGGATAGGGCAAGGTTCAGATCTGTTGTTTATAGGTTCATTAGCTATGACGTGTAGTACTTGAAAGCAGCTATAACGACATTATCATCAATAATATCTTTCACTCTAAAATGGCAATGCCAAGTTCTACCTTACAGGTTGATAAAGGACTTAAATTATATGTTGTTGTTGTTATGTGCCATCGAGTCATTTGCAACTCATAGCGACCCTATGTACAACAGCCCTAAACCCTGCTCTATCCTGTGCCAATCACACTGCCTCTGACACACCCTTCCCGTTTATTCCAGTCACTGAATCAATCCACCTCATAGAGAGTCTTCCCTTCCTGCGCTGTCCCTTCACCCTCCCAAGTGTGATGTCCCTCTCCAAGGACCTGCCCCTCCTTACAACATGTCCAAAATATGTCAGACGAAGCCCCAGAATCCTAGCCTCCAAGGAGTAGCCCGGTGTAACCCTCTCCAGGATGAATCTGTTTGTTTTCTTGGCAGTCCAGGGTACATCCAATACTCTTGTCCAGCACCACAGCTCAAAGGCATCAATTCTTCTTCTATCCTCCCTGGTCATTGTCCAACTCTCTGATGCATAACAAGTGATTGCAAAGACCATGGCCTGTATCAGATGCACCTTAGTCCCCAGAGACACACTGTTTCTCTTGAATACTTTAGAGAGTCCCTAACAGTAGACTTTCCCATCACAGTAAGTTTTTTTATTTCCTGGCTGCTGGTGCCAAGAGTGTTGATTGTTGGAGCCGAGCAAACTGAAACTGTGAACAATCTCAATCTCTTCACCATCCATCCTGATGCTACCAATTGGTCCAGTTGTGAGAATCTTTGTGTTCTTGACATTGAGCCTCAGTCCATACTGAAGGCCGCAGTCCTTGACCCTCTGCAGCAAGTGCATGAGGTCTAATCTAATATCATCATCACCATCATCATCATCATCATTATTCCTCAAACAAAATTTGAAATGATGTCAGTGAATGTTGGTGTTCTTGTTGTCAAATGCCATCGAGTCCTAGGTGATGCATAGCAACCCTATGAACGAAAGTCCTTGACACTTGCATGACTTTCATCCTTTCTCCAGGTCCACAGGGTTTCTGGAGGCAAACT
The DNA here is from genome assembly GCF_000299155.1 of Elephantulus edwardii. Taxonomy (NCBI): domain Eukaryota; kingdom Metazoa; phylum Chordata; class Mammalia; order Macroscelidea; family Macroscelididae; genus Elephantulus; species Elephantulus edwardii. The sequence continues at coordinate 14,622,449 of NW_006399758.1, read as the reverse complement.
GTTTATGGAAGTGGATGCCACTCCTGCTTCCAAGCTTGTTTTAATTGGGGAGCTACACCCAAAACCCTCCACCATGGGTAACCATTATCACATTTGACACATCAGTGTCACAGGGTTCAGCTTCACAGCAACCACAAGTTACCTCTGTACAGCAAGTGGACACACCAGGGCTATATAACCTGGAAGAATGCTTGACCAAAAACAATGAAAAATAGGCCTGAGGGTCATGGATTAGAGTCACCCACCTTTGGCTTGGTAGCATCACTAGGCCAACTGGTCTCTGTCTATGAAAGTGAAAACTATGATTCCATAAATTATTTCTATACTTTGCTGTCAGAGACCTCTCCAAAGTACTGAAGAGCTATGATATCAGTCTGGAGACTAAATTGTGCCTGATATATGCCATGGTGTTTGCAATCACTTGCTATGCATCAGAAAGCTGGACAATGACTACAGGTCATAGAAAGAGAATTGATGCCTTTGAACTGTGGTGCTGGAGAAGAGGATTGGAATATACCATGGACTGCTAAGAGAACAAACAGGTTCATCCTGGAGAGGGTTAAACCATGCTGCTCCTTGGAGGCAAGGATTCTGAAGCTTCATCTGACATACTGTGAACATGTTACAAGGAGGGACCAGTCCTTGGAGAAGGACGTCATGCTTGGGAAGGTTGGAGGGACAGTGCAGGAGAGGAAGACACTCTATGAGATGTATTGATTCAGTGGCTGGGGTAATGGGGGTAGGTGTGTCAGAGACTGTGAAATTGGCACAGGATAGAGCAGGGTTTAGGGCTGTTGTACATAGGGTTGCTATGAATCACAGACAACTCAACAGTACATAAGAACAACAACAACAACAACAATGTGTAATAGAAATATAGAATCCCTCTTAGGATGTGAAACTGCCTTTTGAGAGACAAAATATCTAAACAGAGTCTTCAGCTATAAACAGTGAAGCCTCTTCCATGACCTTCTGTCCTCCCCACTCCACTAGTCCACCTACAGAGAAATCTGAATAGAAATAGAGCCAGGGGGCATGTGTCAATGATTTACCAACATGAAGAATATATTAGGAATTTAGAGAATTGGAGATATATATACTGAGGGACAGAGAAGCACAGATGGAAATGGAGATGGTCAGAGATTAAGAGATTAGGAGGAAAAAAGGAGGATTTAAGGGTGGGACCAAGCTGTATGAAACAAGACAGGAAAGCAGGAGCGAGTCCTTGAAGATAGAAATAGCTGAGGGTGCTTTAGTTATGTTTGCTGGGACTCATCAGAACATTCTCTTAAAATGGTCCCATTTTTATCATATGTAAATCACAAATTCACAAGGTTGATTTCAAAATAATTAAATGTACATTATGATATGATTTTTTATCAAACACAAATATCTTAGCCAAACTTCAAAGGAAAAGCAAAAATTGTTAAAAAGTGGTTATTTTGAGTAAAAGCATTATGAGTGATGTTACTTTTAAACTATGCTGGACAATAGTCCAGGTTTTACATGTCTGTATTGTTGTTTCCCCACCCATTTCCACTAGAAAAGTGTGCCTTTTTAGGACAGTCTTTTTTGACTGAGTGTGCTCAGAACAGTTTTGTCCACTTAAAACCTAAAGGTTTCAAATGAATATTTGTTAATGTGAGGTTATGGGAATAATTGTTTGGGGTTACTACACAAGCTCCAGTTTTCTCCAGAACCTCTATGTGCTGTTGAAATGAAACACAAATAAAACGACTGAATAGAAAAGGAGAGTATTTGGCTGTTTGGGTGGAAAAGTCAACAAAGGGGAAGAGTGGAGATACACGTTTCCAGGTGGCTCTGCGAAAGAATTCACTGTGTGGCCTTTGTGAAGCCTTTCCCCTCCCGGGATCAGAGCTTCTTCAGCTAAAAAAATGAGGACTACAGACTAGGAACATCTCTCCAGGACCATTGAGAACGGACATTGCACCATTTTACGTGCCCTGTTGGGATGAAAAAAACAAGCAACGTGGAGCCTCAAGGCTGTGTACTCAGCTATCATGGTCCCGTGCTAGAAATCACACCTCAGAGAAGCCCCTTCTCTTCTTTTCTCTGTTTCATCTCACCCTCTCACCCTTCTTTCTGCAGCAGTAAAACTTAATTTTTTCACTCCTGACGCGTCAAGGATGCTGGCTGTTGTTCAGCCATTTCAGCCCTTATTGGTATCTGATTTTGCTCTGGCACTCAACGGGGGTTTAAATATTTCCTCCTCCCAGCTCCACCTCGTTCCAGCAAACCTTCACACCCTCTTCTTTGCTGAAAGCTTAGCCTGTCATTCCCCATGGTCCTTCCTATTGTTAATAAATTCATGTAGAGCAGCATTCAGGCTGGTTCTACGTCAGCTCTTACAAAACAATATTGGCCTGTATGAGTGTGGGGTGGGGCAGGGGAGACCCTGAAATCTTAATGTAATCAGACTCGTTTTATGAACTACAGTCATTTGTCCTTGGCTCTGTATTCCCAGAAATGACTGGCACAAGAAGCATTTTTTTGCAAGGGCAGTTGGCCCAAGTCTCACTTGGCAGCTTTTGGGTGATCATTTCTGTAGCAATTTCATCTGCCAAGTCTGTATTCCCTGCTGACCCAGTTTGGATTTTAAATTTCCATCGAGACCACCTGCCTGGTGTTAATTAGACATGGTTTCTTGTTTTATATGCAAAATTGTTTTAGCTTCCATGAACTGGCACAGTCATGTAAGGCTTCTCTCCTGGTTCTGTTGTATAAGAAGAATTCCTAGCTGACCAGCCATTTGCAGCCTAATCAGAGAGTCACCAGGATGGCAAACTGTGGGACTGAACAAAATCACATAAATCTCAAGTCGTCTTTACCTTCTCCTTCTTGTTCTTGGAAAAATCTTGAACTTGAGTTTAAAGTTGATTCTTTCTCATTCCCTCATTCCATACTGCGCACATTTCTCAATAAGAGGAGAGCTTTACTGAGGGAGACCCAAGCCTCTTGCTTTTCATCCAGGGTGCTCTGGTGGCTAGGGGGTAGGAGTTGCCCTGTCAATCTAAAGGCAAATGTAAAGGTTTGAATCTGCCAGTCACTCTATGGGAGATAAATGGGCAATTTCCTCCCCTATGATTTGTTGTTTCTGAAACCCCACTGAAGGATCAGCTATGAGTTGGTTTCAACTCCAACATTCACAACAGCTATTGCTATTGTTTTTAACTATGCAGTTAATAATTGCCAATTGTTAGATCAAACCAAACTGATTCTCTTGTCCTTTTGCCAGGGATTTTGAGGAAGACATTCTCTTTTCAGACATGGATACTAGGATTCATAAAACATCAATAACAAAGAATTACTTTTCACCATTAGCATGAACCTACATAACCACTGGAGCTGAAGACATGCTCTAAACAGATAACTTCTAAACATTCCCTGTAAGCTTTCCTTTCACCTGCACCAAAAAAGGTGACACAAGCATATTAGAATTGCTATTGTAACTGTCTGTACAAAAACCCCCATTTGGCACTGACTCATAAACGAAGTGAGACAAGAACTTTGGAAAGTTCTATCCTTTTATTTTCCAGAAGGGATCAAAATGAAAATTGAATCTAAAGAAAGCTCAAGAGTTATTCTGGGAGGAGGCAGAGATGGAAAGTTATTGCTAAGGAGTACAGAATTTTGACTTGGAGTGTTGTAAAATATTTAGAGCTGGGTAACGGTGATGGTAGCATAATACAGTGGGTATAATCAATGTCAATCAGTTGTTACTTGCACATAGTTAAAATAGCAAGCGTTTTATGGTACATATTTTGCCATAATAAAACTTAAACAAGCAAACCAGAGCCAAATAGCTCTGAAAGAACTTCTGGCTGCAGGCATTGTGATTTTAAATCCAATGATTTTTCATACTCTTTTGAACCAACATTAAGTGGAGGTTGGAAAAAGTAAAGACTCTGTCTCCCATTTAACACAAGTGACTGATAATGTCATTTTTTAGTTCAGTTGCCACAGATTTTCTCATCAGGTTCAAAGATGTCTATATTTAAAAGAGACAGACAGAGTTATCATCCCAGACACATCATCCTTTTTTTTTTTATTTGGGCCTATACCATCTGATTTTATATCCCACAGGAGAAATGGCTAAATCTGGCATTAAAGTGTCTGTAAAGAAAGAGTACGGAATTATTTTTCTGTCAAAATTTAATAGATAATTTTCTGGGTGCTAAGTATTAAATGGTTTTAGGAAGTGATAAATAATGTCAGCTTTAGGGATTGGAAGGATTCCATTTCTCCAATTGCTCTTTTGGATGCACATATAATCTAGGATTAACTGGCAAGATAAAAATCCATTGGCCAGGGCAACCTCCTCTTCCTCACTGGAGGTCTTCCCCAGAACACAGTCACAGGAACCTCTGCGGAGGACAGAAGGGAGCTGTGATATGTAGGCAACACCAGTCTTCCAGAGGCAAGCCAATTTTGAAAAAGTTAACTCGATATTAGATGCAAAACATAAGTATAGGCTACCTAGCAACAAAACTTGGTTCTGAATAGAAACGGATCACTGAAATGCAGTTTGTTGAGGAACCCTTTGGAAAGTAAAAATACCAACCGTATATACCACGTATATTCATTTTATATATTGTTGTTGTTATATGACATCGAGTTGCCCACAGCTCACAGCAACCTTATGTATAATATCTAAACCCTACTCTATGCTGAGCCAGTCTCATCGACTCTGACACACCTAATCCCAATGTCTCAGTTACCATGTCAATCCATCTCATTTGAGGTCTTCCTCTCCTGCGCTGTCCCTCCACCTTTCCAAGCATGATGTGTCCCTCCTGGCCACATGCCCAAAGTATGTGAGATGAAGCTTCAAAATCCTTGCCTCTAAGGAGAACTTGGTTTCATCCTCTCTGACACAGAACTAAGTGTTCTCCTGGAGGTCTATGGTATGTCAACACTCTTCTCTAGCATTATAACTTATGGAATCAATTTTTATTCTGTCATTCTTAATCATTGTCCTTCTCTCTGACATACAGTAATTGCAAAGATCATGGCCTGTATCAGGTGCACCTTAGTCTCCAGACTGACATCATTGCTCTTTAGCACTTTGGAGAGGTTCCTGAAAGCAGACTTCTCCCAACGCAATTCATCTTTTGATTTCCTGATTACTGGTGCCAAGAGTGTTGATTGAGGAGCCAAGCAAGTAGAAATTGTTAACAACCTCAATCTCTTCTCCATCTTTGTGCTGCCAATTGGCCCAGTGGTAGGAATCTTTGTCTTCTTGATGTTGAGCTTCAAACTGTATTGAAAACTACAGTCCTTGACCTTCTGCAGCAAACACTTCATTCAGGTCCTCCTCAATTATACACACACACACACATACACACACAAACACACACACACCCTGTGAAAATAACAGAAGGAAGGATGGATGCTTCAAGCTGTTGTGTTGAAGAATAGTACTGAATATCCCATGGGCTGTCAAAAGAAAAATATGTCTTGGAGAAAGTGCACTCAGAGTGCTCTTTGCAGGTAAAGATGATAAAACTTCACTTCACATACTTTAGGCATGTTGCTAGAGGAGGCTAGTCCTTGGAGAAGACATCATGCTTGGAAAGGCAGAAGGTAGGTGAAGGAGAGGAAGACTCTCAACCAAGGGTGAATCAATTTGGTAACTGATTCAATGTGCTCTAGTGTGTCAGGAAGTGTGAGGATGGCACAAGATAGGACTGGGTTCAGATCTGTCATTTAAAGTGTTGTTACAGATCATACTCAACTCGAAGGTGCCTAACAACAACATACATGAGTATTGTATATATCATATAAATTGATAACACTTGCATTCTTTTAGAAGTGATGATAGATGGCACCCGTTGTTACCAATAGGCTAAAACCATTAGTATTCATTAGATGCAGTTGTAACGGCCAGCATAGTAGCTGTTCCCAGTCTATATTTCTTTAATGAGATTTTTGGCATTATTGAGTATAATCCTTCAACTCAAGGCACTATTACCTATAGATAAGGTAATGTCTTTAAGTGCAAGTAGTATTTTCAAGGATATTTACCAATTTTGCATTGAACTTACTTTATCTGATAGAAAATTTTGCAGACACATAGAAAAGAAGGGATAAAACTAAAGTATGTTCAAATCCACCAGCTGTTCCCAAGGGGAATGTTGGAAAATCTCCTCTTGTGTGATTCACAGTCTCTAAAAACCTGCTGTAGGGTCAACTATGTGTCAGATCTGACTCAAATGCCCAGAATTACAACAATGTTACAGAAACCCTAGAGTATAGCATGCTATCATTTTTTTAATAGTTAGGGATTAAACTATTAACCCACCAGCAGAGGGATTGTTGGGTTGTTTTTAATAATGATAATGATTTGTTTTTATCCATCATAGGCTTTCTAAATTCTGATTGTGATCAACACTGTATATTTTCAAGGTAGCTCTTCCGCATTTTTTCACAAACCAATGAACCTACCCAGGCTTTGAATCTATGAACACTTGTCTTAAAAGAAAGGTCAGAGAGAGATAGTCAATGACAAAGAACACAGATTGGGGTTAAAGGAATACTTCTATAAAGATTTTCAATTTTGTTTTTAAATTTGAATTCTTAAAGAAAAAAAATCAAAGAGGTTTATTTTAATATTATCCACAATAGTCCACAAACAATTATGCCAATTGCATAATCTATGCCAATTCTTTCTAAATACTACCCAATAAGAAACACTGCCTCCCCTGGCTGTTTTCCCTGACTTTGTCCCCAAGCTGGCTATGGTGTGTGCTGCTCTCTTTCCATTTCCTGCTTGTCTCCTCTTCTCTTTCAATCACTCCTGGAGCCTGTGGTGAAAATTTAATGCCCTAGTTTATAGGACAAATTGGGGTGAGAAATGCTGGTTGGAGCAAGTAACAAAACTAAGATGTTTTAAGAGGTTTAGGATTTATTTATCTATTTGCAAGAAAAACAAACAAAACCCTCCAAATTCAATAACTAGTTGTTAGGAAAAAGACTCATCCAACTTTACTGTGTCATATTGAATACATTGAAACTCCTGGAAACTACGGTTGACTCATTCATTAAGTAGTACTTAGGTCACATACAAAGGAGCTCCGGTGGTGTAGTGCATAATGTGTTGGGCTGCTGACCAGAAGTTAAACAGTTCAAATTCAATAACTGCTCTATGGGAGAAAGATGGTAGTCTCCTCGCATAAAGATTTACAGTCTTCTAAACGTAATGCAGCTTTACTATGAGTCAGAATTGACTCAATGGAAGTGGCTTTGGTTATTGTATGCCACATATGAGGTTTCTTTGGATAACACAAACGTTTAAACACTTAAGCAGTGATGCTTCAAACCCATCTGGACGTGCTTTGAATACAAACTTGTTCTCCTTCTGAAAGGTCACAGCCTTGAAATCCAATGATGTGGAGTTCTTACTCTACACACATAAAGTTGTCGAGAATCACAACTGATTGACAACAATGCTTTGGTATGTTGACTTTTTGGTATGACACATATGTTTCTGAGTAGAGCAAGCAGCTAATGCACTCAGCTGTTGACCTAAGGTTTGGTTGTTTGAATCTACCCATAGACATTTTGGAGAAAGAACTTCTGGAAAATCAGTCATTGACAATTCTTCAGAGCACTGTCTTGCTCTGACACAACCTAAATCTTATCCACATGCACAGAGTTCAAGGGACAAACTTAACCATTTGGTTTACACTTTAGATGGTTTTTCATTTAGAAGATAATTCAATTACGTATAAACTTTTCACTACTTTTTTGAAAATTATTTTTATAAAGAGAAGGGTGATTAATATGCCTCAGGTCTCCAATTTATGAAGTTATTCCATATTTCAAAAATATAATTGAATAATTTATTTTCTTATTAGGATTATAATATTAGTTTTAATCAGTTTAAGTTAGTAATAAAGCAATTTCTTAGGATCCTGATTAAGACATTCTACTTACTATATACAACTACACTGGCAATTACTACACCAATTAAACTCCAGATAATGTGCTTTAACATATTGATATTAAATGTCTATAAAACATAAAATTAATTCAGAAGAATCAAACTTTTGGACTTGAGCTTTTCTTCCATCAGTTTTCCAGTGGGTGAGATTTCTCATTTTGGGGAAATGCATGAGAAGAAATTGACTAGATGTCAACTTATGATCAAAATCATGACATGATTTTTCCAATGAAGTTAATGCAAAATTATTTTGGATTTTCAGAGTTTGCAGAAATGGAAAGAAGCCTGACCAAATTTGAATTCTATTCAAGGAATAAAAAATGGGATTGGACACCATTTTGAAATGTGCACACAGTATGAATTTGCCAGGTTCTCTTCTTTTTTGCCAGCTTCAAAATCTCCTGAAATGTCATCCAAACTTTATTAAAGATGAGCTACTCCAACCTCATTCTTTCAAATCTTCTACAATAAAAAGGCATCGTTTTCTTCAACGTTATTGACTGAAAAGTAAAACAATCAAAACCAAGTGAAAGATTGGCATAATACCTCCAAGGAAATGGTAGACTTTTTCTCAATGATTGACACAAGGAACATAGCAAAAACACACTGTCATGAAATCAATTTTGAATCATAACAACCCTGTAGACTAGAGGAGGAATGTCTCATGGATTTCTCAAGGCTATAAATCTTTAGGAATGCAGATTGCCATAGCTTTCTCCCTTTTAGCAACTGGTAGGTTCAAACTGTCAACCTTTCAATTAGCAAACAAGGTCTTAACTGCTGTGCCAATAGGACTCCTTGTAGAATTTCTTTGCTCTGGAAGGAGACGTTATCTTTGCTGCGTTACACAGTATTATCTGAAGGAGACTACATCCAAGACTGTTTTCTATACAAATAGCCCTGAAAAGATGGTCTAGACAAAGTCTAGACTTTATAAGGAAAATGGCTGTTTTATTTTTAATGCTCTCATTGTGGCTGTTCGCCATCCCATATCCTATGGCTTCCTCTCCTGCTGAAGAGATAAAGAAAGGGAGGGAGGGATGGATGGAGGAAGGGAAGTGGGGGGAGAGAGAGATTAGACATAGATATATATTGTATCATTAGGAAGGAAAAGCTATCACAAGGTGACAATGGAGTAAGCCGAGCCTTGAAGGGTCTGTGGACCTCTCCTGCTGGGCAAGAAGCCATAGGATAGGTGAGATGAAAGTCACAAGAAGAGAGGCAGAAAGAGAGAAACAGCAAGTTTTCTCATTAAGTCTAGCTTTTCTCTAGACTATCTTTTCAAGGATGTTTGTATAGCAAACAACCTTGAAATATAGTCTCCTCTAGCGGATACTGTTAGTACAGTAAAACAAATGTCTCCCTCTGGAGAAAAGGTTAAGCAGATTTGTTTTGCAGTCCATTTAAAACAGGTTGGAGGTCTGTAAATTCAAGATTTCCTCAGTCACCACTGTGTGTGTCATACCCACCTGGACCACTCCCTAGCATCTCTGTGGGACTTGGGCCCAAATTAAACCAGCAAGCTCATAAAGCTCTTGTCATATCATGTCCCATGAGTGATAACATCCTTTTGTTTCTGACTCAAGGGACTTGTGTCCTCTGCTGAGTACATAAAACTGTATGATAGACAAAGATGCTAGTATACAAATAGGGTAAAGTCTCAGACCCTTCACAGCTCTTGATGGATAGTTAGTGAGCAGAGATAGAAATGAGGTAGAATTTTATTTATTTTTTTTTAAAAGGAAACTTTAATGATGATGAGGCTGGTTCTGTTCTTATTAAATTCAAAGTGGTTGTTGAGGCACGCAGTTGACATAGGTCTAAATTTCTGAAGCGGGATCTGGGATAGAGATATATTTTTGGAAATTAGAATTCACAAGACAGTTAAGATCTTGAAGGTGAAAAATTGAGCTATGAAGAACACCAGCATCTTAGGTGGTTGTTTTTGTTGTTTGTTTTGTACCATCTAGACACCTGCAACTCATAACAACACTATGTACAACAGCTCTGAACCCTGCCCTATCCTAAGCCAGTCTCACTAACTCTGACACATCTAATTTCATTGGAAAGTTACCATGTCAATCCATCTCATCTGGAGTCTTTCTCTCTTGGGTTGTCCTTCCACCCTTCCAAACATGATGACCATCTCCAAGGACTGGTGCCTCCTGGCCATGTGCCCAAAGTAAGATGGTACTTCAAACTTCTTGCCTCCTAGGAGAAACTTGGTTTTACCCTCTCCAACACAGACCTATTTGCTCTCTTCTCAGTGCATGGTATGTTCAATACTCTTCTCCAGCACCATACCTTAAAGGCATCCATTCTTCTTCTGTCATCCTTAGTCATTGTCCAGCTCTCTGACGCATAGCATGTAATGGCAAAGACCATTTCATTGTTCAGGTGCACCTTAGTCTCCAGACTGACATCATTGCTCTTCAGCAATCTGGAGAGGTTCCTGACAGCAGACTTCCCTAGTGCCATTTGTCTTTTGATTTCCTCACTGCTGGTGCAAACAGTGTTGATTGTGGAGTTGAGCAAATTGAAATTCTTAACAACTACAGTCTCTCTCTTCTCTATCCATCATGGTGCTGCCGATTGGCCCAGTGGTGAGAATCTTTGTTTTCTTGATGTTAATCTTCAATCCATATTGAAGACTATAGTCCTTGATCTTCTGCATGAAATGGTTCAGGTCCTCCTCTGTTTCAGCAAATAAAGTTGTATCATCTGTATGACACAAGTTGTTGATGAGTCTATGTAAGAAGTGGAATATATAGAATATATAGAAGAGACCAAAGGATAGGTAGAATAAAAACAAAGTCTCAGAAACCAAGAAAGTAGAGAACGCTACTATAGTATAGTCCAGAGGTATTTTGATAATATAAAATCACAGTCGCATCAAACTTGACACCTAGAAAATCCATGTTGTTCTTGCATAATGTTGGTCCCTCTCAATCTAACCTTCACCCTTGCCCTCATGCCACATCCTAGAGTGGCTGACACTGCAGACTACATTTTCCATGCTCTGATAACCGGCTTCCAGCTGGACTGAGTGGCTCAATGAGTGGCAATAATAAGATACTGAATAGAAAAGTCAAATCTTTCTCGTTCTTCCTTCTACCATGGATGATCTGAACCACTTCCTTGGCTTCAGCTGCCACTGGATAAGCCAGCCAGTCCAATGTTCTGTTCTCTCTGGGTGATTTCAGTCCAAAATTAGATAGCATCTTTTCCTTACATTTTGTCTTTTTATTCTAAGTATGGTCCTGATTGCTTGGATACCTCATGAGCCCATTTGGTTTTCTAGTCTTTCCACCACCCATCCTATTTAGATCCCAATTAGTACAAGCTGTAAGAAAAAAAGCCATATATTAAGGGGAACAAGAAAAAAAACAACAAACCAACATTGAAGACATGCAATCACATTCTTCTATTGACTTGTGTAGAAAAGGAAAAGAGATTTGACAGTAGGTAAAAACCAGACTTCTTGTTGTTAGGCACCGTCAAGTCGAGTCTGACTCATAGCAATCCGATGAAAAAAAGATCTGAACTCTCTTCTATCCTGTGACAATTGCACATTTCCTGACACACAAGAGCAGCCCATTGCGGCAGTCACCATATCTATCTGCCTGGTTGAAGTCTTCCTCTCCTTCACCGACTCTCCATTCTTCCCAGTATTGTGTCCTTCTCCAAGGAATAGCCCCTCTTTGGGACATGCACAAAGTATGTGAGGTGAAGTATCATTCTTACCTCCAAAGAGCACTCTGGCTGCACCATGTCCAAAATGTATTGTTTTGTTCTCCTGGTCATTCATGGGATTTTAAGTGTTCTTTTCCAAAACCTCAGCTTAAAGGCATCACTTCTTTTTCTGTCATCCTTATACATTGTCCAGCTTTCAGGTGCATAACAAGTAATAGGAAAAACTATGGTCTGAATCAGATGCACCTTAGTCCTCAAACTGACTCATTACTCCTCAATAATTTGGAGTGGTCCCTAACTGAAGATTTTCCCAGTGAAATGTGTCTCCTTATTTCCTGACTGCTGGTACCAAAAGTGTTAATTGTGGATCCAAGTAAGATGAAGCTATTGACAGTTTCAATCTCTTCTCCATCTATCATGATGTTGCCTACAGGTCCAGTGGTAGAAATCTTTATTTTCCTGATATTGAGATGCAATCCATATCAAAGGCTACATTCCTTGATCCTCACTTTCAGCAAGCAAGTTTGTGTCATCTCTATTACGCAGGCCTGGATGGTACAAATGATTAGCCAAGGGCTCCTAACTAAAGGCTCTTATTTTTTAATCCCATCCAGTTATTGTTGTTAAGTGCCGTAGAATCGTAGAGGACCTAAAGCGACCCTATGAATGAAAGTCTTGAATGCAGAACTTTCATCTTTTCTCCAAGTTCACATCCAGAGCATCTAAAAAATATTGGGAGGGAGACCCTAGTGATCTACTTCTAAACAACAAGCCACTAAAAGCTCTATGGAGCATGACTCTGCTCTGACACACATGGGATTGATGTAAGTCAGAGTCAACTGGATGATATCTTGATAATTACTGAAAGGATTCTCAGTTCTTCTTATTTTCTTTGGTATTTAGATTGGTCAAGATATAAACTAACTTTGGAGACTGAAGGAATTATGTCTGGAATGAGAGAGAGAATAAAGACAGAGAAAGGAGTATATTTGAGTAAAAGAACAAGGTCTAAAAGGAAACAAAGTGATGAAAGCTTTCAAAGGAAGCTTTCAAGGTAACTTGATCTTGGAAAGGAAGCTATAGACTTGATATTCTGAAACTGGCAATAAGACGGTAAGAGTTATTCCTTTGTAAATAAATTTGGAATTTTCTGGTGGTCTCTGTTTTCCTGAGAAGCTAAGGGCAGAGAAGATTCTAAAGGAGATTGATAAAGAGTTTAAGTTGATTTGAGGGAATAAGAATAGAAAATAACCAAGGATCTAAAACAGGATTAGTGAGTGATGCAGAGGGTCAAGTAGAATTAGGAAACAAGGAATTTTAGTGATGTTAATCTTCAGAGTTTTATATATTGGGATTTTTTCCCCTCTAGGTATTATCTTCCTCCATTTATGAATCTCCCTTATTCATTGTCCAACTTTCAAATACATAAGAAACAATTGAAAATACTATGGCTTGGATCACATATACCTTAGTCTTTAAACTGACATCATTGCTCTTTAGCAATTTGGAGAGTGCTATATTGTAATTAAAAAAAATACATATTTTCAAAATCTCCTTGGCAGCAGATTTTCCCCAGTGCAAAAAGTCTTTTGATTTCTGACTGCCGCTACCATGGTTATTAATTGTGGAACCAAGAAGAACTGGTGTCTTTGAATTGTGGTGGTAACAATGAATACTGAATATCCCATGGACTGCCAAAAGAATTAATAAGTCTGTCATACCAGAAGTGCAACCAGGATGCTCCTTAGAGGTGAGCATGGAGAAACTCACATACTTGTGGTCATACTGTCAAGAGGGATCAATCCTTGAGAAAGGCATCATAGTGGAAAAAGTGGAGGGTCAAAGAAAGGAAGGTCCTCAACAGATGGATTGACAGAATGACTTTAATGATGATGAGCTCCAGAATGTCAGAGATTGTTAGGATGACTAGGATAAGATAAAGTTCAGATCTACTGTTCATAGGGTCACTCTAAATAGTCGTGGACTCAATGTCACATAACAACAACATTTGGGAGTAATAAGTAAATCCAGGATTAGGATCTTGCCAGACAAACGTTATGAGAAAATAAAAAATAAATGTCAAGCCCAACCCCCCCAACCTATTGTTGAATTGATTACAACTCATTGGAAGGCCATGTATTACAGAATGGGAACAGATTGTGAGGCTTTCTCCTATAGCTGGCACTCTGGTGATGTGGCCCATAGGAAGCTGCACTGCTAAAGCAAGACTCTGTCTCTCTGATAGTTTAAATCCACCAATGGCATTGAGGGAGAAAAATGGTCAGTCTCCTCTGGTGGGTTAGTGGTAGGGAATTGTGCTATCAACCCAAAGGAACATGGTTATATTCTACCAGGTCGTTCATAGGAGACAGTTGAGTAATCTCCTCACATGGGATTCACTGCCTCTGTAAACCCATGGGAAGGTTAGCTATGAGTCTATAGTTGTTGTTGATTGCCTTTGAATAGAGCACAACTTATAGGGACACTATGAACAAAAGGCCTGAAGCCCCTCTACAACTATCAACATTTATCAAAATTCATAGAGTTTCTGGAGGCATGTTTTTAGGAAATGGATACCAACTATGTAGAGGCTGTAATTTGCATGGAAAGAGCCTGCTTCTCTTTTTCATGCAGAGCAATTGGTGGATTTGAAGTACACACCTGTGGGTTAGCAGCCCAAATGTCTACCTACTAGATCATCAACGTTCGGAATATATATATTCACTCTATATGTATATCTGCAAGAGAAGGATGGGCAATCTCCTCCCATGTGATTAACTGCCTCTGAAAACCAACTGAAGGGTCAACTATGGGTCGGTTCTGACTCTATGGTACACTACAACAACAACAAACATATGCATTTCTAATTTATATAATAATTATATGAATTAATCAATACTAGTAATCTACCTATTTTTCCTAATTTCAGTTTGTGAAAGAAAATAACAGTATCTCAAGTATCTAGAACCCCACAAAACAAAGAATTGCTAATGATTTACTCTCCATTGCTTTAAGGAAGCTCAATGATTAAAAAAAAAAGAAAAAGAAAGAAACATGTCATTACTAATACTCAGGAATCAAAGAGAAAATGTACAAAAGGCTTAAAGAACAAACGAAAAAAGGAAACTGGTAATTGACATTTCTGGCTAGGGAATATGACAATCAACAGAAGGGCTACTGAAAATGCTAAAAGCTTCACCAAGAGTCAACAAATGCTGTGTTCTAAAGAGAGGGGTCTTAAGGGACAGATCTGTTAACCATCAGTGAGCATGTTTGATCTTACCGCTCAGAGCAGGCAAGTTAAAGGAGGCTTTGTGTACCTGCCTTCCAGCAAAAACACCACAGAGGCACAGGAAAGCCAGTGTTGCCCCCAGGCCCCAGGACAGACAGCATATATACATACAATAACCGCATAAAGAGACACCCACATCATGTCTCCAAACGTGTGACCCTGCAGGCTGTCTCCTTTATTTCAATCTTGCTTAACAAAATGATGACTTCAATACAGTTCAGAAAGAAGGAAGGAAAATTTAGTTTTTAAACTTTTGTATATAGTATAGATTTTTCACATAAAGCAAAGTCAGCTTACCAACCAGATCTCCTCTGCAAAAGTTGAGGGTCCTTCCAAAATCTCTGTAAATGTTCATTAAAATTAAAAAAAAAAAGTTGGGGGTCCTCTGAAAGAGGGTACACGGTGTGTAGAAAAGTAATTTAAAAATTAGTGTGGAAAAAAATAATAGTGCAGCAACTGGTCCCGTCACAGCAGGCACAGTTTACACAATGATTTTAGTATTATCCAAAGAATTGTACATCTGCTTAGTGTTCTTATTAGCAGTGCTATAAAAGGCCACCAGGTATTTATAGGCCAACTGTGTTTATAGGACAGAGAAGAGAGACAGAAGGAATACTTGTGTTGCTTCAGCAGAGCCAGGTCTTGGGGGAAGATGTGTAGTTCCAGTCATCATACTGCAGGGAGAATACTACTAAAGCTGCAGAGGTGCAATGAAGGGCAGGCGCTGTGACGCTGTGCTTCCAGAACACCAGCCATGTGCTGACCTCACTCTCCTGTTGCAAATCAATGGTAGTAAAGACCCCAAGGAGAGGAACCACCTAGAGCCTTTGCTTACAAATCTCAGCATGGGGTAGAAATGGTCCTTCCTGAGCTCCTGGACTTGAAGGGGAAATTTTTTTAACATCTGGTCCTAAAGCCCAGTCAAACTAACCCCTGCGTCAGTCAAAATCCAATCAGCTTGCAGCATCCAAACAATGTGTTCAAAGCTACATTCTTCCTAAGCTTCATACCAGAATGTCAAAGGTAAGGTTATTTACCAAATGCACCAAAGCAGAAAACTTAAATACTGAAGCACAGTGGAGCTGGAAAGTTCTCCTGCTCTGTTTTAGCATAAAAATAGTATTTACTGAGTTGGTCTATTCTATTGTGTTTTGTTTTTCCTTTCCTTGTTTCCAGGATAGTTAATCCATCCATTTGGGAGGTGAGAGGTGTGCACGGGGGATGAGGCAAGAAAGCAAGCATTTTCAGAGGCAGGCATACGATGAAGTTAATCTGAATGAATTTCATTTGCTGTGGCTGTGCGACAAGACTGAATGAAAGGGTGTACATCATCGCAGAGCCCTTTCTGATTGCTTCTGACTGAGTAATCTGAGGAGACTTTCTTGATAATGGTGCCTTTTTTTTTTTTTTTTTTTTTTTACCCAGCAGGCCCTTTTGAATCTCACCTGTAAATCAGGGGTGTCTCCAGTGACTTGCTCTTCTCTTTACTTTCCCATCTCTTTTATCTCTACCGTTTGTGCAGTTATTTGTGAAAAATAAAACAATCCTCCAAATTCTTTGATGTGAAAGAAGATTGAGTTCTTGCATCCTGAAAAAGGCATGCTCGTTTTGACCGAAAGCTTGATCCCTAAAGCTCCCCTTCTAAAGGTATTGACTCTGTGTTCCCTGTAAAAAATAAAATTACCCCCCTTAAATTTATGATTTGTCAGATACAAATTCAGTCAAGCTCAAACCTATTGCCAACAAGTAGAAGCTGACAGGGAAACCCTGCCTATCTTTCCCAAGTAGATGACAACTAAATGACAACTTAGTATTTATTTCATGTTCATACCCTATACAGATGTATGTATTTGTGTGTACAGCTGAATTAAGGTTGTTTGTTGTTGTTGAGTACTGTGGAATCAGAACCGACTCATAGCTGACCCCCAGGAGATTTTCAGAGGGAGTTGTTTGCGTGGGAGGAGATTGCCAATCCCTCTCCTGCGGACTAGCGGGTGGCTTCAAACCATGTGCCCTTGGGATTGCAGCATAGCTTCTTGCAACCAGGCCACCAGAGGTCAAAAGGTTATGCATAGCTTTTGATTTAATTTCAACTTCAAATTATCTTTCATATGTAAAGTATTAAAACTTTAATAATGTAAATATATATTAATATGACTATGTTCTACCAGTCTATACAGAAAAACACAAATGTACTCTGAAGGGCAGGCAACTAGAGTTTGATAGACCTGGCAGGCTGACTCACTCCTGGGCAGCAATCTAACTCCCTTACAACAGCTGCAGCCAATCAGTGAGCTCCACAACAACTTCCTCTGCTAAGAGATGGTCCCTCCTTCACTTCTATACCGCCTGTGACTTTTTTGACCTATCATGTGTCTCTCAGGCCTGGGGCAGTGAACCTCACTTGAGAGCACTGATAAAAGCTTTTTTGCTTACTTTCGGTTTCCACACCTGTTTTACAAAACATCTGGTGACGTGAAACCCAGGAGTGTGTACCTCTGGGCCATTCCTTCATCTTGGACTGGGACCCTCTGGAGTCCATCCTTCTTCTGTCAATGATAAGTCCACATTTTCTCCCCATCCCTCTCTCCTGGCTCCATCTCCAGGCTTCCTGTTTGCAATTGTGGCCACATCAGGGATTCCTGTTTCTGCTAGACCAGGTCTAGCCCTGGGGCCTCTATGTCTGTGGCACCCCAGTTGCCTTACTGGTCCTCTGTCTTTCCTTCTTTGTGTGGACTGATCGTTGGATGCCAACATCCCTCCACACATTGCTCAGGGATGGGACGGACGATGGGACCACAAGTGTCTAAATTTGACCCTAAAATCACCACTAGGCTATTAACTTTGTAAATGGCATGAAGTACAAAGTTGCTTAAATATAAAGAAAAAGAAATTTCTTTTTTTCTGCTCTGTCTCTTGGCCTCATTACTCATTCAATAACCACCTTGGTTGGCCACCTGATGGCCCTTTAGACTCTTATATTGTGTTGGCCTTAGACAACTATTGTCACAGGTTAGACAAAGACTTGGAGGTTCCATGTATCCACGCTTTTTGGCTCCTTCACTCTCACGCAGACTTCTGTTCACTCTGTTCCGCTGTGCATATGTGCTCAGAAAACCCCAAAACTTTCTTCTCTTCATGTTGCCACTCCAACCTCTAGCTCTACCCACTCTGATCCAGTTCCTCCTGAAGATTTAGCCTCTCCCCCATACAATCAATTGCACCCACTACATACGCATCCATCTGATTCCCAACCCCATCCATACCTGAAATCTCCCACTGCACTCTTCTACTATTAGCTCTCATACATGTTCTCATGACCCACCATCTAAGTGTTGTTCACTTTCCCCATTTCCTGAATTGCTGTGCCCCCTACAGGAAGTTGCAGGCACCGAGGGGTTTGTTTGTGTCCATGTTCCCTACTCTCTTTCTGATTAGTCAGCTATTGAAAAATGCCTCAGTTCCTTTTCTTCTAACCCCACTCTTTACCATAAAGAATCTCACTACCTAACAACACAAGCTTATGACCTTACCTGGCATAATCTCCACATTATCCTGACCTCTACCTGATGAAAAAGATTGCATTACAAGGTAAAAAGAGGCCTCAGTGAGACCTCCCTTCAAAATCTACTCTGCTGAGCACATGCTTCCAGTGTGGCCCAGAAGGTCTTTGGGCAGAGCCCATGCCCTGGCTACCAACAAAGCCTTGCCCGGCCTGCAAGCAACCAGGCCACTGGCGAAGCGACTGCCCCCTGTTGTCAATCTCATCCTCTGAGCCTCAACACAGAGGACAAGCTGACAGCCACTCGGTGGTCCCAAATTTTGAGCTCCTTGGCCTAGTGGATGAAGACTAAGGCTGCCTGGGTGTGGGGACCCCTGTTACTCTCACTCAGCCCAGAGTTACTATGATAATAGTGGGTAAGTCTGTTTCATTTTTAATAGACATAGGGGCTACCTTTTCTGTCCTCCTCGCCTTTTTAGGTGTTACAACTCCTTCCCAGGTCATGTCATAGGAATTGATGGAAAGCCTACTTACCCATGCAATACTCCTCCCTTGTTATATGTGTTAGATAAAATCCCTTTCTCACACTCCTTTTTAGTTATGACCTCCTGCCCTGTTCCACAATTAGGTAGAGATATTCTCCAAAATCTCCATGCCACTATTTCTATCTCTCCAAGGCCTTCCCTCCCCCTTCTTCTCTCACTAATTTCTCACCTATCAACATCCTTTACTTCTGACCACCCTTTACCTCCTATTGTTAATCTTATAGTCTGGGATACCTCAAAGCCAGCAGTGGCCTCCTATTACCCACCTGTTTCTATCTCTTAGAAGATATCTGTCACACCCCCAGTTTCCTATCTCAGAATTTTATCATCATGGAATCCATCCTATTATTACCAGGCTTCTCAGCCAAGGCCTTTTAATATCTACCAACTCCCCATGTAACACTCCCAATTTACTGGTACGTAAGCCCTCAGGCACTTACATACTTGTCCAGGACCTACGCCTTATTAATGAGGCTGTCCTCCCTATCCGCCCAGTAGTCCCCAGCCTTTATACCTTGCTACCTCATATGTTGTTGTTGTTGTTATGTGCCGTTGAGTCGTTTTCGACTCATAGCGACCCTATGCACAACAGCCCTAAACCCTGCTCTATCCTGCGCGAACTGCACTGCCTCTGATACACCCATCCCAATTACCCCAGTCACCAAATCAATCCATCTCATAGAGGGTCTTCCCCTCCTGTGCCGTTCCTCCACCCTCCCAAGCATGATGTCCCTCTCCAAGGACCCGTCCCTCCTAGCAACATGTCCAAAGTATGTCAGACGAAGGCCCAGA